>NC_054065.1:1632134-1936634 GCF_017639655.2 Falco naumanni
GCTGGCCGGCACCGGCCACTGCGTCTCCCACCCAGCCCTCCCTCCTGTTCCCTCAGCAGGCTGTCCCCACCACAGGCGAGCATGTGGGGAGGGCTGGGGGACAGGAGATGGTGCCCGGCTGGCCTGGGAGGACCTGTGACATTGCCAGCACGGCCCCAGAGAGCTGGACCCCCCCAGTATGGCAGAGAAGAACCTCCCCCAACCCCACCCACCCCCCCTCCAACCAGCAGCTGCTCATCAAACCCATTTTTAACCATGCAACACACCAACGGAAAAAAGTGACTCCGGCTTCTTCTTCTCCAACCCATTGTGATAAATGTTATTTCACTCAGCGCTGGCAGATAAAATCAAGTTTAAGCCACATGCCTTAAATACAAGGCTTTATCTGAGCCGGGTTTGGAGCCTGACCTTTACGGCGGTGCGGTGCTGTGTCTGCCGAGCGCTGCTGCTTTTCAGCCCTGGGCACGCAGGATAACAGACACAGCACCCGAGGTGCCTCCGAGGTGGCCCGGCAGCCAGGGAAGAGGAAGGGGAGAGGAGGAAGTTTTCCTGGCCGGGGAGAGGAGGGAGGGCTGGGGGAGCTCGGGGATGGATGTGCTGCCCGGCGGAGCAGGACGAGCAGGTGGCACACGTGGGTGACGGCAGCCTGCGCCGGGGCAGGCAGCTGGGCACAGATGTGGTGAGAACAGCCGTGGGACGTGCACCGAGCTGCCACCGGGCTCAGGCACCTGTGGGTGACATCACCAGCGCTAAAAAGCCCCAATCACTGCCCACCCCGATCCCTCTCCCCACCAAGGGTGGCTGTGTTGGAGTGAGTGGGCATCACTTCCCCCACACCTCGGGTCTGCATCCCTGGTGCTTTTTGGGCAGGGACCAAAACCTACATCTTCCACATCCCAGCTGAGCACTGAGCTGCTGAATTAAAAACAAACAACCAGAACAAAACAGTCATTACTCCTCCATCAGCTTGCTCCATGTCCCCAGTGGCTACTATGAACACGCAAAGGTTTTCTTTCTATATATATACAATAGAGGGTTTAAATATATATATATTTATACGTATGCATGTGTGTGTTAAAGAAACATGTCAACCACCCGTTTGGGGGTTGTCACTACTCTTCACCCATCCACAGTGATGACGGAGGCATGGTAATGGACCAAGGGATGGTCCCGCAGCAGCAGCAGCCTCTTCTGGAGGCAGCAGTGGCTGAGAACGATCCCATCATGACCCGAGTGGTCCCTGGGCCGGGGTATCCCCCGGGAAGGTGTTGCTTTGATTCACTGCTGACCTGAGTTAATTTGTTACCCCGTTAATGGGTATTTCTTGTTCCTAATGGGGCTGAGTGACATTACCCTGAGTGACATCAATGCCTCCCCTGCACGGGAACCAGGACTGCTGCTTCCTTAGCATGCATCTAACCAGTTAGTGGTGCCTGCAACTTTTAACAACCTCAAACTTTCTATTTTTTAATGCTGTAAAAACCACAGTTAAGAAATTTGGCCTCTGCTGAGTGACAGGGTTACTTGGTGATGGGCCGCCACCAGCAAGTGATGGAGAACCTGGGAGGGAGCAAGCCCCAGGTCCCAGCTCATCACTGGGGCACAGCACGATGGCAAAGGGAGAAAAGTGAGTAAACTTGGGTTTTCTGCAGAAGAAAAAGTGAGCCACCCACGCGCCAGGAAATCTCTCCTCTCCGTGTGGGTGGTGGAGGCCCCAAGATGAGTTATCTCTAAAGGGCGACTCTGGGGATACCTAGAGATCTTCATCAGCATGGATTTGGTGTGCGCTGAGGAGGAAATATCAGCATCACCACCTGGGGCTTTGGGGTTTTGTGTTGTTTTTTTTCAAAGCTCTTTTTTAGCAGCTCATTTTAAAATCGGTTAGAAAATAAGAGCCTCCACCCCAGCCCAGGTCATCTCCCCATGGAGCCATTCCCACGGCCGTCAGCCCCTCCTGCGATGGTTTTACCCTTTATCCCTCCTGCTTCCCCGTGGGATGCCCCGTGGGATGGCAGGAACAGGCACCCGGCAAGGGGGCTTCTCTTTGAGGCTATTTAATAGAAAGTAACAGGGCACGGGCAGCCTGGACCTGATGCCGCAGCAGTGCAGGCAGGCAACTACCCCATCCAAGACCTCTGCTCCTCTCTAGGGCCCAGCTATAATAATTTGTAGCAAAACTAAGAGCCCAGAACGCTAAAATCAAGGTGACTGCAAGCAAAAGTCCCATCCGCTGCATCCCTGCGGGCATCCTCAGAGCTCACACCCACACACGGCTTCCCCGGGATGCTCTTGGCCATTGAGCAGGAGCAGCACTTGCAGCCAGACGGGATGCTTGCCAAGCAAGGAGGGATGTACAGTGTCTTACAGCTAACACCTATCTACCATATATAACGATGTGAAACTCCTACACCCACGCGAGCTCCTTCTCCACTTGCAAGGGGGCTGACATTTAAGCTGCGGAGGCTCCCGCCCGGCTGGCGGCACAGCTGGCAGGGACATACCTGCACCGCAGCTGCTGCTAAAAAAAATAAATCACTTCCCCGAGGTGGGGCAGGCAGAAATTAGTATTAATGAGGGGCAAAGACACAGGTAAAGAATACATTGTGCTCATAACGCAGTGTCATATGCCGCTCCAGAAAGTGCTCTGCACTCTTTGGAGCGGCATATGATGCTGTGTTATGAGATGAAGAACTAAATAAATATGTTTTACTATACATATAAAATCTTGAGGCTGGCAGAGGTTTTTGCCTGGACAGAGAACAGCTGGCTCCAGTTCAGCTCAGAAAAAGATTAAACAGAGGAGGAAGGGCAAAAAAAGAGAAGCAACCCAAGCGCTGAATGTTTTTATTTCCACCAGCTACAAGGAGGTTTCTCCAGCTGATCTGCCTCACAGCGCGACTTGCTGCAGCTAATTTCTTAACCAGCTGCTTTGTATCAAACCCAAAGGCTTTTCCATACACCACGGGAAGCCTAACAAGAGGCAAGGCAGCATGCGGTGGAGGGTAATCCAAGAGTTACTTGCTGTAAAAGCGGGCAGAGGAGCCCCAAAGCAGGGAGATGCTGGGATCCATCCCTGCCAGCATCCCTGCCTCCCTGGGCATAACTCGCTGCCCGCTGCTGGGGTGGGTGGGGGGATCTGCAGCTGAGCAGTTCAAGCAGCAGGAAAATACTGCGATGCGGTGAGAGGCAGGGAGATTTATGAAAGTCTGTTGTTTGTCTCCCTCCTGTGGATAGATGCACAAATAAAATTAATGCCCTTGCCTCCCCCCGGGGCTCTGCGGGTAAAACATCCTTTTTTTCTATCTGCTTTGCAGGATTGTCACCCAGGCCCTGCACCAGCATGCCGACGAGAGGTGTCAGGGTGGCCGCATCCTGCAGGCTGTGAGGGTACTGCTGCGAGGGTGCTCTGCAGCTGCCCGATGGGTGATGCCCACGCACTGCTCACCCATTTACCCGTGCAGCTTAAGCCGGGAGGGTCTGCGGGCCGCCCAGCTGCTGGCAAAGCCCAAGCACCACACTTTTGCATGCTGTGCAGGGGCTGAGCACTGATTTCCCCGTGCAGCACTGCTGGCTCTCCGCTCCCCGCCACGTTACCTTCTCCACAAATTACCCCAGGTCCCGTAACTCTGGGTTATGGCTCCCCATTTTATCCACGGGTGGGAAGAAGGTCTTCAGAAAGAGAAGCGTCTCGGTGCTGGAATTGTCCTGGATATCCTGGCCCCCCAGCACCACGCCAACCGTTATTTACCACCCGCAAGGCACCAGTGCAGAGCACTGCCCACCTGCGTGGAGCAAAGCCCCATACAGATTTACTCCCTGAGATCAGCCAGCAGCCACGGAGGCTCAAGCGAAGGCAGCAATAAGCCGCGGTGCAACTCCAGCGTGGCTGGCACAGCCGGGGAGCTCTTGCCCCTGTATGGGAATCCCAGCAGAGCAGAGGCAGGGCAGAGCAGGTCCAGCTGGGAAGCCCTCCAAAGCCATCACAGCTGTGGCTCCAAAGGTCTCAGAGACTAGTTTTAGCAGCAAGTCTCAGCTTAGCAATGCGGTGAAACAAAAAGAAAAGTGGCTCGGTGGGAAGGGGAGCTCGAGAAGCACCATCCATCCTTTGCAGCGACTATCGGCTGCATCCAGCTACTCCTGGCATCCTTTTAAATGTTCAGCTGCAAGAATAAATGCAGCAAGCGAGGCAAGCAGAGAAAACCTCAAGCCGAGCCATTTGCTCGTGCGGGTCAGTGCAGAGGCTGTTCCCAAGTAGCAGCATCCATCCGCACCCGAGGATGCAGGCAGCCTGGCACGGGCGCTGCCGTGGAGGTGGTGTGTCCAAGGTGCCCGCCAGAGTCCTTCAGAGTTTGTGTAATTCAGGTGATTCAAGTTAATTTGATGTTTAACATTTGACAAGATGGCAGTAAAGCAAAGCCAACCTCGTGCGAGCTGGAGTGAGCGACAGCATAGACAGCAACGATTCAGCACGTTGGTGTGTGGCCACTGTAATTAAGAAGTGTCAAAATAGATAAAGGGGAATAGGGGGCACTTTCCTGGTATATTCCCAGAGTATTTGCAGAACATTCTGCCACAGTAAAGGAAAAAACCCTCGTAATGAACAGAAACCAGCAGTTCCAGTTCTGGCTGGGAGGGACACCTGCTTCTCGGTCTCCTTCTCATCTAACGACTGTCGTGGCTGGTCAGAAGGGTACGTAACACCAGTGGCAAGTGTGCCCCCGGTCCTACCCAATTAACTCTAACCTGCAAACCTTGATTGCTCTCAGCCTAGAAGCTCCCAAGAGAGAGGGCAGAGCAGGAGGGCTGAGCGCCCCAAACCTCTGAGAACTGCAGCGCTGCGAGTGCTGATGCTCAGCTGCATGTTTGCCTCATCACCGGCTCACAAGAGTGTTTCCTCATATTCATTAATTATCTGCAGTGGCTTTTTTGGGAGAAGAGAGACCTACACAAAACCTGCTCTCCTTACACCTACCGACCACAGCTTTTTCTCCAGGCAGGTGTATAAAGCTACACAAGATCACACCCACATAACCCACATTACGTACACACTATTTCACTTCCAATCACTGGCACAGATTTTTTTATTATTATTATTATTATTCCTTAATATCCTATCCCAGAGGCGCTGCTACCCTTCCCAGTGGACTTGGCCTCTGCCAGCAGCAGGTCCAGCTGGGACCTGGCCAGCATTGGCCCCATCGGGCATGGGGGAAGCTTCTGGCACCTTTTCACAGAAGCCACCCCTGTAGCCCCCCACGACTAAAACCTTGCTGTGCAAACCCACTATGACCTGCATGCCCATTTCCACCTCGCTCCTCCCCAAAGGCTCTGCTCACTATTGTTCATGTTGGGAAAATGAGTCCTCAACCTGTCACACATGTTTTCCATTGTGTGGATGAGCCCGCCCTGCACATGGCTGGACCGCATTTATCGCCGGTACACTTCCCGGCCTCCGCATGACAGCCACACTTGCCAGCATCGTCGGTCTGAACCTGGCATTGACCCTGCTTTCAGGTCAAAGCAGCAGACTTCCCAAGTTCCCTTCAATAAGGAGGAGTTGATGGCCTTTTTTCAAAAATCCCAGGGGAGACCGAAAGCAATTACTTCATCTGTACAATACTTTTCACCAGCTTTCTCCCTCCCCTCTAGAAGTACAGAACATTACGACAATTGTCTACAGTCTCCAGCATGCCCATGCCTCCCAAACTGGACAAGTTAAATTAGAAAGTAATTTTTTTCATTCCATTTTTTTTTCCACAAAAGCACAAGAAGATGCAAGTTAGCCATTTATTGTTAAAACAAATTAGTATAAAAAGATTTCACATGACTGAGATGCCAGTCCTCAGGAACTGTGCAAACTACATGCTTATTTTCGTGACCGTTTGTTTTCTATAAGCAACACGACAAGCCTGTTCCGAAGGAACTTTATTTCCTTTGCATATGACTTGCAAAATAAGTCCTTCAGCCTTTTGCGCAGAACTCCTAGAGAAGGCAGGCTGCGGCAGCTGGGGATGTTTAGCATGCTCTCAAAGAACTCCTTCCACAGGTCAGCGTTGGGAAGCCTGCAAAGGAACAAAAATGCATCAAAAAGTATTTTCTTCTACATTCAAGCAGTTAAAATAGTGTTTCCCGTATTTCTCCAGCTCCCTCCCCAGTTGCAGGCTGGAGCAAAGGCAGACATCGCTGCAACACAATGCAGCTCCCGCTGTGGCACTGCTTAGCGAACCGCTGGGATTTTTCCCGGTTTGTTGTTGTTCCCCCCTTCCAGGCAGCAAGCCGCCAAGGATGCCGTGCAGCTTGCCACGTGCGCTGCTGAAACGCTTCCTGTGCTTAAGCTGGTGAATTCTATGAAGCAGTTTCCACACACTGAACGCAGTTTTCAGGGCATCAAGAAGCGCATACAAGCAACACAAAACGGTGACAGAAACTAACCTTCAACCTGGTACTAATGATGCACCTTTCTAGGCAAGGGAAGATTTTGAAAAGATTCGACACCAACCTTCTGAAGGTCCCCTCAGGCTTCCAGATACCATTTTCATTCTTCACTTTCATGTAGGTACCAAAAAGCATGCAATACACCGTTGCTGCAATGCCAAAGTAGTCCGTCTAAACAAAGTGTAAACAAGTTTCATATTACAAGTGTATTGAGACCACTAAAAATTAGCTGAAAAACATTGTGCGGAGCCAATAGGGCAAGCTCTGTAAGAAGAGGGTTCAGGACTGAGCTTTTAAAGCAACAAGCTGAAGATACAACTCTAGTGCAAAAGTCCAATATTTCTGCAGCTCATTTATTCAGGCCAGATGCATTTGCAGCAAGCTCCAAACGTCCAGGCTGCCTATGCAGTCTCATACCTGGTAGTTCCACGGTTTCTGTGTCAGCATTTCAATACACTGAAATCCAGATGTTTCACACTTTGCGGTAAACGCCGTTCCTTCAGGGAAGAGTTTCATGTCTATACTTTGGCCCAAGTCAATGAGCGTCAAGCCATGAGAGAGCCCATCTATGTCACACGTGTCATTGTCCAGAAACCTTCAACCGTGACGACAAGAAGTGATCACGTAAATATCAAGGCTACAATATCACGATATGCTGGCATCTCAGGCAGCAAAGGGAAATACTTGCCTTTCTCCAAGTATAAAGTTGTCAGGTTTAATGTCACCGTGAATGATTTTGCAGTTATGGAGCTCTTCCACCATATAAAGAATTTTTACAGCAAAGTAGATGACAAGTGCTTGAGGCATCACCTTTTCAGGAAGCTTTTTGTAAATGTTTATGGCATTCTGTAAACAAAGATAGTGAAGAACCATCAGCTGCACAGAAACAACTTGGTACGGATTACAGGTCTATGTTGATACACACAGAATAAGTTCACAACGAAGGTCTGTAAAGTGGAGAGGAGACGTCTGAATATCGTAATGTAACAGCACTCCAAAGAATAGAAATGTTCTGAGGCACGAGCTGATTTCACTCACCAGCAATGTTCCATAGTTGTAGAGCTCACCAACCAAAATGCTTCCATTTTGAAATAAATGAGCAGAATAAAAGTGGATGTAGAAATGGCATATGCTTGGATCGAGCCTTTCTACCAGTTGTGTTGCTATATAGAACTCCCAGGGGTTGGCAGGCTTCTGGACCTGTAACCAGAAAGTCGATTTACTAGAAAAATCTATTAGTATTAAAAGCAGAAGTTCTTCTCAGGTTGGTGTTTTTTTTTTGTTGTGGGTTGTTTGTTTTTTTTTTTGTTTGGTTGGGGTTTTTTTTGTTTGGTGTTTGTTTTGGTTTTGTTTTTTTTTTTTTAATAGCAGACCAGGCATTTTTCCTCTTAACCAAATAAAATGCTTATATCTACAGTAGTTAACCTCAAGTTGATACACTTAACGATTGAGGCTCTTGAATCAAGACTTCAGTTACACGCCACAATTCCATCCTAGCTTATACAGTCTTCCGCGTTATCTGATAAGTCTGTCCACAACATTGATATTCCTGCTGGCAACAGACATTTAGCGCAAGACAGACAGAAGGCTTTTTAAGTCAAAACAGGGAAATCCTTCCAATTCTTTCCCCTACTATTTCCCCCGCTATGCTGAATACCTGATGCTCCAAAAAACCAACCAAACAACTGAAGTCACCTTTACATACTAGAAAGGTCCCGGTTAAGGTGTTAACACAAGAAAGGATTGTTTTTCTGAAAGGTTAAATGTTGCAGAGGAAATCCACAAAAAGGCTGGGAAGGCAGACCTAATGTGGAAAGCTAAGGGTGCGTGTGGGGGTGTGCGCGTGTGTGAACTCCACCAAGTAACCATGTTTCAGCCAGGCTGTAGTAACTGCTCCAGGTGCCCTCCCCGCCAGCAGCAGATGCGGGGTTGTGTGACCCAGCATAACCCTCGTGGACTAAGCTGACCTTGCAGTCACACACTTTCCTTTTGGCAGTGGTTCCACTGTAAACACATGCCATCATCTGTTGCTCATTCCTGCACTGAAGCAGCCTGGAAGAAGACAGGGCAGAGCCGAGAGGGCTCAACCTACAATCGCCATCAAGACAAGTGTGTTTATTAATAAAACCGCGCCAGGGAGGTACCACCCAGCCAAGTCACCATAACCGGCCAGCTGCCAGCAAACAGGCTGGCTGCACAAAGTGCAAAAACGCTTGTGGAAAGCTAGTGGGCACATAGCTGGGACAAAGAGCAGCCCCAATGTCATTGCCAATCCACATACATTTTCATTTTCTGTGGACTAAGAGCATTTGCATAAGTAACTGCCTTTGTCCAGCTAAGATGGCCTGGCTGTAATTCTTACTCCTTGGGATACTTGCGACTACTTTATAAAGAAAAGACAAAGCAGTAAGTCGAGTCAAGAGGATAAATAACCTCTTCTGATGTAGAGCCAATCAGACATCACAGCATCCAACCTGAACAAGGCTTTGAGGACTGACCAATATGCTTTGCTTCATATTTGTAAATTAAAACACTCAGCAGAATCCACCCAGGGTAGGTGTCATTATAGTCAACACTCCAGAAGTTTCCAGCAAAGCTATTCCAAATCAACACTTCTTACCTTGAATATTACTTTCTGATTGTTTCTAGAGTTACTGGCATCCAGAATGGAAGCTTGATAGACTTGGGCAAAAGCTCCCTCCCCAACCAAGCAGTCCACATGGAATGAGTTGGAACCTTTAAGAGATTAACATAATTAAGTCTTGCTTGCAAGCTTCACAGAAGAGACATCACTACTCAGACAAAGAAAAACAAAAAAGCAGCAAAAAGCACCAGCTTGTATAAGTTATTGCTTTAACCATAGAGCTAGTCTTTCTTCTACAAGTCTCTCCTCGCTAGTTCTCCTTTCCATACAAGGGAGCCTGTACTCGCTACTGAGAACAAGAGCGCTGTGAAGTGCCACATACTAAAAAAATAAATAAATTAAAAAAAAAAAAATCATTGTTTCTATTTTAGTCTGACTCCCTGGAAGTAATCAAATTCCAAAATCCATTCTCTACAAAGTAAACACTAATGTTTAAGTCGTACAACTATGTTGCAATTACTGTCATACAGATTGTGTTGACACAGGACTGCTGCTGTTCTATACAAAGTTTGAGAGTTGTGTCACAGATTACTGGGAAAGGAAAACTAGGAAAATCCCCTACTCTGAATGCCTAATCAAACATGCTTATGCTACAAAAGACAAACAAAAAAACCAGGTCTAATTTCCAATCTGAGGTTTAAATAACCTGGAAGCTATCTGGATATACACGCAAGTAAACTGAATTAGAAAAACACTTCAGAGTTTCCCTGAAAAACTTCAAGAAATGCTTTAAAGTGAAATGTTTGAAGTAGCTCTTACCCAGTCGGAATTCAGCCTTCAGTGTGATGGGTGGAAGAGCAGACTTCCATTCAAAGTAGTTGCTGTAGGTGTGGAGTGGTTTAGGAAGCTCTGATAAGAATTTGCAAATCAATTCCTTATCCCAAGGGTTTTCAACAAGGACTTCATGGAAAGAAGAAAAATATTTAAGCTCTAAAAAAAGTGTCATTTCAAAGAGGTAACACAAGCTTATACCTGAATAAGCGTCACTGATTTGGAAAAAAACCAACAACCCAAACTAAAAAAAAAACCAAAAAAAACAAAACAAAGAGGGATAAGTTAAATCTGCCTCAATTTTGACAATCCAGCTTTTATACCTATGTCTTCCCGGTTAAAGTTGCTCCAAAAGACACATTTCTGAAATATTTGAGCCTCAACTAGCAAAGAACCCTTAGGTACTCTCAAGTACTCCTGTACCTCAGAATATCTTTGGCATTGTGTAACAGGTATAACGCACGCTTGTCCTTACATCCCTTGTGCAGATGCAGCAATCTGCTTGCAGGAGCCACAAGAGTTGCTGACTGCAGTGACCACCTTCATGCTGGAACAAAGCTGCAAGAACGTGACACTGCCCCGCTCTTGGACTTGATGGAAGAAAACTGTAGGCAATGGTCCGTACCTGCAGCTCTAACACTCTGGGCTGCCCTGTACTGCCCAGCTCCAGACAGCTTGTCAGGGAAAATTTTGTCCACCCCAGATGACAAGGCATATTCAGTTCTGCTCACAGCAGTCTTTTCATGTAATGCCTGAGAAGCAGCTGTAGCCATTCCTTGAACTCCATTTCCTTGAAGCTCCTCTTGTTCTGCAATTTGTTCAAGAGCAGGGCTATGTATTTAAAACAAAATATTATTAATTGACAGTACTGCCATGGTTTTTTGCATCTGCATTAAGCACAAGTGTGTCAAATGGCCATGTTGGAGACCTTGCCCATAACCAACATTAAGATGAATAAAATGGACATTTCTCAAGAAAACAAGATTTGATCGTATTGTACTGCCCATACCCTAATTAAACCTTTGAGCTTGTTGGCCAACAAGTTCAGCCAATACTGAAAAGAGAGCAGTAGTTTTACATGCACAGCCATTAAAACTTTTGGGGCAGTTAACTTTTAATTTAAATGCGTCAGAAACTTAAATCATAGGAGCATTTTTAGGAGCATTATCGCCACACCAAGGTTCCTTTGCCTCCACAAGGCGCCAAGATGCATGCTAAGCAGAGTCAGCCTGACACAAATATGTCAGTTCTAGACTGCTTGGAAAATGTGCATCGAGAGCAGCAGAGCAAACCTGCCTGCTCTGGCATAGATTTGCCCAGCGCTCTCCAGACTTGGAGGTCTCAGCAAGTCGTGACATACCTTAGCTTCTTAGTCTTTGTCTGCTTGTGCAGTTCTTCAGGAAACTCCAAATCCATTTGCCGTAAGTCATCCCCACAGGCTGAACAAAGGGAGCAGCAACAACAGCAAATGTTTATTTTCCCCAAAGGCAAGTGCATTTAGAGTGTTCTTACAAAGACAAGCAGGTTCAGTCACACCGCAGCTGCGAAAGCTGGTAAGTTATCCAGAACTCAACAAGTAAAGGTAAGCCAGAACTCAACAAGCCCATTTAAAAATACATGAGTAAAGATAACAGCTTGATTTCTTTAGGGAGTAAATTCCAAGACTAAAGAGGGCCAGACAAGCATAACTGTGCCCCTCGAAGAAGGTGCTGGGACTTCAGCCAATTTTTTTGGCCATTTACAACTCCTTGGAACAGTTCAGAACAGCAATTTGACAGTACAGTCAAAGCCTCTCTTGTCCCTCGCCACCTTCTCCTATTCCCCCAATTAAAAATTCTTGGAAAGCTTATGTGCTCGGCCAGCCCGAGCTCCCAGCTGCTGTTCTGCAGGGAATGCGTGCTCAGAAGCAGCAGCAGGAGCCGTACCTGCACGGTACTTGGCAAGGGCTGCAAGGTGACCCGGGCACAGGCAAGGAGCTAGACAGTACTGAATGAGATGCTCCCAACCCGAAGCGCTCCTTATTTTACCTTTGTACCCCAAAGCTTGTTGCGAACATGCCGACAGGTAATTAAATGGCGTTGATACAAGCTGGGCAGCTCGTGCGAAGTCTCTTGTGTTGTTTGGACTGGGAGCTAAGGTTTTATTACTGCTTGGTGCATTCCACACTGTATAATCATCCCTCAAGGACTCCAATGTCCCTGCCTCTTCCTAGATGGGGAAAAAAACATATAAAGATTTAAAACCAAGCCATCAAAACTATCCTGCCAGAGCTGCAGCTGTAACCTATCAGGAGTCTCTGCAGTCTGTTTCAGTAATGTTGAGTCTGCACATGTCAACTTACAGTACTAGAAAAATAAGTGAATGGCAATAACGTAAATCTGTGATTTACATATTTTTTTTAATCAGACCTGAACATCGGCAATAATCAATACCGCAGCAAAATAGTAGACAACAAAAAATTGCCCTAAGTCTGAGAAATCCCCTCTCATTACTTAGTGATCACTTATAACCAACCAGACTGAAGTTTTATGCGTCTCCTTGGCTATGAAAACTGTTAGGTGGTGATCAGAATGTTCAGTGTCTCTTGCTCGCTGTCCTTCCTCTCTCAAATAACATCAAATCCACACATCAACTGCAGTCAGGTTTGTTCTAGGGACTGACATCTCCACTATCAAGCTCCTAGGAGTTTTGTAAAAATTAACAACTGAAAAAGTTCATCCCGTTGGCAGGAAATGGGAAAGGGGATCTAGACCTCAACTAGATATCATTCATAAGAATAATGGCAGGACTGGGACAGAACAACGGTAAATAGAACCACCTCTGAGACCCCCTATAACGACATAACCCATTTTCAATGCCAATTCTTGCAATAAGATCAAACACTCACTTCTGTACTTGCTGCATAGCCAGACAAGGGACGTTCTCCAACACTTCTGGGCTCTTCTGGCTTGTTTTTATGCTGTGGGATCCTGACAAAACAGGTAGTTTAGAATAGCTTTTCCCCAGAAACTTTCCCAGGCAGACAATCATAACAAAGATTTGTTGGTTTTAACCTTTTTTTTTTTTTTCCCTAAAGAATCCCATTTGCAGATACTTAGAGAAGCCGCAGCAGCTCAAAGAAACAAACTATCCAGAATTATCCAGAAAATTAAGCATCTCAAGCATGCTGTCCAAACAGGGAAGTTGCGCAATTCCACAGAGAAGCAACTACAGCTTTCTCATGCCACTTCCACACAGCTGCTAGCAATTGTATTCAAGCCAAGCCTGATACTGCAAATACGGTCACAGCTAAGTTATATGGAATAGAATAAATCCTATACATAACCCTTAATAAACTGAACTCAGCTGTTACTTTTTTCCTCCTTACCTGATGTTCTCTTTTTCATTCTCATCTTCAAAGATAGAAAATGCAGGCATGACAGGAGCAACAACATTATTTTTCACACTTCCATCAGGCTCTTAAAAATAAAAAATAACCAATATAATCTTCATTGGGTGAAGATAATACAAACAGTCACATTTTCACCCCTAACCAGGCAACTGACAGCTACATCCAGCTAGATCAACAGCATCCTCAGAATTGCCACTCAAATCATCTTTCCTATAAGGTCCTGGAAACGGGGAAGACTTTTCCACTTCAAAATCAAGACTTGCCAGGAGCACAGAAGCCTTCTTGGCTGCGTCTGACCAGTTGTGAAATCCCTGTGGTCACTCCTAAAAGCCACTGCTACTGCCTGGTGCTCAGACAATTTCAACTGTTACAATAAGCTGGCAATTCAGATACTAACACCCAGTCTACAAAATGTTTCAGAAGAAAGCTCTACTCACATGAAGTACCAGCTGTGCCCTTTTCAAAGTTAGGTTTTAAATACCAGAGAAGTCTCTATGGACAAAGCAACATGTTCAATGCATACATGAATAGACTTGCTAACAGTAAAGTGCTTCTGCTGTTTTCAGGCTGTGCATCAGAATTCAGAACTTGTCAGTAAATTAAATTATGAGGAAAGAAGTTACTTCTTCACACCTACTCATCTCAAAATTATCAAGACTGATGGAAGGGGTGAATGGGAAATAAAGGAATGAAATATCATGGACCGAAAAAATAAATAGTACATACCAGGTTTTCTGCAAGAGACTTCAGATTGCTCCTTGCTTTCTTCAAGAGACAGCTCAGGCAAGATGGGTGTTTGAAACATATCCATGAGAAATCCTAAAAAAAAAAAAAAATTTTCACTGGAATATCAACCCCAGTAAAAGAAATTTTCTGATGTTCTCCCATTATATAGTAGTCAAATCAAATGCCAATTAATTATAATCTTATCATTTATCAAATACTATTCCCCAATTATTCCTTCATATTGCATTTACACACTCCAGACAACTGAACATACATGGGAAGATCCAACTTGGCCGGCACATACTTGTTGATGCCATGGCCTTTTTTTTCTTCTTCTTCTTCAAGATGAGATTTCAAGTTCTCCTAAAGGAGCAAATTCTCCTTTATCTTCTTAGATATTTGCAAAACTAATGAATACCACAAGCTTTCTGTTTTTGCAAATATATATTTAGCTGCAGCGGTTTGCTACACATTAGTGGGTTAGCAGTTAGCGGGCTTACTATCAAAACAGAAAAACATGGCAGAAGAGTACAAAAGGGATAAGACAGCATCGGGATATTATGACTCCACATCTGACACGAGAAACACAATTGCATTTTCCCTTTTAGGATTTTGAAGCAGCAATGTTTGGAATCGACAGTTTGTTAAACAGTCAAAGACCTTTCGCATAAGTCATCCTTGTTTCAGCTTTGGGGAAGCTCGATATCAACTAGAGTTGCCTTAACTTCCTAACACTCTTCCACATTAGTCTGTTGTAGGTCTTCACCTCGGGAACCAGAGTCCCTGACAGCGCTGACAAAGGCAGCTCAGAGAACACGCTGCCCACACAGTGTGGCAGGTGTACCCCCAGCGACCCACCCGGGAGCTTATAGCATGTGGCTGCTGGGATGTCAGTAAAGCACCTACTTTTACAAAAAGAAAAAAAAAAAAAGTTTTGGGTCATCCAGACAATTGCAAAAGAAGAGTACCAATTTAATTTTATTTTCCTCTTTGACTGAATGCCGTGCACGCCCATCGCTAGATAGCCTCCGCGTATAATTTGGCTCCACCGAAATGACCAGGCAAGGTCCCATTAACTCCAGTGGAACCAGCATGTTATTCCAGATGCTTACCCAATGCTTCCTTCGTATGAACTGTAGGTGAAGGCTGCACTTTGAATGGTGTTGCCTGCCTTGCTCCTCCCAGCGAGGTGTTCGGCGTAGCTTGAGAAGCATTTCCAGAAGCAAAGGCAGAATTTCCAACTAGAGATGCTAGAAAGGAGAACAGCGAGATCACTTCTGAAGCAGCCTGGGATTGTTTATTCACACTGTGGGAGCTAGCAAAATGTTAGTAAGAAAAGTAAATAAGATGAGTAGCAGAATGACAACCCAGAATTTTGGGAGAGATTTTGGCTTGTTCAGAGATCTGCTTGGCAGATTCCCAAGGTGTCTGCCCTGAAGGGCAAAAAGGGACCTCGGAGAGCTGGGTGGCCTCTTGAGGCTCAGTCTTCAATTCACAGGAGCAATCCACTCAGACACAAAGTCAAGCAGGCAGGAAGCCAGCAAGGACAAACAGGGAACTCCCGACTGAGCTCAGACAAAAAGGAATTGCACAGAAGGTGGAAACAGGGACTAGCTCCACGGAAGGGATATAGAGACATTGCCCAAACATGCAAGGATGGAGTTAGCAAAGGCAGCAAGCGTAGCTAGGGTTGGAACTAGTAGCCACGTACTATTGACTCCCCACCAGTATCACTCATACCAACAGCACCAGTCCTTACCAAAGCTGAGCCCATTACCTTCTTTCGCATCCACAGAAGTAGCTAGCCCAGCGGATCTCTTGGTAGGGCGCCTTCAAAGGGAATATTAAGAGCATTAGTTCATCCCAGACAGACAGCAGGTAGCGATTCCCTCCCCCCTGCCCCCACCACAACTGACTTTTTTAGTCACACAAATGAAGCAACTGAGAGATCCTCTAGAAAATTGTTAGAGAGGCTGCCCCCAGAGAGATTCTCATCCAGTTGCCAATAGGTATAAAACCTGAAAGGCAGCAGAAACCTTTAGAAAAGCCAAACTGCAGGCACTGAATGCTCTTCTTGGATACAGCGTGCGCTCCATAACGTGAGCGAATGACAACTAGTTCGTTTCCTCTTGTTGGCCAAGCCCCTCAGCCCAGTTTCCCCTCGGCCCCCCCAGTATTAGCTAAGGCACACAGGGCAGGAGTGCAGAAGGTGAATACAAGCACTTTTTTCTTCTCTGGAGACCTTTGTGGCCAAGACACAATGTGTGGGATCTGCACGAACTAAGCATATCGTGTTACTCCAGGCATGGCAAGGACAGTGATGCTGAATAATCACTTCAGTTACACACTGAATTTCCTCTTGATTATTACAACTAAAACACAGGGTTAAAGGAATTAAAAACTGAAATGAGGACTGTAAGTTACGCAAGTTTCATCTATGTCTAAATATTGGTTTCCATGGGCCACTTCATATTTTTATTTTTTTCCAGAAGAGGGAGATTATTTTTTTTTTAGTAATTCTCAGCTGAAGTGTAGACAGTGAAGACTGCACAATTTGCAAAGCAAGAATAAGCCTGTTTATACGTACTGTTCTCCAGCGCTCCAGTTAAGAGTGGATCTAGGATGCGCCTGTTCCTGAGCTGAAACATTATTGGACAGAGAGTGTAACAAACTGTTCTTGAGCTCTCCAAGCTCTAGTTGAGTTTTGACTGCATCCTTCTTATCTGTTACTTCCCAGAGAGAGGCTGATGATATCTGTTGGTCAACGGGTCTCACTGGCTGCAGTGTAAGAGCAGTGGACGATAAAGCGCTTGATTGAGGCTGGTCTGGCACCAGAGCTTGGGTGTTTTGCAGATCTGAGTTTTGACAAGATGCCATCCGGTTCTGCTGTAGAGCTGCACTGGGTATCACATGTGGATGGACCTTTAGAGGAAAAAAAAATGTTCTTTAACACTCAAACACCCCGCCCCAAGTATAGCCTTTTCCAAGTATAGACATTTTCCCTTTTATTTCTGCATAACTAGAACAGTTTTCCATGCATAAGAGCACTTCCATATGCAACCAAAACTAAATTGTGGAGAAGCAAAAGCAAACTTTTGGGTTTAATGATTAAAATTTACATCATCAAGTATTTAAAGTTATGCCAGGTATCCATACTAGTCAGATATTGCAGCCTGAACTTCTAGATTTGGTTAACCGACTACTCTGGCTACTGTCTGAAGCACGGTTAAATGTTGTGAGCGATGTTGATGAGGACTGCCCCTATGGATCACACTACGTACTTACCACTCTCTTATTTGGTTCAGCTGATGCTGTAGGTGCTGGCTCCAGTCTAGTTTCCTCCAAGCTTCTGGTGAGCTGGGTGAGCTGCTCCAGCTTCTGCTGTAGGGCTTGCAGTTCAAGGACAGCTGACTCTTTTTTCCTCACGGAGTCTCTCTCTTCTTCTTCTAAGGATTAAACAATGACATTAAGCAAGACAGTTAATCAATACCCGAATGAGTTTCTCAACACAGACATTACAAGCTGCTTGAATTTTAAATTTAGATCTATAGTCTGTATGACAACAGGATGACACTCAGCCTTAGATGCCTAAGTTTGGGAGAAGGGGATGTTTCCCCCATGACCCACTGTGTCCAACCTCTCGCTCCTGATCCCTCAGGGGACGGCTACACAGTGCTACCTCAGCGCGAGCCCGGCGATCAGCGGCAGCCAGCCCTCACGCTTTCCAGAGGAGGCGACAAGCCAGCCTACCTCCCACCTGCTGCGTGCTGGCGGTGCCAGGCCCCGTGCTGCTGCAAGCACACTAGTGGCACCCGTCCTCAGCACAAAAGGAAACCAACCCAAAAAGATTCTACCAACGTGCCCCTTTGGTAAGGCTTTGGTGGGGATGGAGCCTGCCGTCCCCAAGGGAAGAGCTGCCCCAGCTGGGAATTATCATACACAGTTGCTGGATTAAAAAAAAATAAAATAATCCAGACTCAAACATTTGTTTTAAAAACACATTGCCACCTACACTCCCACTGAATCTCTCCCTGTCCCGCTGAGTACAACTCATCCGTTTCTTCCTTTACCAAATGAGATAATTCCTTCTTACGTCCAACAACATTCCCCAGCAACCTTTTTTCTTCCTCCTATAAATGGTCAGATAAACAACTAAATTCCAAGTAGCGGCTCTTTATTTGCACTCAGTTTTGGCTTTGCTTCTCTACGACCTAATCTGTCCATTTGAAAGCCCACTACTTGTTCTCCAAAACATCATCATTCAGCAAACAAAGGTATTACCTCTAATTACAGACTTTTCTATGCCTTGAGAACCCTCCCAGCTAGAAGCCTGCCAGCGCAGACTATACAAGAGGCATCCCGCAGCCACCTTTGCCAAGGCGGCCAAGTGAAGACAGTGTCACTCTGCTGCAGCACGCCTTTGACTGACTGGGGCCAAGGACAAAATGTGGCACATCATATGTGACCATATGGGAGTTTAAAGCGTACTCTGAGCTCTCTCTGATTACAGCCTACTGATAGGAACCAAGATACTCTCAATCTTGAATTACTGGCGGCAGAGCGCCACAGCTAGAGCTCACCCCAGGGTAACTAGTACTGCTAAGAGCTGCTCACACTTCCCTCCTGTTTCCCCAGAAGAAACTCCATTCTCTATGAAAAACTAGGTTTGAAAAGACAAACCCAAGGGATGAGCTCGAACAGTAAATATCGATGTCAGTTGTTTGGCATGTTACCTGATATTCCCAAGCTCACCCCACCCTGTTTCTGTACAGGGATGCTAACCTGGGCTTTGAGGACAGTTTCAGTCTTCAGTAGAGAGCTGAAAAGAAATGAATGCAGCCAACTACTGTTTTTTTCAAGAATATAAGAATGTTCCTGAAATAGCTAGATGGAAAGAGAAGAATACCCCATTCTTGCTGTCTTCTGAGGCGCTCGTGTTTCTTGAAGTATCTCTTGGCTCTTAGCTCCTCAAAGGAAAGTTCAGAGCCTTCGCATACAAGCAGGTTTTTATCATACATTGCAACCTGCTCACATTCAACAACAGCAGATGATGACTTGGGAAGAATTTCAGATTTGGAGATGTACGTAACATACTTCCTGTGAGGAAAAATAAGAAAAAACTCTATTCAAGTTAATTGGATTTATTCTGGGAGCGTGTTAATTTTTCTACAGTGCGACTTAAAAAAAAAAAACCCTACACACTTACACTTCTTCTCTTCCACCAGAAGAACTGGACTGAGTACCAGCAGAATCAGGACTCTAAAGCAGGGCAGGGGGAAACAAAAAATTAAAAAAAGAAAGAATTCCAACATTATAGTTAGCCATCCATTTCAACAAGACCAGCAGCCACGAAGCCCCCAATATTTAATTCTGACTGAAGCAATGACAATACAGACCACGAGCATGGCAAGAACACATCCGAGTGTTCTACAAGTCATCAGAACCTGAGGAAGTTCATCCTGAAGAATTAACCATGTAACAATTTGCCATAATCTCAGAGAACTTTTGGAAGACAAACTAAGATCTCAGAGAACTAAGAGAGACAGATGTAGTTCTGGGAACTGCAGTCCAGAAGGACACGGGAACTAGTTGAACAGGTAGTTTCTATTACAAAAAACAGGAACGTTTTGGCTTTGCTTCTCTACAGCAGACAGTAGACATAGTAAGCAGCAGACATAGTAAGTTTTAAGCTCTATTCCATCATGCAAGATATCTTTCAGTATTTGCAGGCAATTCCAAATGGAAAAAGACACAAGCACTTTAGAAAACAGGACTGAGTTGAGAAAGGTTGCATCAGTTTCTTACCCACAGTCTTTCACTCTTTAATTTCACCTCCTGTTCACTTTTCATCTGACTGCGTTACAAAGACTGAAGAATTTTAACTAGCCCTGCCAAACCTCAGAAGAACGAGCGCTGCATTCTGGTACTTAGCCGAGTTAAAAGAAGTATGGTTTCTTCTTTTGTTGTTTTATTGTGGGGAAGGGGGTGCAGGAAGACAACTACAGGGTGACAGGATTTGAACTGTAAAGTTAACTCAAGACCTCCACAAAGTATGAACAGAACCTCACCTGGAACTTTTTATGAGACCAAACTGGCAAGCTACAAAGAGGCTCATGAACTGCGATAAAGTAATCCCCTACTCATTTCTCAACTCAACAGATTGACTTCTACAAGAAGCCACCATCCCACCAAGTACCAGCCCGGAAATTTCTCTTCTTCCTCTGGCATTATCTTGTATTCATTCTTAAAGAGGGTATTTAAGAGGAATTTCACCACAATTCAGTGTAGGCAATTTCCAAGAAGCATGACTGGCACAGAATCTATTGATAATATTACTCCTCTGGAGAATGCTAACCGGCTGGATGGATCACTCTGCCTGTGGCTCTGGAAACTTGTCAAGTGACTAAAAAGTGTGTCCCAATGCTTCCCCATTGAGGTATTTCTACAAAGATGTGATGCTTACAGGATAAAACCCTTCAGTAACATTTTTGAGCTACACGAGATGTAGCTGGCATATTTTATCTTTGTTATCCAGTCAAGATCATCAATCTAAACTTTATGTGAGGGCACTGCGTTTTTCCCACAATGTACAAATTGCTCATTAATAGTAATTTACCTGATTTTTGCAAGTGTATGGTGGGTCAGTAGGACTTGAAAGACCTTTCCCAGTAGTCATCTGATTTGCAGCCTGTGAAGTTTGAAGTGGTTTTATAACGGCAGCACCTGGGACAGATAACATAGGTTTGCATTAATGAGTATGAATAGTTTTCTTATTTATGGATTTCTATTAACTAAGCACTAGAAAACTAATACCTCATTTTGAATACACTCCCCTTATGAATTTTAAATATGGCCAGGAAAACAGAAATCACCACCCCCACCCCGCTTCTACAGGAAAATTATTTTCCTCAGTGACAAAACTCACTGATTGAGTTAAGAGAGTCATCTAATCGAGCTGCAGCTCACAGGCAGGTGTCTTCAGCCTCACCTTGCAAAGGAGGATTCCAAGGATCATAATTCTGCAGCCAGCTAAATTGCAAGAAACGTCAGTTATTATTGTTGAGTCAGTCATTCCTCCCCATACCCCAGGAACCTTTGATTTCCTCGTATGGTCACCATGCCACAAAATTTAAGACTAAAAAAAACCCTTGTTAGTCAGAGGACGCTCATTACTGTATACCAATATACACTGTTAGCTTCACATTCACAAAAATAAAAACACCTGCAATAGGTGGCAGTTTGTGTTTTATCATCACCAGAGGGAACACACAGCATCACGATAAGCACCAGAGCTTCCAACAGCTAAGCGCTAAACTCCAACGGGCACCCATTCGCAGCTAAGTACTCTGTGATAAGCACAAGTAACTGGACACACATATTATGGTCAACATATCCCCAAGGTGGGCTAAAAAAGTCCAGCTCTGATCAGCAACTGATGCCTGATTTCACTGCAGTCCCAGCTATGGCCACAAACCAAAATCAAAGAGGGTCCAAATCAAGCAGCAGCTGCAGTATGCATTCAGCTGGCAGTGCCAATAGATGCACAGGCAGCTACGGGATGAGCCACAGCCAGTTAATACACTCGGGAAAAACATACAGATGTCCCAAACTTGAAAAGCCCGGTGTCATTAGCGTGGCCAGCTTGCTTGAAATTCCAAGTAAGGAAGCTCACACACGGTATTTCCAAGGTAGACAGCCTGAAGCGGACCAGGCTATGCATCTTTATAGCTCCGAACTACTTAGCAGATGCTAGGCAGGGAAGAAAACCCCTTCATTGATGCATTTTTGGGCCTTACTTCACTGAAGACAGTCTGGTACAGCCCTTCTCGATACACCCTCCAAAACCTCCAACAAATACTGAACAGCAAAGTATTGTTGAGTTTATACGTGCCTTTAACTGAAATAATCATTGGCCTACTCTGCTATAGTACAGGGCACATACAGAGAAGACAAAGAAATAATTATCCGTGTGCTATTTGAATAGCTCAATAAGATGGGTCAAGAATTACCAGTAGAGCTGTTGCAAGCACTCTCGTGGCTGTGCCTGGTTGTGAAGCCCTTTTTGAAGGACAGCTCCTGCACATTGCACGTTGCCTTCTTTTACAAGCTGCTGAGCCCAGGCAACGTAGAAGTTAGATGCCTTTGTACCAATTCCGTATCCGTACAGGCAGTCAAAATACTGACAAGGAGAAGTGATGAACTCTGCCTGCACAAGATAAAGATGCAGATGTTTCAAACATCCAAGGAAGTCACAGGCAAAAAAAACCCCAACAGCAATTTCCCAGATACCATCATAGGAAAGCGTTATTTTCCCAAGATAGAAGCAGCTGGTAGGTAAGTTACCTCCCACCAGGTAAACAACTTAACAATGCAGCTTCAAAACCGCACGCTATCCTTCAGCAAGGCGGAGAAGTTCGGAGCCCCTGCAGAGAGCAACGCAGCGGAACTCCCTGCCGCTGCCCCCAGGGCTCCTGCTGCTCCCACAGCTCTTTGCAGCCACAGGGCTACGGACCGCCGGGGCAGCTTAACACGCGTGCACCTACCAGCTTCACGCAGTAGCTAACGAATCTCGGATCCTGGCGGTACCTCTCGTGGCCGATCCCCGCCTGCACCAGGCGCTCCAGGAGGCCGGGCAGGCGGCTCTGCCGCTCCGGCAGGGGCAGGCATCCCTCGGCCCACCGCGCGTACCTGCAACGGTCCCGCCGGTCAGTGCCCGGCCGCGGCCCGCAGCCCCCGCCGGCAACCAGGCCGCGGCCGCGCTGACCTGTCCCACACCTCCAGCGGGTCCGGCCCTCGGTAGCTCCGCAGCTCGGCCTCGTAGCTCCGCATCTGGGCCTCGTAGCTCCTGCAAGGCAGACGGGCGCCTCAGGCCGAGTCAGGCCGGGCCCGGGGCTGAGGTCTGCAGCCCCCAGCCCTCAGGGCGGCTGCCCCGCCCCAGAGGGCCCCACACCTCGAGCCCCCCACCCCTAGCCTACACCCCTACCCCTGCCCCAAGCCCCCCCATTCCCCCCGCCAGGCCCGGGCCCCCCCTGACCGCACGGCGCCGTCCATGGTCCCGCTCAACCACCGCCACCGATTCAAACCCGGCGCGCAGGCGCGCAGCCGCCCAGCGCCGCCTCCCTATTGGCCACCCTCTCCGCCAATCCCGCCTGCGGGCCGCCAGCCTCTTGTCACCCCATTGGGTGAGCGCCCGCCGGCGGGGCGGGGCTGGGCGGGGCTGCCGGCAGCAGGGCGGAGGCCCGCGGCGGGAAAACCCGGCTATCAAAATTTAATAAAAATATTCCAAAATTAAAAAATAAAAGTTTTTTTTTTTTAATTAAAATCTTGAAAAATTAAACTTAAAAAGTATGTATTTTAAAATATATTATATTTTTATTTATAAAGAAAAAACGTACATGGCAGTAACCCGGCCTCCGCAGGGCCTGCGCCCGTGGGGGACACTGCTGGGCAGAGGGACAGGGGGCTGCGCAGGGGGACATACACAACGGCCACCTTGGGGCTGGCACGCAGGGGCCACACAGCCCACTGACCCACAGGAGCGGCGAGGGGAGGCGCGGAGCCCCCCAGCCAGGCCCCGCTGTGCTCCCTGCAGCGCTGGGAGCCTGATGGCACCACATGTCCCATCGGGGGCAAATACACGAGGTGTCCACTGCTGTGGTCAAGGTGCAAGCAGGAGCCGCATCATCGTGGCGGAGAAGGTCGGGAACTGGACCCCTCACACTTCAAGGAAATGATAAGCAACAAGAATGTAGATAAGGAGTCTTCTGACAAGGCAGAGAGAAAATTCAAGGATGCTAGGGTAAAATAATTGTGGTAGTGGGAGATTGCAACTTCCTACGCAGAGGCCCTCCCCCCCACAAAGAGGGGGAATCCCCCGGTCAGGGAAGCATGCACAGTAAATTTAAAATGAACTGTATCGTTAAATGAAAGCAAGAGAACTTTACACCAATCATAATAAAGGAATGTATGACTAGAGTCACTCAAGCTCCACCTGAGAGTAAAGAAAAGTATAAAAGGTGAATGAATGAGGGGAGAAATAGGGAAGAGACCACCAAGACTGACTGCTGGGACCAGCTGACAGGCTGAGCCTTTCTTCTCCCCTCCCCCCCCCCCCCCCCCCCCCAGATGAGACTTAAACTAAGCACTTCTTCAGTAACAGTAAGTTTTGAAATATCTATTAGAGTTACTCTCCGATATTTATAACCAGGCTGTATCGTTTGTAACTTTTCCACATGTTTTATACTTAGTAACATTTTACCTGCACATGCTTTTCTGCAGACAGTCACTATCACCAGCCATCCAAAAACCTGTATATCTGTTGCACAAATCAAACTGCACTGTTAAGTCACTAGTCATCACAGTTTCTCATAGAACATGACCAAACCCTAGAGCGTGGCTGTCCTAGCTCACGAGCACGGCTGGACTGGCAGCACAGACCGCTATTAGTGTATCCAGATCTGCAGCAGTTTAATATACATATTAAATGCGACTGGACTGATGGTGGTAAATTGGACATCACTTAGAATTCAAACCCAGCCACACCTAACCTCCCGCCTCATGAGGAGAGTTAGAAGGCAAGGGGGTTTATTTTCTGCCAAATTACTCCATCCCCTTTAACACAACACCCACCTTCATCATCATCACATCCCAGGACCCTGCGCCTGGGGGAGTGCGAGGAGGACGATACGATGCTGCACACCCAGCCCCTCCCATCAACAACTCCATGATAAATGGTTGCTTTTTTTCAGACTGCTGAATTTAATGGACTAAAAAGCTGTTTAATCCAGCTTACATAGGTCCACATATGCATATAAAAGTGCTGTAATACAACATTCCAGTTACAAGTAGGTATTTCATAACATACTGCATACGGCACCATTACTCAGCCGGCACGGTCAGATACACCAGCTCTCCCTCTGCTTTCCCATAAGGGTAGTTCCAGTTTCAACATTTATATGAGACTTTACATGAGAGAAAGCTCCTTTACATGATGAAGCTGTTTCCAGCCTCAGCTGTCCTTTCTGCTGCTTAATCCATTCCCCACGTGCTGAGCAGCCAGCCAGGGAACACGCTCCAGATCGGGGCAGCTGAGAATTAGCTTTTCCTTCTCGACCACCGTGGGTCGCCCCCATTAGGCTGCACTCTCAGAAGTCAGATTACTAGGTACAGCGGTGGCAGGGGACAAGTTTAAGATCTCTTCAAATGAAGGGCCTTCATCCTCAAGGGGTATCTCTGCCTCAAACATGCGCTGGAGCAGAGCATCAACCGTCCTGTAGCCTGCAGGTGGCCAAAAGAAGAGTCATTGTAAGCATCCATTCCTGTTCTTCAGCAGAAGTGAGGTAGCAGCTAACTTAAGGCAGCTCTTAGTCAAAGGCTGCTCCCCACGCTTTATGCTGAACAGGCAAGAAAACACCCCAAATTATGTTTCCTGGCGTTTTACCTCCACATACTTTTAAGCAGCATAAGCACTTGTAAAGGGTAAGACCATTATTTTAAGTGCTTCTATTCCCGTGTGTCCTTCAACGGATTTGTGATCCCAGTGAGCTGACATGCCAAGAAGCACAAGCCTGGTGAACTGCTAAGGCATAGCAAGAAAGCCCACAGATTAAAAAGTAGCCACTAAGCTAGAGGAAAGAAGCATACAGTCACCCTGTGATCCAAATCAGGATGAATACAAAGTGCATGTAGGAACGAGAAAAGAAAACTGACTCTCGGCAACAGCAGCACCACAGCAATGTCTGCGTGGGCTGGTAAGGAAGACAAGCGTGCACAGAAGGGCAGAGGTAGGAGAGAGGAAAAGGAGTTGCTACAAGAAACAGCAAACGTTAGAGTGTCCACAATTCCCAAAGTCTCCAGCTGGGTTTAGCAGTCTTTGTAGCCCAAAGGAAGCAGAAGTGCTTAGGAGCTTCCCCAGAGAGAGGGTTACGATCAGGGACAGTTCAGAGCCTCAGCCTCTTAAACAAAAGACTGAGCACACTGTAGGGCTGCACTTACGTTTGGAGGCAATTTTAAACACCAGCCCTTTAGACTGTGGCTTTGTTTCACCTTCCCCCTCAAGGTCATGCTCGGCACTCTCCATGTTATCAAGGAGCTGTTCATCCTGGAGCTCATCCCTACACAAGAAGGGCCACAAGTTACCTAGAGGGGAGCATGTTCTACCCCGGGGCCCACATGTACTCAGAGGCAACAGATTCTCTCGGACAGGGCAAGCACCAGTCACGGTGTTAGCATCCAGCATCCTCCGGGCAACAGCCCTGGGCTGGAAAAGCTTGGCAAGGCAGCTGCAAGGCCAATGCAAAAAGCCTTCTGGTAACACCTAGACCAAGCCCACATGGTCATGACAGGTTAGCAAGAACTTTGTGACAAGGAAGAGGAGTCTCAGCTCACACCTTGGGACCAAGGGTGGCTTTTTCCTCCAGTCCCACAGCCCTCACATGTGCCATACCAGCCACAACCAGCACTGCCCTCTTTTTGGGGGGGCTTACTCTTGAACTCCCATTCCCAGCTCCTGGATTTTCTGTTCAATGGCTGTTTCTACTTCACTCTTCTCTAGGGAGTACTCCACAAAGAAAGCTTCCAAAATGAATGACACAAAGATACTGAAAGAAATGATGAGCAGAATTACATGTCAGCGTTTCCTTACTGGCATGCCCCCTGCTTTCGGGCATCATCTACCATCTCCCAGGCTCATCACCCAGCACTCCATCCCCTCCTCTGCCAGACACGGAGAGCTCTCAGTCAGGGGAGATGAGAACAGATGCTGCAGATTCCTCTACAAGACATCCTGCCTGTCTCCAAGGGCCACACCACCTGTGACCCTGGGGCCATCAGCAGTGCCCTGGCAGCAAGCAGAGCCCCTCTTCCTTTCAAAGCGGCTGAGAGCAACCCAAAACTTACTTGACAATAATTATCACCATCACAATGTGGAAGGCAATGAAATACAGCTTTGCAGCTTGAACTGTCACGCTGGCGAATCCATTGGCAAAGAGTATAACGGGAGTTAAGGGCAAGAACATTAAAGGAGAACGTCTTGCTGGAGAGAAGTGCAAAGAGAAGAACCAGATAACCTGGCCAGCAACAACCTTCTGACCAAAGCCCTCTGCAGGGACCATTTCTCTGTTGCCTGGCACTACGTGCACGGGTGTGTGCAATACAAGGGGAAGAGCACGGATCACTGCGCTCTCGTTTGAACCTTCCGCCACAAAGGATATCATGCCACTGATTGACTACAGTGAGCTCCATCAGGACGATGAAGGACGATGCAAAGTTGTTGAAATTATTCTTGCAGTATTTCCCACGGGCAAACAGAGAATCCTTGAGAGCTGGGTTTCCGCATTCCAGGGCGTGAGGAGCATTTGAGTTTGCAGGAAAGAACTGGATTTTCCCATAGAACAACTCCATGCCAATGATAGCAAATATACAGTACACAACCTGGGAAGAGAAACCCCATTGCCTGCTTCTCCAGTGAGCAGCAAGCTCCACAGCAATTTTAGAGTTCCAGTAGGTTTTCCAGTTTTTACAGAGCCAGCAAGCAGCTGAGGGGCAGCACAGAGTCCAAGAGACCCAAGCCACTGGAGAGCGATTACCAGGCAGGAATAAATAAGCCAAGAACTACAGCCCAAGTACATAGAAATGAAGTATTCTCAAATCATAACAGAAGCTATTTTTAGGGAGTTATTAGAGAAACAGATTTCTCATTCAGCTTCTTGCCCAAACCATAGTTTGATTCCTCACAGTGCGAGACCCAGACCGCAGAGAACATCTTCACTGCCCCATGGAGCAAAGAAGGATGTCCTGACCCGGCAACCAGCAGGAACCCAGCCCCTCTGCACACATTTACTCGTGCAATGACCAAGGGTCAAGTGGACACTTACAGTTTCAAGGGCCCGCCATCCAGAAATTTGCATTTATCCTCTTGGAAACAGCATGAGCCTGAGACTTAAGACACATTCCTGTAAAACTGGAGTGATTTGAGCTAAGACACCATGATTTCTTACCAGAGTCAGCCCACCAAATGTCAACATTGTTGGTACGATGTTTATCAGCGTGTTCATGATGACCCGGAACCTACAGCAAACGATTCACGACAACACCTGGTGTGGGGAGGCTCTTATAAAGGCCATGCCCATGCTCCCCACATGTCTTTATAAATAAGGAACCCTCCAGAGAGGCTGCTGGGCTTGCCCCAGGCATGCTGGGACAAGGCCTTGGGCTGCTTTGTTGAGTGGCCATGGTCAATCCAAAGTAGCCATGCAGAGCAACTCAAGGCACTGCCTTGGCCAGCTTCTGACACAGCCTGCCCGCCCTCATACCCTGCCCCAAACCAACTGTATCCCTACCCCATTCTCTTCATTACCTTTGAACGCTGTCAACAATCCTTATTAGCCTGAGGACCCTTAAGATGAAGACAATATCCAGGACCTGTTGGCTGTTGTACTTTGTGGCTGAGAAAGAAAGCAAAAAGTAATTGGTTTGTTATGAAAAATAATCAGGGAAGCACAGAGATAAAGCATGTTCTTACATTTGTTACAATTATGTCCTTGTTAAACATATATATAACAAGGTAGCTATAAAAAAAACCCCAAAACAACAGACTGGGTTAGTTCTTAGACACCCTATAGGAAATTCATTATCTTGTCAAAAAGTCTCCCAAGCCCGAGGCGATAGCAAAAGACTACTCAAGACCACCGAGTTTCCCAGATGCATGCAGACTAGTTAAGCTGCACTTACTCGATTTCAGGGTGGTATTGAGTATCGTTGCAGTCAAGGCAGCAAAGATGATGAGAGTATCAAACCTAGCACGAGGGAAGGCAGTGCTGTTAGATTTATGGTGACAGAAGGGGTGCTTAAGCTGCCACATGACAAAAACAAGTAGTGACCCCTCTTCCTCACATCTGCACCACACAGCCCTGCACCATCTCAAACTATTTGCAGGGTGGGAAGATGGGAAAGCTAGGTTTAGGGAAACACTTTCCCCTGCCCAGCCACCATCTTCACATGCTGCAGAGCAACCCCTGACAGAGAGCAGAGCAGAGCACAGTAGTCTCGGTCAGAGCCAGATTAGGCCACGAAAGAGCACAGTGTCCTCTGATGCATCCAATCATTTTAGTTATGCCCTGGCATGTGAGTTAAGCAGCCCATCTCTCCAAGAAACCTTCAGTTTTTGAGGAGCTGAACACAAACACAAAAAGTCTCACAACTTTTCACACCATCTTTAACACAAACATTGATCCCACTTACCAGTTCCAGAACTGATTTTTGCCAAAGAATGCTCTCGGTTCGTAAGTATACACTTTCAGGAGTATCTCGGCTATATACAAAGCAAGGAAGACCCACTCCGCGTAAGAAATATAAGGGGTTTCCTCATCCAGAGCAATGAAGATAGCATTTATTAGAATGATTATGTCGTAAGTCCAAACAAATCCCCTGCAAGAAGAAAAAAATCAGTTTGCCACACCCAAACAAGTAAAAGTTACGCAGTTATTTCAGAAGTTCTTTGCTTCCCGTCTCAAACGCTGCCATTTAGGAAACTATCTTTCCCCATCAGTTCTCCCCAAATGTAAGAGTTTAGGAGAAGTTACTGCAGAGTTTAGCTTTGCTTTTGAAGTTCAACAGAAAACAGAGCACAAGCCTTCAAAGTACACCAGTGTCAATGGTCTCAGTATTAAACAAACTCTTAGAGACTGCTACTGTGTTTCCAACGTGCCAAGCAGCATTTCCCAAGCAGAAAGGCTGGGTGGGTAAACCAGAAGACTATACAAAATTGGGAGGCGTGGCTGGTACACCCACTGGGTGCGCTGGAGTCAGAGGGACCTAGACATGCTGGGAAAGTGGGCAGAGAGGAATCCCACCATGTTCAAAGCAAAACGCAAGGTCCTGCTCCTGGGGAGGAATAACCTCAGGCACCAGTGCAGGCTGGGAGGTCAATCATCTGAAAAGCAGCACTGCAGGGGGTCTGAGCAGGTCTCGGTTGTCAGATTAAACACGTGCCAGTAACGAGTGCTGGTGGCAAAGGCGGCCCAGAGCATCCTGGGGCTACATTAGAAAGTGCCGTTAACAGGTCCAGGGAAGTCATCCCCCCCGCCATCTAGTCAGTACTGCTGAGGCTGCATTTGGAGTGTTGTGTTGAGAACTGGGCTCCCCAGTACAAGAGACATGAAAATACTAGAAGTGAGTGCAAAGGGTCACAAAAACAATTAGGGGATAGGATAGTCTGACATCTAACGTGTTGAGAGGGTTGGGATTGCTCAGCCTGAAGGGGAGAAGGGGCAGCTCAATATGCATAAATACCTGATGGGAAGGTGGAGAGAAGATGGAGCCAGACTCTTCTCAGTGGTATCCAGTGAAAGCACAAGAGGCAAGGGGCACAAGTTGAAATACAGGATTTTCCATTTAAACAAAAAAGGTTTTTTTGTTTGTTTGTTTTAAAACAAGAGGATGGTCAAACACTGGAACAGGTTATATGGGGGTTACGGAATCTCCATCCTTTGAGACACTCAAAACCCAACTAGACATAGCCCCGAGCACCCTACTCTAGCTGACCTTGCTTTGAGCAGGGGGTTACACTAGACCGTTTCTAGATGGTCCTTCCAACCTCAGTAGTTCTGCAATTTTGGGAAGACTCAGATCTCTAGCTCTAGCTCACAGTACCATCTCGGTAAGAGCTGATGAAGCAGCACGATGCAGCTTTGCTGCAGAGACTGCCGAGGTAAGATCACCTTAAAGTGAAGCATTTAGTCTGGTCCTTCAAGGCACGTGAAGAATCTGAGTAAGTGGGACTGGAATAGGTCTGGACTTACCAACAGCCAAGTCTAGCTTCTCCACAACACTTAAGGTCACCTAAGATCAGAGCTGGTCCACAGAACACTTGAAAACGGAATGCCTGATGTTTGCCTAAACGCACTTTGTGCTTTCCAGCAGGACACCCAGATAAGCTTTTGCTTGCACCACCACTGCTCTGCAGCCCTTTGAATGTTAAGAGCTGCTTCCTCCACCAGCAGAGGCTTACCTGTGCCTAACCATGCTGCGCAGGAACCGACTTGCTGCTGACTTGTATACACGAGGCATCCACCGCCCCAGCGGATGGCTGCGTATTTTCAGAGTAATCACCTGGATGTTGAGGAGATCTGCCAGTTGTACAAAGGACTTCTTGTCTGTAGCAGAGGAGAGCACTACACATCAGTCTGCTGTCATTAAAAAAAAGACACCATCTGGCAAACGCAAACCCATATGCACATGAATTGCAGCAACCTGGACTCAGTATCTGTTTACGGCAGCAGGCAATGCACGTGCCCACAGAACAGGCTGCACTCTGTACTCAAACAGCTCCTGTGCCCCATTCCTGGGGGGACTGGCTCAAGCCACAGGCCAACAACCAACACAAACCTTTAACAATCAGGATGGGCATAAACTAGCATGACTGACCCATCTCTCCTGATATCCCGTCTCCAGCAGGAGCAGGGCAAGAGGCTCTAGAGGACTGTGTGGGAAGCCACATTGCTTGGCAGAATCTGGTAACAAGGGAGGCTTTCCTTGCCCTGTGCTGACAACAGGAGGTCCTGTTTGCCATGGTGAGCTTGGCCTGATCTCAAATGGCTTTGAAGAGCCACCCACAGTGTACATGACGTGGGCTACAGCACAGGCAGAAAGAACACCTTTCAGGACTTAAGCAGTCCAGAGGGAAGCAGGAAGAGGGGCCTAGAGTCCCTCTGGGTCCATTACAAATGACCAGTCCCAGTGCCAAAACCCTTGAAGCAGCAGGCTCCTGACCACAGGCTCTCCCCAGTCCCTTGACCCACTGCTCACCTATGAAACCCTTCTGCTCATCATCCGAAATGCGTAGCAGCAGCTCTCGGTGGGAGTTGCTGGTATCAGGAGCCACCAGTTTGACAAGCTGTTTCCACCGGGCTTCTCTAACCACAAACTGTGCTCCCTCCTCTTCCTTCAGGAGGTTGAAGGCCTCTATCATCTTGCGGTGCTTCATGTAAGCAAGCTTGCGGATCTCATTCTAGAGAGATTATTGTGATTCAGGCAGTGGCAGTCACCCTTTCCCCTTTTTGCTTTTAAATATCTTATTTTCATGGCACAGAGATGCAAGAAGAGACTCAGAGGAACACAGCTGGAGTGGTATTAGACACAATGAGTACAGCACAGTCAGCGGGGGTGATGAGAAATGCTATTTAACAGGCAGCCATGGGCTCTCTTGCACAGCACGCTGGAAGTATCAACAGATTGCTTGCTGCTGGGAGATGCATTGAAAAACCGGAAGAAAAGACAAAGGATAGTCCCTAACAGGAAGGAGATGTAAAGATCACAGGATCTGCATGTCCACAGGTCACAGAAGCAAAGAGGATGTGCCCACACATGCTTCCCATCCGTAAGTGAATACTGCTGAGAACAGGGGTGGAGATCCGCTTCTGCACATGATTACAAGCAGGCTGAAGAACCTTATACCCTTAGGAGACCAGCTTCTGGGAAGACCTAGCAGCCTGCTTACTGAGAAAGAGCCAGTTCCCTCATGGGAGCACTCAGGAATTCCCAGCTCTCACCTTTTGATCACAAGTACCAAACCACACCTACTCAGTTTGAGCAGAAGCAGCAAAGAGTAACTATTTAATTTGGCCTCCCTTTAAGTTCCCTTTGCTTTAAGGGCACACGCAGTGGCATAAAAAGCGTGCCGTGCACTTAGAGCCAACTGAAAACAGGTATTTCCTCACAAGGTTATACAGAACAGCAGGCAGCCACCAATTGCAACCCCCTCCAAACATTACCTTGAGGTGTTTTTTGTAGTTATTGTACACAACAGCCAGGAAGAGAGACATGAAGATGTAAGTGTTGACAATGACAAAGGCAATGAAGAACAGGGCGTACCACGAGCTGAAGTCAAATGCTGGCATCCTAAAGAAGCAGAGAGATTGCTACATGTTAGGCAGACCAGCAGGAAAATAAAAGAAGCCATAAGAAAACAATCTTCCAGATGGATTTCCAAGTACTGTTTTCAAGAGGCAGATCAAACTTCCTAGATAACAGCCAAGCTAAAACCTGGATTAGTTCCTTTGGAAAACAGTTTTTTCCCCACTAGGTTTTCATCCTGTTTATCAGGCCCTGACTGAAGGGATACAGAAGAGAAAGCACAGACATGAAGCTTCTGTCAGCATGGCTAAATTTAAATGCAAAGTCTTGAGGTGATGCCTTAGTCAGAAGCTGGTTACTGGCTTTCCAGACCCTCACTGTGCTCAGATCTCCTCTTCTACTTAATCTAGGAAGACTAGAGGCATTTCTCAGTCTAAATGCCCAGGGCCCCTGTAACATTCCAGTTCTGTTCAGCACATTTCCAGTACAGGTGTGCCATTCCTGGCCTGCCCTTCCTCTTTGATGGCACCTTGACAATAAAAGCCGAAATGGGAACTCAGAACAAATAAGGATGTGAAACCCAACTCTCACATAAGCTTAACGCAGCTGTGAAAATTTTAAAAAGTCTGCCTAGAGAGCCCTGCAATTATGAAAGAAAAAGACATCTGATGATTAAATCACACCCCTCCTTCCCAGGAAAGGCTTTTAATCCAAAAGCGTGTGTGTTTGTCCCTCTAGTGCAGGGGTCCTCAAACTATGGCCCGCGGGCTGGATACGGCCCCCCAGGGTCCTCAATCCGCCCCCTGGTATTTACAGAACCCCCCGCCCTCCTCCGCCGCAGGCTGGGGGGGGGAAACCAAGCAGCCACAGATGGCTGCCTGCCACTTCATCCGCGCGCCGGCCCCCTGGTTAAAAAGTTTGAGGACCCCTGCTATAGTGTAAGCCTTCATTGGAAACTGGGTCACTTGGAAAGCAGGATTTTTAATACAGATTTTCTAGAAGTCTTCCTAACCTCAGATCCTGGTTCAGAGCCATTTATACAACAGATAGCTGAGAATTCACGAAACCCTCGCAGGCTGGACAAAGTAAGAGCCCTGTTGCCACTCTGAAATACCTTGTTGTGCAAGACACAGGACTGTTCTAACCAGAGATCCTGCCACTAGGAGCAGGGCACCAGCATTCACAACAGAAAGACTGCAAGCTCAGCATACTTACATGACATCCGGGCTATTTGCTGCCGTCACCAGCACATAGAGGTCAAACACAATTTCTAGGTAGTTTTTGAAATACGGCATACCTTCTGCTGTCTGGAGATTCCTAGAAGGAAAAGGACAGTCCAAAGTTAAGCACAGAGATCACATCGCACCACAGGAACTACACATATCAGCAGTGCTTGTATTCACTAGTAATCATTTGGAGTTGCCAGATTCTCTCCTGCCCGAAAGTATCACACACATTCTTCCCATCCAGCTCTGAGCAAAAGAAATATTCACACCTCTCACCAAACAGCTTCAAGGCCATGAGGGAGAACATGAGAAGGCTAAACATGAAGAGCAAGAAGACGTAGGTGATCTCTGGCAGTGTGTTGCGGATGCTGCGGAAGGCTCTCCGAATCTGCCAGGGAGAAAGGAAGTGTTTAGAGGCAAGGTGCTACTTGTCTTTCCCCCTTATCGACCCACCTGGATCACACACCTACACAGGGACAGGCAAGCAAAGTGGTTCCACAGGTACACTTCTGTCACAGGGCAGAAATTCTGACCCAGACATGCCAGCTCCGTTCTGCTAAAACCCGTGCAAGGGTATCAGCCCTTTCCTCCTCATTCCCCAGAGGAGATGCAACAAGGGCAGACCCTATCCACACACCACCACAAACTCGGCTAGCCGAGGGACAGAGGGCCCTGCCGCACTGCTGAGATGCTCTTGCTGCAGGGGACCGATCAGGGACAGAAGCCCATCACTTTAGGCCACAAAACACACACTCTGAGCCCAAGAGTTCAACTGCTCCCTGCCCCAGGCCTCCATACCACAACAGCTTATTCATTTCTAAGTCACGACCAGAACAGTCTTGGGCAGCAGGGCAAAGATCTCCCTGTGACAACAGGAATCAGAGTCCAAATCACCCATCTGGACTGCAAGTTCACCTTCCGTGAACAGCACAACACATGTGGTTGTTCACCTCTGAGACTTCCAGAAATAAGCAACCTGGTCCCTGACCTAGGGAGAAACAGTTTTCTTGTCTGCAGTACTGCTCATGCTGACACCTCCTGAGGACAGCACCTGACTCTGCTTGGAAACAGAAGCTGCTCCTCCCATACAGGCTGGACTAAACACAGCACACAGGCTGACCTTACAAGAAACATTCTTCCTTCTCCTTGCAGTCTTACGCTTTAAGCATGATCTTCCCTAAATAATCACAGCACCATGTTTGGTGAGAACCTCTAGTTCCAAGCATGCTCAGGGGTTTGGACAACAATAACCCAGCCCGTAGGTACAGGCAGAAGCCCTTTAGTGCTTTGCACAACACCCAAGCAGCACCAGTGTTAACGCACCCTTTTTTCTGTCTCAAATTATTGCTTCGGGTCACCTCTGAAAGAAACCTTCACTCACAGGAACCTGAATTCTGCCACTTCTGCACAAAAACCTTTCTACTAAATTCCCTGTATCTCAGAAAGCAGCAGGCTGTTTAAAAACAGGATCCTGCACCAGGGGTACATCCCACCAGGTCTCTTCCTTACCTGGCGACTCTCTGCAAAGTTGATCAGGAAGATGGGCCTCACAATTCTTGACCATCGAATGCTCCTCACATTGTATATCCTGAGAACCCCACATATGGTCAAGTCTGTTAGGGATAACTGTAGAAGAAAGAAGGAAAATTCCCAGAAGTAATGTCAGAGATGTGTCTAGATGGTGATGACAATAGGGTTATCTGATAGAAGACACGCACAGGTGACAGGTTCATGAGAACAGGTCCAACTGTTGGTTGATTTGACCAGGGCTCTTGTACATCAGGCTTGTTACCAGGAAAACAACAGGGGGAAAACGCCACCTCCGCATTGGCCACTTCAACCTTGGAGGCTCCCCTAGGCCTAACTCACCAGGATTGCAACCATGATGCAGATGTTCTTGGTATCCTTCCAGAAGACGTTGCGAAGGGTGACTTTTGCAAAATGTACCAGTCGGCCAAAGAACACCAGAAGGCACAACACCTCGACCAGTGAAGTGACCTGCAGAGAGAGAAGGGGCCCAAGTCAGGACAACTGAGAGTGGTGCTAGCCCTTTTCACACAGATGAGGATGTTCAGGCTGGGATACAGGCAGAGTCAGTATAAAAGTTTTTCCAGCAGGTTTTGCTGTCGACTGTTTCACGGGCTCATGTATCTGGCACTGAGCAATAGCTTCAGGCTTCCTTTTGTGAAATTCCCTGCTACAGGCAGGTTAAAGCCTGTAAATTTGTATTTGCTTAGCGCACCTCTCACAAACACACTAGTGCTGAATGAACAAAGGCTACAGAGAAGTCAGTCCTAAGGGCAGCACTCCACTTCTGCCTTCAGACATGAGGACTGGGCTCAGGTCACACAGAAGGCTGGAATTGTTCTGAGGTGCAGAAAAGCAACGTGACTTTTTCTGCAGTCACATCAGCCACTGCTGACAGCCACAATGGCTCCCATAGTCCCTGTGTAACTTCTATGCTCTTTTTTGTCCCCATTTCAGTAGAGCAAAGGTATAAACGGAAATATCAACCTCAATTATCTCCCAACACCTCTGACAACTAGTTTCAAGCAAGAAACCCTTGCTTGCTCTACCAAGCAATGCAATGCTGGCTGCATTGCTGCTCCTATGCTGAAAACTTACCAGGAAGGGGAGCGGATACACAGCAGGTTCTTCAAACACCGCAAGGGACAGGTTGAGAAAGATGAAGAAGTAGGTGGCTGTTCGCATAATCCAGTGGTTATAGAGATAATAAAGCCTGTAGAAAGAAGGCAGTGGCACCACAAATAAAGGCCTCAGTGCACATACCCATGCGCTTACCAAACGCATCTTGGAAGAACAGCGCACACTGTCCCAACGAGTCATGGAGGAAGAAGGGTAACAGCAGCACAATTTCTGCCAGCCAGGGATTTGGCAATTTGTTTCCTGGCCCTTTCTTATAGCATCATAGCCAATGGATGCCATACTCCCTTTCAGGGAGGAAAAAAATCCAGGAAGGTACAACACAGGTGTTCTCCAGTTCAGTTGAGGACTGCAACATGCAGATTTGCTAAAGCTGCTTCCTTTTTGTAATTACCTTGTTCCTTAATTTGAGTGTAAACTTCTGCTAAGCTCAGGTATCCACAGGACACACAAATTAAGTCTGATCAGTTATCTAGCATCCTTTTTTCTTTCAGGTTAAAAAGCAAAGAGATAAGAAGAGCCACCAAAGAGAAGTATGGACTTGCACAGCAAATTTTTTTTTTTTTTTTTTCATACACAGGTCAAGCAGCACTAACTCCTACAGCAGCAAAACCTCTGGTGAATGCTAGCAAAAACCATGAACATGTCCAGCTCAGCCTCCCACAGGAGGTTTCACACTATGGCATACAACAGTGGCTCCTTTAGGGAGATGTAGAGTAGCTCTATAGAGCATGTAGTTTCCCTGCCAATAAAAAAACCCTGCCAACATTGCCAAAGAGTCACCTCAGCTGCCAATTAACCACCTGCATAAACACTACAGGGCAGGCAATTACACAGATGACATGATATTATACCCTTAATTACACCATCAAGACACAACCATGTAAAAGCTAATAATTTCTATTAGTTATACTAAGCCTACTTGGGCAGGTGTCCTGGTTTTGGCTGGGAGAGAGTTAATTTTCTTCCTAGCAGCTGGTACAGTGCTGTGTTTTGGATTTAGTAGGAGAATAATGTTGATAACACAGTGATGTTTCAGTTGTTGCTAAGTAGCACCTGCTCTAAACCAAGGACTTTTCAGTTTCCCATGCTTGGCCAGCGAGGAGGTGCACAAGGAGCCGGGAGGGAGCGTAACCAGGACAGCTGAGCCGAAGGGCTATCCCATACCACAGAACGTCAGGCTCAGCATATGAACCGGGGTGGGGTGGGTGTGGGGGTGTGTGTGTCTGGCTGGGGCCTGCCGGTCGCTGCTTGGGGGCTGGCTGGGCATCAGTCAGCGTGGGGTGAGCAACTGTATTGTGCATCACTTGCTGCTTTTTTTCTTTTTCCCTTGTATTTTACTCCTCTCTCTCCATCTCCTCTTCATTACACTTACTATTGTTGTTGTTATTTTAATTATTAAATTGTTCTTATTTCAACCCACAGGTTTTACCTTTTTCTGACTCTCCTCCCCATCCCACCAAGGTGTCACTGAGTGAGCAAGGAGCTGTGTGGTACTTAGTTGCCAGCTAGGGTTAAACCACACCAAGATTATATGCACACACTCCGTTTTTTTCCAAATCAGACAGGCACCACAACTATGCAACGGCATGAACCTGCTCAAATCCTTTATAACAAACATACTTAACTATACTTGCATCTCCAAAATGTCCAAGAAACTTCATTAGCTAAGACACAAGAAGTAAGAGGGAAGGGTTTTGTGGGGAGGGCTACAGGACCCATTAATGCTCACCCACCGCTTTGCTGGCAGCCTGTTGTATCACCTTTCCTTTCTACACTAGCCACTTTCTCTTAAGTTTTACACGTGGCAGGCGTTTGCCTAAAGCAGCCCCAACCTGAAGGAAAAGTCACTTCTCTGAAGTTGCTCAGCCTCTTGCCAGCAACTAAAAGCAAAGAGAGTCACCACTGCAGGTAAAAACATTCTTGACTCGGGGCACTTATTGCCAATTAACATAACCTTTTAATTACTGCTGCCCCTAGCTAGCAGCAACCACCCTTTCTGAAGCACACCTGAGCAGAGGTGCCATACATTCCTTTGATTAGCCGAAGTTTTGGTGTTGCATTGGACTGGTGTCACCTGCTGCCAAGCCAACCTGTAACAGCTGCGATGGCCTGGGACAGGGCTGTTCTCCCACACAGGCCAGCTGTGCAGCCCCCTGCTACCGAGACCCTGCCTCTTACACCCAGCACAGCCACGCTCCAGCATGCCCTCCCAAGCTTGGTGAGGGCTGACCAAGCTTCCAAAACTCTTCATCCCCACAGAGCGCTGCAGCTTGAAAGTTTTTTTCTTTCCCTCCAACAAAACCCAGGGTTTTATTTCTTGTCCCATCCTCAACACACAGATGCACCGAGCCCCATTTAACACACGCACTTCAGTTTAAATCTAGTTCTTTGCATCCTGCCCACCCAACATTCTCAGCATCCAGCTGGAGGACCCGAGGTCTCCCGCCTTGCCCTTCGCCTTTTTGGGCTGTTGCTCTTTTGACACGGTTGCAGTGGGTTCTCCCCCGCCCAGCTTGAGACCAGCACAGAGCCCTGCTCCAAGGTGATGGCGCGGGTGTTTGCGGGCACGCAGAACTCCTTACCTGACTGCCTCTGGGGAGGTTTTAAAAGGGATATTTCTGTTGTACTGCGCATCAGAGACAAACGCTGCTGCCAGCAGGAGATCCTGTGGAAAAGGGAGAAGTGCAGCTGGTCAGTAGGTGCTGGAGCTTGAAACGAACTCCGAGCAGAACCCGAAGCGGCTCCCTTCGGAGCGCTTCTCGCCTCCGCAGCGTGCCCAGGGCTCGAGGGACGGCGCAGCTTCGCGGACCCCCCCCCTCCCGCCGGGCCACCCCGCTACCTGCGACGCCGCCTCCGCCATGGCGCGGGCAGACGCGCCCCGCGGCCCCGCCGCCTTTAGCGGCCCCGCCCCGGCGGAAGCGGGGGCGGCGCGAGCCGAGCGGCCGGGATGGCGCTGGAGGCGCTGCGGCCGCGGGCCGTGCGCTGGGCGCTGCTGGCCGCCTTCGCCGCCGGCGTGCTGGTGGGCTGGCAGGCGGGCCGGGCCCGCCGCCGCTTCCTCCGCTGGCGCCAGCGCCGCCTCCAGCGCCGCCTCGCCGCTGCCCAGCAGCAGCTGGAGGCGGCCTGAGCCCGGGGGAGCCGCGCTGCCGGGAGCCTTCTGCCCTCCCGGCCTTCCGGCTGTCCCCTCCGGCTGCCTCACCGGGTTTGGGAGGTCGGTGCAACCCTCCGGCTGTTCCCCTCCAGCAGCCTTGCCAGCTTTGGGAAGTCAGCGCGACCATCCGGTTGTCTCCTCCAGCAGCATCACCAGGTCTAGGAAGTCGGCGTGACCCTCCGGTTGCCCCCTCTAGCAGTCTCGCCAGGTTTGGGAGGTCAGCGCGACCCTCCAGTTGTCTCCTCGAGCAGCCTCGCCAGGTTTAGGAAGTCAACACCATCCTCTGGTTGTCCCCTCCAGGAGCCCCACCTGGGTGGACACTCTGTGAGCAGAACTGGCTTTGCCCCACACTGCCGTCGGAGCTGGTTTGAAAAGGGGTGGTGAAAGCAGCGTTGAAGCGCTGCTGGAAAAGGATGGCATCCGTGGAATGCTGGGGACTCTCTTCTGTCCTTTAGATGACAAGATCCTGAACTGTGGCAGACTTAACAACATACTGAGGATGCAGGAACGATGACACCAAACATACTTCTGTATTTCTCGAGGTTGTCTGTGTTGCCTTGCTTTAAGTCTGCTACAGAGATACGCTGCTCTGCCCTGGCCAAGGAGTGCTGCCGATACATTAAACTGGCAAAAAACGTGACACGATGTTCCTGGATGTGTTTGTTTCTCTGCAGGTGCTTGTAACGAGTGACAGATCTGTATGAAAGTTTGCACATGAAAAAAAGAACTGGGGACAATTAAGTGGTGAAATAGCTGCATGCATTGGTAGAATAAATGAGCAAATTACATGAAGGATGCTCGTGCTTTGGACTTTGAATTTCTTCTTGTGCTTTGGACAAGGAATTGCAGAGATAGCTGTAGTGTGTCCCTTCTTCCCCTCCCATTGCTAGCGTGTTCTGGAAGAGTATTTCCTTGCGCCTGACAGGATGTGCTCTTGCTTTGCTCTGGAGGATTTACTGCACGCTGGGCAGGCTGCTGGTTTTCAACTATATTGCTGAACTGTAGAAGTTCAAACAGTTTTAGGGAAAAAAACCAAACCTGCCTGGCACCCCTTAAGATCGCAAAGTGCACATTTGTAGCCCCATAAGCAGTCCTGTGGCTTTTTGGTAGAAACAAGGTTTCAGACCTTTGGAAGTTCCTTCAGTGCAAAGGCCAGGGAATGCAGTGTTGGGTGCTGCTGTTGACTGGACCACATGGTTCCAACTGCCCCAATTCTGCCTGAGCTGTAGTTGCCTTACCAGCGAAGTGCTGGTACCTTTTCATGGTGCATCTTTTGTTTTACATCTCGAGACTGGCCGGCTGTTAGGAATGGGGTTCTCGTACAGCTGTTGGGGCCGTGCCTGCATACAGGTGCCATTCTGTCGAGGCGGGGGGGACTACCAGTGAGCGGGAGGTGTGTGCTCCGGCGCGTTTTCCAGCAGAAGCCAGGGGTGATGCGCCACGGCTGCGGGGGCTGCCCAGGGGAGGGCCTGGCCGGCGGGCCAGGGCGCGGTGAGGCCCCGCTGGCTCCTACCCGCGGCCTACAGCAGGGCGCGGCGGGTGCCGCTGGCGGCCGGGCGGTGCCGAGCGCGGCCAGGCCGTGCCCGGCCCGGCCAGGGCTGGGCGATGCCTGGGGGCGGAGGCCGCGCAGCCCCCGGCTCCCCCTCGGGCGGGCGGCGGCGCCTGCGGCTCCGGGCGTGCCGCGCGCGCCGGAAGTGACGACATCTCGCAGCGCCGCCGCGCGCGGTGCTTAGGGGCTATGTCGGGGCGGCGGGACCGGGGCCCGCTGCAGCGGGTGCAGCGGCGGAGCCGGGAGCTGCAGGCGCAGGTACCGCGGCGGGCGGCCCGGCGGGGCCCGGGGCGCTGGGTCGGGCCGAGCTGAGCCGGCGGCTGCCGGTGCCCGTTCTGTGTTGCAGGTGCAGGCGCTGCGGGCGGAGAGCGCAGCCCCGGCCCCCGGGCGGCGGGAGGCCCTTCGGCAGAGGTGAGGCGGCGCCGCAGGGGTCCCCTCCCGCCGGAACTGCGGGGGCCCGGCCTTGGTCCCAGCCCCTGCCCCCGGCCTTCCCCTCTCTCTTTAGAAGCGCTCCGTGGCCAGGAGTCGCACAGCTTAACTCTGTGTTGTGGGAAGAACCAGCTCCTGGTGGCTCTGAGCAAAGCCCCGGCCAGATTCGCCGCTTCCCCGTCACCTTTGCAGCAGCAGAAGGAGCAGATGGTTCCCTGGGCGCCTTTCCGTTTTTCTCCTAATCGTACAGATCTCTTCCCTGCCCCTTCTCGCTTGTCTGTTTTCCAGAAGCCACAGGCCAGCTGCTTCCCAGTCCCGAAGGGCTGAGGAAGTTTTAAGTGGGTATTTGCCCATCACAGGTATCAGTCAGCTAAGTTGCCATTTGGGTGCACATTGGTATTTGTCAGGCTGTGTGCATGCAGGCAGGCAAAGTTCGGAGCATCTATATTGACACGTTTCAGTAAGCACGCGTGACTTGGGTCACACATTCTGAATTTTAAGAAAACACCCTCTGTCTTTCAATGCAGATGTATGCAGCTGAAGAAACTGGTGGATGAGAATACAAATGCTCTTTATGCTTTGAAAAAAGTAAGTATGGAGACAATTTGTTAATGGTTTTCTCCAAAATACGTCACCAAGAGTATTTAGAGAATACCAGCCTCCTTCGATTTTAGATTTCTCATGTCAAGAGCAGTGCCTAGCCCTGCACAATCCCCAACTGGGATCTCTGAGATCCATGTATATTATTTAAAGCACATTTTTAATGCTTTATGGTGTACAAGTTCCGTGCTTAAAATCTTTATCAACCCAATATGTTATAAAATAATGTTTATCAACCCAATGCATTGCATTGGAAGCAGGAAATGCAGATTTGAAATTTAGCTTGAAATTTTATCTTGGCAGAATGCAAGGGCAAGAAAGGTCTCACTAAACAGGGAGTGACAGTGGCCCAGGAAGGTGCGAGTTTGTAAGCCATGTCTGGAAAACTAACTTTCTAGGGGAACTTTAACTGTTTTACTTAAACTTTGATTCTTTGAGCAATTTGTTGTGTTCTTCTTTCTCAGGCTGATGAGCCTGCACCTGTGGGGAATTACAGTCAGAGGAAAGAAGAAGAAGAAAAGCTATTGCTAAAACTTTCTCAGCAGCTGCAGAAACTTGTTCTTGTCTTGGATCAAGATAATGTGACTACGAGTTACGTGGTGTAAGTAGCTTAAACAAATACAGTCTGTACTTTTGTAGATTTGTAGATGTACGGTTGGAAAGGACCCTGAAAAATTTTTAATCCATCCCCTTTATTGTCTTAACACATAGTTAAAAAAAAAGTGCTCCTGAGCCAGCTCTTACGGGCTTGTTTTCTTGATGCAGTCGTTAAGGACTCACTGGAGTTTTCAGAGGGTGTTGGTTAATGGCTGAAATACAATGTGGCGGTTGAGAGGAGAGGATGCAGTGTGGCCTGTAGGCTCAGGAAGGAAACACCATTGGAATTTTGGATTTTTTTCAGATCAGGACAGAGAGTAAAACACAGGAATGACAATTCTGTATCTGGATAACATCTTTGCAGAGAAGCCCATATTGCAAGGCTTTACAGAAATTTCGGGAAAATTTGTTAAAATAATAATTTTAAAAGTTTGATTTATTTTGTTTAGGGATCAGGAACATCAGAAAGATCCTCAAGCAGAAGATGAGAATGAAGAAGAGGAGGAGAGTGAAGATGAGGAAAGTAGTGAGGAGGAAGACAGTGAAGAAGCCGATGAGGATAAATTGTTGGATGATCCGAATGTTAAAGAATGTATTGCAGTTGGGAACTTTAATGCACAGCAGGAAGGAGATCTCACATTTATGGTAACTATGTCTCTGTAAAAGTTTTTTTACTGCAGATCATTCTGTATTAAGCAATAACTGTAATTAAATCCTGTTCTTCGGGATTCAGCCAGTTCCTTGTGGGATTCAGGAGAAATGGCTTTTCCTGGTGTACAGTTGGCTTAGTGGAGTCCAGTATCCTTTTGCCACCTTCTGTAGTGGCAGGGTCTGTCATGGTAGTCTTGTGATCTCTGTTGTAGGGAAAAATAAGCTTTTGTTTGTTTAATTGTGCCTGGAGCCCTTTTGAAATACTTGGTTGTCTTTTCTCTGTCTCTCTTTCTAATGGCAAAGAAAGGGGAAGTCCTGCTTATACATGACAAGAAGGCAGATGGCTGGTGGGTAGCCGAAAACTCGAAAGGGGAGAGAGGCCTCGTTCCTAGAACCTATCTTGCGGTCAGTCTTGTCTTGTTCTAGTCTCACCTCTGTTATTTTATATCTATTAATGATAATGTGTCTGCGTAAGATTGATCATAATGCTTACGTGGGGACACACAGTAGTGTTTTGCCAGTTGTTTGGAAATAATACTATGCCTGTATACATCTATGGAGATAGCTAGCAAAAGCAGTATTTTTGTGCCTTGTGAAGATGCGACATATAAATGCAGAGAAGTTTCTTGAATATGAAGGTCATAATCTTTTTCACTAAAGATCAGCTCTAAAGCTTCCAAGCTGCTGTGGACTAATTCGGGCTTTTCATAATTTATATGAAATGTGAATCCTCGTGAATGTTGGAGTATTTTGTAATTTGACGCGGAAGAACCTTCTAAAAATTGATTTTAAAGCTTTGTAACTTTATTTTCTTTTTTAGAGTTGCTTACACATGTTAGTTTATGTACTTACGCATGTATATATCCAGTGGTGGTGGACACTGAAGTGTGGGTGCACAGCTGGGATTGAGTGATCAGATGGAACAAAGCTTTTTGCAATGCAACTAAAGAACATGCTGAGTAGCTAGCTTTTTACTTCATGGTGCTGATGTATTTCTCTTTAAAAATCCCTTTGCAAATGCATTCTCTTGCTTACTTGTATTAATACTCCCAACCCCTTGCTGTAGCTGCGGAGCTAAGGGCAGTATTCTGCAGTTACAGTGCTATGGAGTAATACAGACAGAAAAATCTCCTCTTCTGAACTATTGAGATGTGCTATGGTTGGAGAAAGCATTTTTAAAAACAGAACTGTGAAGAAATCGAGCCCTTTGCCATTTTGAATCTGATTTACAGGTCCATAGTGAAGGTGGTGAAAGCCAAGCGCAAAGTGAAGAACACATAGAAGTGGTGGATGAAACAGCAAGTGGAACTGAAATTAAAAAAAGGTAAATGGAGTGATGTGAAAGCAAGTAAGTATAAAATGACTCTTCCTCCTTCAATCAGGCAGTTTTCTTACATTTCTGACAGTGAGAATACCTCACAAGGGTATTTGCTTGTTTAAATTTTTCTTTTCAGTACAGGAGTGCACTTGCTTTTTTTTTTTTTTTTTTTTTTTTTTCAGTCTGCAGGCACATTTTTACTTGAGCGGGTTTGTTGGGGAGTTTTGCTTTGGTCTGCCTTTTTTCCCCTCAAAATCAAAGAATGACTGGGTCATGAGACAGTCTAGCAGTTAGTCTTGGTGACTAGAAATACGTTGTTAGTAGTTTCTCAGATAGATACGGTTATTAAGCTGCTGCTATTTAAAAACTAATCAATATTTAGTGTTCAAATTTTTGTCCACATGAGGATGATATATTATAAAAAATAATTATTTTTCTTCCAGAACAGATTCTCACTGGAGTGCTGTAAGAAGAGCTGTCACGGAGGTAGGCGTATCTCTTACATAGCAGCTTCATTTACCGTCATGTTAATTATTTTGTAGACAAGGTTTGCCTTTTACCAAGTGCTGTTTCTCACATTGCAGGCCATTGGTTTTAAATGACTTTTTTTTTTTTTTTTTATATAGCAAGGAATACTATAGGAATGTTCTCCCATACTTTAGAAATGGGCTGCAGCCCAGCCTATGTGTCCAAATGAAGATGCAAATGAGATGTCTTTTGTTGTTTTGCCACAGTAGGGCTTTACCAGTTCTGTGCTGGGTGTGATTTTGTTCTGTAACTGACTGCTCTGCTGCAGCTTGGAAATGGAGGGGGAGTTTAACAAATTGGGTCTGGCTGGGTTCATACAGGAAACAGAGTAAAAGCTCCTGAGGGTGGGTGAAAGTAGCTTCAGGTGAGGAGAGGTGGCTGATGCCCTGGATCTCTGATACTTGTTGTGTGAGACTTCTAAATTAGGATAGAATTACATGTTAAGTAGCAGGAATACTAACATACTTTTTCTTTGTCTCTCTCTCCCCCCCATCTCCCCTGGCCCTCGCCCCCCTTGTCATTTTTTTAATAGAATGACACAGTAGAGGTACTGGCAGCCACAGGAGCAGTTCCTGCAGGATTCCGCCGATCCACACTTTTCCAGCTCTTAGAGAAAGGTAAGGTTTTCTCACAATAATTGCAGTGCAGATTTCTCGAGTGTCTGTGGTGAGTTCCTTATCCTGTTTACTAGCCTACTGGACTAAAATCAGTATTGCTTAATTATAGTTGGGTAATCTGTACAGGCTATATTTGACCTATCAAATGATGTATAAAAGGCTTTTTTTTTTCCTTTTTCAGTTAAGTTTTGATTTTTCTGCGTGAAATCCTGGCCATGGTGGCAATGACAAATTTCCTAATGATTTTAAAGATTTTCTTCTTTGCGAGATACTTCCTGTGGGTGTTGCAAAAAAGGATGCTTTTTTTTTTTTTTTAATCTTCCCTTTGTCTCAAAGGTCTTTTGGAATCTCTTTAAATATATTACACATTTCCTATCTTTTTGTTTAAAACTGTTTCAAATCAATAGTTGTTTCTGTTAATTAAATTACTGTGCTTGTGGAATGAAATGCTGCAGAATGCTTATGAATAGTAAAAGTACCCTTTTTGAAGGGTGCTTGTAGAAGATATCTCCATGGTTTTGTTTGGACCAGTCAAATATTCAAATGGACATCTGAATTTTGGGTGTTGTGGCAATAAAGATCATAAAAAAAAAAAAAAAAAGAAAAATAAAGTTTTAAAATTATTTTTGTTGTAGGCAATCAGTTTCGAGCAAGCTACTTTTTGCAGCCTGAGCTTACTCCATCACAGGTGGCTTTCAAAGACTTGGTGTGGAACTCTGAAAAAAATACTGTGAGTATTACTGGTAAGAAAGCTCTGATACTTTTGGCTTGAGAGAAATGTCAGGATCTCTAGATGCGAAATGCTGCAATATTGGTGGGTGGATACTGCTGTGGAACAGAGGATAGATTTCTATGTCAGTCCAGACTCCTTAGGCGGTAGATGTTATCACATGCTACTCTCTAATAGGCAAAAAATCAGTACAAGTCATCATGTTGGGTATTTTTTTAAGAATCATGTTTCGTCTTACATCTGTGGGTTCCTTCCCTGTCTGGGGTGAAACAGATCTGCATGGGTGACTAGTCTGAATCTTTATACCATAAACTTCTGCTAGGCACCGTGAAATCACGGAGTTAATTTGTCTTTCATTTTGGCTAGTGTTTATGCCTTCATTTGCCCATTTTTAGAATATTTCTTTCTTCTCAAACTTTGATAGGACCTTCTGTCTGTCATGCTAAAATGTCTGTAGCAATCTCCTTAGAAGAGAGCTAAAGGCTTATGAAGAAATTTTGGTGCTGCTGCTAATACTACACAAGCTTTGAGGTTAGAGGAATCTGGTCGAGTGAACATTACGCTTGGTCATCTCAGGAAATAAACACAAAATGTTACCACGTGTAGGAAGACCTTGTAGATTTAATCCTCCTTCTGTTTGTATTTCAGATTTATCCTAGACCAACTAGAGTATCCCTGATTGTAACTTTATGTAGCTGTAAAATGATTCCTCTCCCGGGACTCAGTATACAAGTTCTCAGTAGACATGTTCGGCTCTGTCTATTTGATGGCAATCGGGTAAGTTGTTTGGCTATCAAAAAAAGTCTGGATGAGGTGTGGATCTTTTCAGGATCTTTCACGCTCTGATTCCTCTGGTAGCCAACTCCTTCAGCTCCTCGCTCAGAGAGAGACACACACACAAAATCTGCCTCCCAGCCACTTAACTCTGTGCCCTCAGTGTCTCACTTGCAGTCGTGTGGGCCCCCAGTAACCTGTGGTCTGGCTAGTTGATGGCACCTAGATGTACACACACACATGCATTTGGAATAGAGAGCTCATTCACCCAGAAAAAGAGTTATAAATGCAGTTTAATGAGGAAACAGGGCAGACTGCACTGATCAGGTGCTGTGCTGGGCATGGCCAGACATGCATACTTATCCCTCTGTTTTCCCACCCTTGTTACTCCACAAAGCACCTTGATCCCTCCCTTTTTCTGCCTTTGGTTTCTCCCCTGAACATGCCTGTAGTAAGTCATGTGCAGTCCCAAAATGCCTTTCCCCTGCCTGCCAGCACCTTGTACCCCTAAGCAGTGACCCCTTTCAGTCTGTAAGGTGATCCAGCAAGCTGCTCCGGTTGACTTGTCACAACAGGGCTCACACCCAGGCCCTGGGGCTGACAGCTGTCCTGGGCAGCCCTGGGAGGGGCTGGGGTGGAAGCTCCATTTCTCCGAGTCCATAATTTCAGTTCCCCCACCTGCCATTGTGCCTCTTAGCGCCTTTAGGTTTGTGGAGATGAGTGTGTTCTGGGCTGATCTCCTGTGATGGGCCTGGGAGTAGCTGTTGTCAGGGTCATACCAAGATTCCTCCACTTGCTGTTGATCCTCTGTGTTCCTTTGTGTGTACATGTAGCGCATCTTTTCCATAACAGGGTCTAGCGCTGACGATCTGGCAGTTTTCGTTCAGCTGCGCTGAATGCTGTTGCGGGCGAGGGGACTGTTACTGGTGTATATGAAGCAAGAATGGCTGGAAAGTGCTCTGTGGCTTCAGGGAAAACTTCTGCTAGTCCTCTAAACTGAAGCCATCTGATAAAATTGAAGAGAAAGTGTAATTTCATTTGTTGTGTGCAGTGTTGGATTAATCAGGGATGGTACTGCATGTTCTTAAAGCTTAAAGCATAGCTTTCCAGAAACACTTGCCGTAGCTTTTTTCACCGCTGTCATGCTTCAGGTGCTGAGTAACATTCACACAGTGAGAGCTACGTGGCAACCTAAAAATCCTCAAACGTGGACCTTTTCTCCGAGGGTAGGTATCTTGCTCAGGAGGTGACATAGCCAAGTAACTGTCTGTTTACAGCCGCTTATTTACTGACATCCATTACTTCTGGTATTTGTGTTAGAAATAAAATGTACTGCAACCAAAATGAATATGCAGAAAAGACATGCTGAAGTGCGTGAATTCAAACTAAACTGAGTGTTTTAGCAAAAACACTTTGGAGAAAAGAGCTGGGGGGAAGGAAAAGTAGCAGAAGGGACTGGTGAGGCAGCCGGTGACACTGGTTAACTTTGAATCAGCATCAGGCGGACGCTACGCGGTGTATGTGGAGAAGGGAAGAGACTAGCCACTGTGCATGTGAGCTTTTGCTTTGATTTCATTTTAAAAAGAGCACATGCTTGGCCCCATGTTTCAGGTGCCATGCAGGGCCACGCTCACAGCAGTAATGTTGTCATCTTACCCCAGTCGTTGCTGTGTTCTTGTAAGGAATTAAGTGCTTTTTGACATCTAAAGTTCTTTAATGGCTTGTTAGCGCACACGGAAGTACCTTGGTAGCATAGTTGTGTTGTATGGCAAGATAAAGAGTAAGGGGAGCAAGGTTTCAACTGAAATTGGTTCTCTACCCTGATCTTGTTTTATATGCAATGGGATTGAGCCTGAGATCCTACATGAATGAGTGATTTGTTTGATGGCCTTTAAAAATTAGAGTTGTTTTTTTTTAATAGGTACATTCACTTTTCTTTTTTTTTTTTCCCTCCCCCACCCCTCTCCCTGTTTTAGGTAACGGGCATTTTACCCAGCTTGCTTGATGGCGACTGTTTTGTCAGGTCCAGCTCTCTGTCTTCAGACATTGGTATATTATTTGAACTTGGCATCACTTATCTTCGCCATGTAAGTGGGTAAAGTTGCAGTATAAATTGTTCCAAGCACAGATTTATAAAGTGGACCAGCTGTTCCAGTATTTGATGTTAAGCTGTAGGATCCCAGCAGCAAACTGTGAGATCCAAATGGAAATTTAGCTGAACATTTCTTGGCTTACTAAAAGATTGTCTGCCTTTTGGCTTCTGGGAGGGAGGAGAACGATGCTGGATTTTGGAACTGTTTAGAGAATAAAAGACTTCCTGACTGGTGGACATGAATGTACCTTTACAATGAAACAACTTCTGTTTGTTAAAGATCTCATGTAACGTGATCGCAAAGGACCAATTCCCTCTTCACTCCTTACATTGTTTTTCTATCTTTGTGATTTGTTTCAGACTACTGTGCTATATAGTTTGGAAACTAAAATTTTAACTGTTTAAATAGTATGGACTCTGGTTTGTAGCTGGAATTGATACAGGTATTTCCTATCCATCTAGGATATGCTTCTGAGAATTACAATGGGTAGTAACACGATAGATGGTAAAGCCCATAAGAACTACCGTAGTAGAAGGCAGTTGCATCCAGGAGCATAAGAAACAGTGTTATTTGGAGGATACAGTGGCTTTTCAGAACAGGCCACTGCTCTGGAAGGTCTCAGCTATTTTATCAACAAGACTGACTTGAGTCTCGCTGCCTCTTTCCGAACACTTACATTTTCGTTATGGTCACGATCTTCCTCAGTTGAATCTTGGCAGTCAAGTAAATCATGGGTGAAAGATGAAAAGCAGGGTAACCCAGAACAGCTAGTAAGCAGGGTGTTAAATGGTGGGCAGCAGAATCCTGAAAAGATGGAGCTAGAGAAGTTGCAAAGGGTACTGTTGCTGTATTTTATCTTTCACTAACACGGGTGTGAACTTAGTGTGCGAGAGTGTAGTGCCTGTGGTGGTGGGGAGGAGAGACCTGCCGGGAGCGTGGTGGGGTTGGAGAACTGTTGCTCAGGGGGCTGAGCAGAGCGTACATCTGTAGGGAGCTGGGCTGTGACAGTTGCAGTGATGAACAGCGTGTTGGTGGGCAGTGGTTCAGAGCCCTAATGGGACAAAATTGCCCTCCTCACGCTAATCTGAGTAGTCAAGGTTAGGCGAAGTTGTCTGCTTCTGTTTATGGAGTAAGTTTAAATGAAAGCTGAAGTGTTTACAAGTTCCTACCTGCTGTTACTGGTGCTTTTGGGGTCTGGAGGCGGATGGGCTGGCACACAGGATCAGCTCCCATTCCCGGGCACTGTCTCTGGTACTGCAAATAAAACCTTCTGATGCGCAGGGTCTCTGGCTTGGAAACTGATGACTCTGGAATCAGATGGGTAAATCCTCTGGACAAACTTCTTCCTGTCCTTTTTTCTGTCCTGCACTCTTTAGAGCATCAGTGCAGCTTTGGGTGCTTTTACATTTTGTATCTGTGCATTTCTTCTCTTTCAGGAGCCTGATATACTTGGGTTTCCCTTGTGTCAAACTTAAATGTGTGTCTCTTGGCTTTATAAATCCTCATGTCTTAAATATGTTCATAGATGATCACCTTCAGCATAACTGTGTGTGCTGTTTGGTAAACATCTTCAAACACCTGTGAATGTGACACAGTGTTTGCTTACCGCTAATCTGGGGCTTTTACCATTTTTACAATTTTTGTGTGATTATCCTAAACAATTGTTTGTGGTTCAGTTACTCATTCTGGTTTACCTGCTCAAATTATTGACGTTTCTCTTTTTTTCTAGTCAACAGGTGAAAGAGGAGAGCTAAGCTGTGGCTGGGCATTTCTGAAACTTTTTACTTCTGATGGAATGCCTGTTCCTTCCAAGTACATTTACTATGTTTTCCTTCTCTCTTTCTCTCTGTGAATTAACATATGTATTTATATGCATATATTTTAGGCCAGGAGTTCATATTTCATACTTACACACCAAGAGGGGCAGGTGTAACCCAGACTAAAGCGCAGGTTGTACTGGGTCTTTCAGTGAGAATGCCAGTCCTGCTTCCACACCCGGTGTACGTTCTACCAAGTTTGTGTGGGAAAAGTGCTCCCTGTGCCCAACATTCAGGTTTGAAATGTTGCAAGTTAGTGTGTGTTGAAAAATATTATTCAGGAATGTTAAAACTATGGAAAAGCCTGAGTTAATAGGGAGTTTTTTAATGTTCTGTTTATATAAAATAGAATCATTACCCAAACTGAAGGTGGCAGCGTCCTTTTTGATTCCGGCTCTTCCTGACGTGCACTTTATATCCATTTCACATGTAAAAATTAGGAGATTGGTTTCCAAGACTAAGCAGCTAAGAATTGTGAATTTATCTCTTACCTCACTCGGAGAGTGTGAATAAGCTTATGTTTTGCAGTTGATTTTATGATTAGTTCATGGGTCCAACTATCATTAAATAATAATGAAATTAAGTATTTCTATTTTATTAAATGTAGGAAAGCTTTTTATTAATTTACAGAATTATTCAGTGTAGATAAGACTTGTGATACTTTGGTTTTTACCAAATATATATAGATATGTATGTGTATTCTGAATATACTTGGATTACAGGGCAAAAAAAAATACCCACGGGAGACCTCTACTGCTCTATAAGTCTCTAAATCTCTTCTAAATGTAATCTCTAATGTTATTTTTCTGTTTCATTAATTAAATTTGGTGTCTACAGAGTGAAATGCCATGCTTCCTGCAACAGTGACTTACTCTTGACAGAGCTGAGATTAGCTTATTCTTCAATGTTTTAAATTTTCCATTTCTAGAATGTACTATGTAAGCAATGACTCCTTAAAAAAAAAACATTTTAGTGAAACAACTGCTAAATTTCATATAAGAAAAATACTGGGGTCATGTGGAAAAAAATCAATGTTGCTAATTTCTTTTAAAATAATGAACTACTTTCCTGATATAATACGAATCTATCATTTGAGATTTGGCTACTTAATTAGGCGTAGTCATTTCACATAAAATACTAGTCATAACATCAAGCACCGTGTCAGTTTTTTATTTGAAATAGCAGGCAGCTTGCTTCCTCAGAAAACGGTTGTGCTGTTGTTGCGTATCCTTTTATCTTTTTATTTTCACTGTGTTGCTTTTCTTTCACAGGATGCATGAGCTGCTATTAAACGGTGGTACTCCCTACGAGAGAGGCATTGAGGTTGACCCATCGATATCAAGAAGAGGTGTGTTTCTCCTAAACATTATAAAACTAGAACGGTATCACAAATGTTACACCGATTTTACAACCTGCTCTCGTTATCTCCCGTTAGCACGCAGTCACCACAGCCTGGTTTGGTTTTGTTTTGATGCCCTCCTGAAACACAGTTTTGTGTGTTCTTATTTTGCACAAGAGAACTGGCTGGTGGGATTCGGAACCATCTGCCAGTGCTGATGTTTCTGTAATATCCAGCATTTGCAGGTTGAAGGTTAGTTCTGAGAAATGGATTCAGTTATTTCCTTAACTGCACTTAACAGTTCGTGGCTGTGGGCTGACGGATGGTACAAGGCTCAGCAGTTACACTGGTCTAAAGAGTTCCCAAGCCAGCCTGTTCAAGTCCCGTATCACTTGCGCGTAAGATCCACGTGTGCATAAATATGCTACAGAACATCTGTACTGGGTCTTCCCTGTGGGCTTGAATAAAGCTTCCCCAAGCGTTGGTTCAGATGATAGACCACTTGTGTTTTAAATAAGGGTGGCCATGGCTTTCCTCCAGAAGCTGTAAAAATACCTGTTTGCCAGTGACACATGCTGCGAGCAACGGGAGGCCTTTACCATTTGGACGCTTACCTCTGCGTTACTCCGGGCATATCATGACTCCACCATACTACAGAGAGGCAATAGCTTATGTTCAACCAAATGTTGATAGAGCTGATGAATCTTCAGACGTGCAGTTCCTCCTGGTTTTTAGACTATCCTTAAACCATTACAGTTTTAGTAAAACATCTCGTGCCAAATTTAAATGCCCATTCTTGTAATACAATTCCTAATGTTCTTTCCAAATGATTGATTTCATAGTGAGTATTTCTTTCTTCAGCAGGCAGTGGGGTTTTTCATCAGTTTATGGCACTCAGGAAACAGCCTGTGCTTCTAGTGAAACTGAGGTCACTAAGCGTGCAGTCAAAAGCCATCCTGAAGTAAGTATTCGTGTGTGCTGCCGTAAACTGGAAGAGTATTTCACATAGCCTCGAATGGTCCCAGAGATCTAAAGTATTCCCCTTCCCTGGAGCACTGGCCATGGAAAAAACAGAGGGTCGTGTTCCCGGCTTATCATACTTGATCTCTGTTTGATGCTCAGAGCTATTTTGTTGAAAACAAAGTCTTTAGGTAAGATTAAGAACTGCGACGGCAGGAGTCTGTATCCAGGTATGCTGTATCAATGTATGCCTTCAAAAGTTGTGATGGGTTCGTGGAGATGACAGTATGAGCTAATGAATAATATCTGTGAAGCTGTCATTACCCGCAGGTTTTACTGAATGTTTCATAGGAGCAGTTTTCAATAAAAATCTCAACCGCGTGTTCTTTATTTTCCCAATAGTTTGCTTCCAGAAACGTTACTTGGCAGTATGTGCTACATCCATCTCTTGATATTTTATCGACAAATGCTTGGTGATGCCCTCCTGAAAGACAGAATAAGCATACAAAGCGCAGGTAAGAATTGCCGTTGCGGAGAATTACTCCGTATGGAGAGTGTGTTGGAGAAAGATCAGGTTCATAAAGAGAGTTACTCTCTCCAGAGTCTCCCTTTTGTAAGAGAAAGCAGGCGGCTGCAGGAGCAACTCTCCCAGCTGCAGGGTGTGTAGAATTTTGTTCCTTGGTAGTGCTGCCATTGTCCGACCATCTCACAAGGTGAGGAAGTCATGCTGCCTGTGTAGAGGATTTCAGTGTGTTTAATTTTCACTCTGCAGGTGTTGTGGGGACAAACAGAAAGCTGTTGTCCCTGTAGACAAAAGGGAACAGCCTCTTGCTGTGAGTACCACCGCTCGGTGTGTTTGCATTTCAAACTAGTAATACTTCAGCCCGCATCTGATGCCTTACCCTGTTTGACATCACGTAGCAGAATGCAAACCCCACCGGAATAGTTTTGTTTTCCACACAGTAGGAATGAAGGGCTTTCAGTGAAATTCCCATTTTAAAAAAGCCTGTGCAGGTAGGTAGAGTTATTTCTAAATAAATACAAATAAATGGAAAGCCAATAAAGGTAAAGGATTATTTGGAAGATAAATGTTTCCTTTTCACCACCCATAGGATGAGAAATTAGGCATGCATACAGGTTTACTCATTAATTTCTAGTGTCTGCATGCTCTCTGAGTTACAGAAGAGATTAGGCAGATGTTTCTGTCATTGAGGCTAAGTAATCCTCTTTTTTTTTTTTTTTTTCGTTATTTACTTATTGACTAATGCAGCAGGAAGAGACAGAACTCTGGAAGAGTTCTGGTTTTAGAACTCAGTATCTTGCTCTGATTTTGTAACTGTCTTAGTCCTTCCACATCTTTCTTTCAACAGCCTTCAACAGAACTGTAATAGTTTATAGTCTCCTCCATTTTAATATCAATTTGAAATATGGAAAAATTACATTTCTTAACTGTACTACAGGTGAATTTGTACACCAATACAATATATATTGGTACTGCAAAGTTGCTTTCTTGTGTTTTCTCCCTTTTCTTCTCCAGACTGAATTATGCATTGTCTGTTCCTATGGCAAATAAATTTGCATGTGCACTTACGAGCATTTTTAACTTACATTCTTTAGCCATACTTAGGCACCTGAATTACAGGTTTGTCTTTCAGAGGTGCTCAGAACTTTAACTTCCTTCCTGATTTTCTTGAGCTTTAATACACATTCTGCGTATATGGACTTCGGTATCTGGAAGGCAGACCCTTCTAGAAATTGATGCTTTATTTAATAAACCGACCACAGAGAAATGAAACTGCCTAGTTTTTAAAGGCCAGTTAGGAACTGTCACCCTTACTTGATTTGATCTTTATAATGTAGGACAATAGATAAGGCTAATGACCTCTCCTGGAGATAAATTGCATCCATTTGGATTCAGGCCTCATTTGAAATGATTTAAAGGCTTTCCCCCAGGGTTTCAGAAGTTGTTCTGTTAGCCAGTTTCTGCTTTTTACTAGCATAACGGGAGATTTTTCTTATTTCAAAACCAGCTAACAGGTAGCTTAAAATGCCGGTTATATTCCACAAAAGCAATCGGTTCTGGCTTGCTTCCATGTTTTATTATCGGTAAATTATTAATGTTTACTAAACTTTCCATCAACTCGCACATAAAGAGACAAGTGTAAAATCACAAGACAACCAGAATTCCATTGTGTGTCACTTGTAGCGCTCTTGTAGTCTTATCCACAATCTCACTAACTAAAATAACGACGGGACCACCGCGCCGCTGGGGTCAAGGCGTGCTGCCCTTCCTAGGAGCGAGCGCTGGTTCCTGCGGTCCCAGCGAGGCATTGCTGCCCTGCCCCCACAGTTCTGACACACCAGCCTGTTCGGCTGCACCAAGAGCGCTGGCCCCAGCAGCTGAGGCGGGGGGCAGGCGGGAGGCCTAGGCGCTTTGGGGATGTGCCCCGTTTGGTACGTTTACTCTGTCACCTGTTACCCAGCTGCCTTAAGACCGCACACAACGTGAGCCAGATTAAGGTAGAATGAAAGCGTGTTTCCTCGTAACATCCAAACCAAGCAGCACAATTTCAGACGTTTATTAAAAAGACAGGTGCAAAAAGGAGGAAAACCACCTCAGTCTACCTGTATGTGAAGCCAGGCAGGTCTCCTGCTTGCTGGCTTCTCCTAAAAACCCAGCAGTTGTGTTTTGTCTGTCGCTGTCAGGGTAACTGTCTCTCAGCCATTCAGTTTGCTGCAGTCAGAGAATGCAGTTGATAGAGAGCTCTTCTGCCTTCCCTGCTGCTCCGGAGTACCATTGCAGCTAATTTTCCCTTTGAAATTACCTGAGGGGAGGGGATGTGCTGAACAGCTTGATGTGTTGATGCCCTGAAAACCATCCTGTTTCTTCCTTAGCCTTTGAGCGTGTGTGTTTTCTGTTTCAGATGTAATCTGTAGTCCTATTTTAGCAACTTTCCCTCAACTCGTGGATCAGCCAGACCTGATGGATGCACTTCGGGTATGTTATCTATGCAGCGTTCAATTGCATCTGTTGTGTCAGGATTTCCAGATAGTTTGCAGAATTTGAGTTTGGGTTTGGTTTTTTTTTTTTTTTTTTTTTTCTTAATGGCATGAAAAGATAACTTTTCTGCTGTTTGGTTTTCCATTTAACTGTTTCAAGTACATACAGCTCTTGTGTCTTAGCGCCTGCAAAACTGCAAGAGAAGGCTCGAGTACGTTCCGAAGGGATGCAGAGACACGAACTGGCTAGTTTGAGTGCCGCTAGCCATGCAGCCACAGCAGGAGCGTGCTCGGGTGGGTTAGTGCCAGGGAGGAGTGGGGAGTGCGAGGGAAGTGGGACTGTGGCAGGAGCTGTGGGACTGCAGGAGAGATTTTTGCAGCTAAAAATGGAATTGCTTTAGATCTCCACCATCCCAGTCTGATTTGACATTTCACTTCATTTTAGAGCGCTTGGGCAGATAGAGAAAGAACGTTGAAGAGATCCGAGAAGGTAAAAAATCAGAGTTTTTTATTTGGCATACATTCAATCTAAGTTGAACAAGAAGCTTTCTGTCAGTGTTATTGCTAGTTAACTCTCGCTGTACATTTATTTAGAAAATGTAGATATGCTAAATGCAGTTCTTAACGTTTCTTTACCCATATTTATACCAGTAAGCTAGGAGGAGTATGAAGTTAACTTGTAACCCTTTGTCTCTGCGTTTGTGTATGGTTGTTAGCGGGGAACCTGTGGCAGGTTCATACCCGAAGCGTGGCTCCCTTGCACGAGGTGCTTCCAGTACTTGACTGGTAAAAACTTTCCACTGATACAACAGGGGCCGTGTATGTTCACAGAATAATCTCTCCTCCTCCAGCCTCTGAGCTCCAGACCTCCATCAGTCTGCCTGAAAAAGACCTCTGAATTCTGCAAGTCTCCCTACCTCAGACAGATGTAACCTCCACCCAGTTTTGGTGTGTAGACAGCTAGGAACAGAATTGCCCATGTCACCAGGCTTACCCTACCTTGGTCCTACCGCCTGTTCTCTGGACAAAGAGAAGCTGTAGGTAACGGAACGGGAAAGGCACTGGCTCTTGATCCAAGGCACTTCATTTCTTGGGAGCAGCAGCAGGGCATCTCATTCACTGTGCGTGCTACTGAGTAGAGAGGCGAGAGGATCTCCTCGTTTGTGCAAACAAAACAAAATGCTGTTGAGTCAGAATTGCTTTTTCAGGGTCATTTATCCAAAACGAAAGCCGATCTACTCAAAGAATTAGTAACTCCTTGGTATCCCAGAACCATCCAGTTTTACCTGATCTGTCATGTGCCACTCCCGTGGTAGGATTGCTGCCTGGTGAATTCTTACTCCTTCTTGCACGGCTGTGTGACTTGTTAGCTTAGCTGCTAAATCTGCTGCTGAGGCGTTCAGTGCCACTCATAGCGCTCACATTTCTGGAAGAGTCTTGGTGATCAGGTTTTCCAGGAGGCAGCGTGTTGCATCTGCCCTCCTTGCATGAAGGGTTTTTTCTAGTGTGCGTGTGGGAAATGAGGCGCGTGGATCTTGTCTAGTTACAGCGTTGGGATCTTTCAGTGTTTGATCGCTGACCGGGCTGCTGCTTAGTCTGAGTTTTTCAAACTAGGTCTTTACAGGGGAGGGCGTAATTCTTGCCATGCACAAAACGTCCTATGAAAGCTGGAAATAACAGTACGTACGGTGTGGCCTTGCCTCCCGCCAGGAGCCACGTGCTGCGAGGAGTGTGGGATCATTCCAACTCTGCCTGGGGCAGTAGAGAAACAAGTGGAGTTCGGGCTTCCAAGGCGGGGAGGATGTGGCACTACCCTGGCAGTCTCTGTGCGTGCAGAGGCTTGGGGAACAGTCGTCGCATGCCGGTGTTCTTGGGAAGAAATACAAAACCCCCGGGAACAAAGGGCTCTCAGTGGCTGTTTCATGGCACCCAGCAGGGTTTGGCTGCGTATCGCTGCTCTTTGTCGTTTGGAAAAGTAAGTTGGCTGGAGAGCGGATTTGTTGATCTGTGGGTTATGTAGTGTACTCCGCGGTGGTGAGTCCAAGGCCCGGCTGGCCAGCCGACGCTTATTTAGGAAGGTCAGATCTTTTCCCGTTGTAATCCTGGGAACCGGGGGTTAGCTGAATGTTTTCTTCTTTGATCTTTTCCCCCCCTGTGCACGATACTTCTGGAGGAGTGCTTGGCAACGCCATGTATTTGAACTGAAGTACTTTCAAATCCTCTTCTCTGCAGAGAGATGGAGAATTTCTGAAATCGCTGTTTGTCCTGGTGTACCACAACTCTGTCTTCCCTCTCCTCCAGTCCACTCTCCTCCCCGACCACAAGTGGGCTGAGGAAGAGTCTGAAGCATCTCGCTGGAGAGTGATTGCTGACTTTCTGAAAAAGAGCCAAGAGAATAATGGTGCACTTCACTACCTGCTGTCATCAGAAAACACTCACAAAGCCTTTGATATCTCAGAGCTGACTTATGATTTCTTAAGAGAAGTGAGGGAAAACAATCCTGGAGTCTGAATGGATTACAGAAGAACAATTCAGGCTCTATACAAATAGGGTAACAATGTAAACGAATTCTCAGCAGAGTGAAACTGCGTACTGTCTGAATTGTAAAGAATATTTTAACACATATAAAAACGTTTTGAGACACTAAAATTTTTTTATCGGTTTAACTAATGGAAATTGTGTTTTAAATGTTTGGCTTTGCAGTCTTAGACAAGGCTATGTTGTCTGTTACTCGGTGCACGAACTGTTATAGCCACGTCGAGTGTTGTATTTTGCCTAAGCTGAGCAAATGCTGTGGTAGCACTTTTCTCCTCTCTTGCAGCTTCCAATTAATTCCCAGTTTTGTTTTAATTAGGGTGAACAAAAGAGTCTTTGTCACAGTACCCCAGTAGACTAGTAGCAGGCCAAGAAAACAGCAGTGATCTTTAAGAATGCTGCTGAGCCGGGCTAGGAGAAAAAAAATACCGATCTCTTGCCCAGTCAGCGGACAGCAGGATGCTCTGTATTTAGACTGTTTTACTGTTTTTCTTTCCCACTCAGGAAAAGGTTGGGTTATTCATAGGAATGTGTTTGACCCACCTAATACAAACAAAAGCTGGTGCGGATTCAGGGCATGCTGCCTTTCCCCTGGGCATGGCTGTGCCGTATGGTAGCTCCCTCTGTGCTGAGTCACATGGACTCAAGGCCGAGCCAGGCACTAGTTTTGTCTTGTGTGAAATGTTTTAAAACAAGACCTTTCAAAGACCGGAGCATGCTGCACGGAGCCCAAAGCCAGCTCCCACTGACAGCATTTGTAAACTAGAGCCTCCAGAAACGCCAGAATATGCTTCCACCCAGCCTAGGAAGGGCTCGGACAATAAGAAACGTCATGGATTTGATCTTTGCTCTGTATTGCGCAAGAACTTGGCATAGAAGCTGAATTCCTAGGGCATCACTTGGCTCTCCTGACAGACACGGTATCGTACTGTGCTCCTCCTGCCGTAGCATGTTGCCCGGGTTGGTGGAGCCGTGCTGTCCTCTCTAGGCTGTGAGGCAGAGATGCCACTTCCAGCCTTTCATCCCACCAGTTACCCACGAGTTAGGGGGTGAGGCCAAGTCCGCTGGAGGAAGCAGTGTGTGTTTGTCGAATCCAAAGCGCAGCTGCCAGGGGGTAGGGATCGAATCTGTCCCAGTAGCTGTCCTTCAGACCCTTCTGGGCGCTCAGGAGTACGTGGGCAGACCCTCCCCTCTTTTACTAGTGTGTTGAGTTGTCTGTAAAATATGTTTGGCTGCAAGTTTTCAAAGGCTGGATGTGCCCAGTGGGTGTGGGGGAGTCTGACGTGACCATGGGCAGAAACCTGAAGAGAAAGGGGAGGAGGCAACAACAGTGGAAGCAAAAATATTTCAGGCTTGAAAGCATGCCAGGGGAAAGAAAAAAATTGATAGCAGGAAACGTTTTTGCCCTGCCATGGTGTAGGATGTTTTTTTCTTTCCCCCCTCCCATTAAAGAGCTTTGACTGTGCGCTGGTGGTGGGGCCGGGGTCTCGCTGCTCCCCCATCCCGGCGCTGGCAGCAGGGCGCGTGAAGCTAGCCGCAATAACGGGAAGGCTGCCGAGGGCTCCTTCAGCTGGCGGAAGCGGCGTGGTGCCAGCCTGGGCTGGTTTCTGTGATTACGTCCCTGCGGGTGTGTCGGTTAAAACCCCGCACGGGAGCGGTGCGGTCCAGGCAAATGCAAGTAGCCGAGCCGGAGTGGTCGTGGCATCAGCTGAGAAGAGATGGCCTCGGCGTGTCCCCCTGCGGCCTCCACACAGCCCGCCTTGCCCTCCGGACCTGCCGTCTTCAAAACAGTCCCCTACGCCTTCATCCTCCCGGAGATAGTGAGTATGCCGAGCTTCGCCGCGGTACGCCCCCACTAATGGCTCCAGCAAATCATGGGGCTGAAAACCTGGGAGTAGCCCCCGACATGATCCCAAAGATGGTGTTAATGGGAAGTAGCATCTTCTCTTCTAGCTTATTCTGAATGCACAAGGGTGTCTTCGTGATGTGTTTTTTGGGAACAGCTTGAGGAGGAGATCCGCTCCAGCTCCATCCCACAGCTTGTGCGAGGGGTGCTGGCTGGGTGGGCTGAGAGAGGCTGAAGAGCTGCAGGCGCCTCCAGGGCAGAAGCAGCTCTAGTTACTGCGTAGAAATTGCTTGAAAGTCAGGCGGATTTCCTTCTCTGTATTAAGGCTTTCCAAGGGCTCCTGGGCAATTGGGTGTCTTGTAACGTGTGACACTCATTCTTTCAACTGCTCACGGGTCCAGAGGGCACCCGGTGGGCCTGGCTGAGATAATTGCTGCTGTACTTTGGCACGTTAAACAGCGCTGGCGACCCATGCCACCCACGCTCCACGGGCGCAGTCGTGTGTCGTGGCTTTGCCGTGAGCTGCCTGTGCCGGTGGGCTCAGCTCCCTGCTGCAGACTGGGGGGAGCTTCATCCATCGGAGCTCCAACAGCATAGGGCAGCTTCAGCTCACCCAGATAACTCCGTGCGCTATTTGTGCACTGTAAATATTTTAGGTGGATCAAGAGTGAGCGACTCAGCCCAGGCTGTGCGTGGAGTCAGGCACGCTGCAATTTCAAGCCCAGGAGATTAATGAGCGGGCAGGGCTGGGCTGACGCAGCCCTTCACCTTTCCCAGATAAACGCCCGTTTTCTGGCTTCTGCACCAAAGCCCTGTGGGTGAGATGTTTCCTTATGTTGAACACAGCAGCAAATCTTTCCCTTTTGTAAAAAAGAAGTTTTGAAGTATTTCCCAACAGCATTCAGGGAAACTCGTGCCATCTTGCAGTGCTGCTGGGATGCTCCGGGAGGCTGGTTGGTGCTGCCTGAGGACGCAGGGGTTGCTGGGGGCCGTCCCAGGGGGGAGGCGAGGAGGGACACGGGGAGGAGAAGGGGCTTTCCGCATGCTCAGCTCAGTGGAGGTGCCTGTGTTTGTCCCTGGCAGCTCTGCGGGACCTGGGTGTGGATCCTTGTTGCTGCTACCTCCGTCTCCTTCCCACTGCTGCAGGGATGGGTGATGTACGTGTCCATCAGCTCCTGCCTCATCTCCCTGCTGCTCCTCTTGAGCTACCTCTTCGGCTTTCACAGAAACAGCGAGAACTGGAAAGTGCTGGTAAGGAGGGGCTGGGACTTGGGCGCACGCTGGCAGCAGCAGCGTGGGTGCATGACCACTGTGCCTGGCAACGAGGTAGCCAGCCAGCCGCTGGCCCTTCCGCAAACCGGCCCTTTCCTTTCGCCTTGATTGGAAGTGCTGGGGGGAGCAGTGCTACACCACTGCTGCTGCACGGGGAGGGTCTGGCCCGTTTGAGCACTTGCAGGGGCCGAGGACAGACCTCATCCTCGGGGTGAATCGGAGGGCAGTCCGGGGCAGCTTTCATCCACGCCGCTGCCTTCTTTTTCAGGACAGTTTGTACCACGGTGCCACGGCCATTCTGTACATGAGCGCTGCTGTCCTGCAAGCCAACGCGACCATCCGCTCTGAGCTCGGCCCCGACTCGCCGCTTCACTACCAGCTCAACAGTGCCGCATCGGTGAGTGTCCAGGAAACATCGGGCAGGCTGGAGCACCCACAGTTTCCCTCGGGGAGATGCAGGAGCAAATACTGAAGCTGCAGCAGAGCCATCCCAAGCCCAGCAGTGTCACACGGGCCAGAGCTTTAGCTCCTTGTTCCTGCTGTGTCATGCAGCCAGCATGAGCTTCCTGGGGTCCAGCAGCTCATGGCCAGCCTCACGTGGCTGCCTTCTGCGAAGGGGGGGGCTTTGCCTCTTCTTTGAGGCTGGAGAGAGCTCTAGGCTGGGAGGCTTCCCCAGGGCGAGAGCACTGAGAGGAGCTGGGGTTAGACTTTCCCAGCTGTCCCCAACTTTTGCTCTTCTTCCTCTCATGCAGTTCTTCGCCTTCGTCACAACCTTCCTGTACATCCTCCACGCCTTCAGCATCTACTACCAGTGAGCCTGGCAGCGCTGGCCTCGCCTCTGCAGGACGAGGGCTTCCCAGCGCAGGGGATGGAGCTGTCTTCCCCCAAGGTGTCCCTGCCCTGGCCCTGCCACCCACCCTGTGGGGACCATCTCCGTGGCAGGAGGGATTTTTGTGCGGCGGTGCTGTGTTGGTGCGCTTGTGGGGACAGTTTGTGGCTTGCCCGTGGGCTATGCGAGGGGAGGGACTGGGTCAGGCTCCGAGCCGGCCTCCCACTGATGTTCCACCACATATAGATACCAAGGAAAGGGGAGAAAAAAAAAAAAAATCGGTTCCTTCAGTAAACAGTTTCCTTTCTTTTATTATTTTCTTCTCTGTGGTTCAGCTAGATCACTTCCCAATGCAGAAGTGCATAATATATACTACTGTTCCCTGACTTTCAGATAATTTTATTTCATATATGCAGTACTTAGAATAAAGCATCTACTAACAGTGTCTGACCAAACAGATTTTGACCGCTACATAAGCCATGTTCATTGAACAAGCTAATTTTACTCTGTAAGAGTTAAAAATTTACTTTCAAAAAACAGAAAACAGTCACAGACTTAAAAAGCTACAACAGGCTTTTTAAACAAGTAAGGCATAGAACTTCTAACAAACTTCTAGATAAAGTATAAAACTACAGTGTGAAAAGACTTATTACTACAGTTATTCACAGCAGTTCTTCCCCCGTGTCTGCTAATTGCCATTACAAAATGTGCAGCCACAGTGTTCAGTCACTGGCAGCGCCATCACCTAGTGCTGGTGACAGATGTGTCCCTCCTCTCTGCATCTTCAGCAGCGGAGTGACTGGTAGAAGGAGCTCCCTCCTCTCTCTGCCCCAGGTAATCCTCGGCCTCTGGGATAGCGCTGACTCGCAGTACGTCCAAGTAGAGAAGGTAGTCCTGGAGACAAGCTGGCAGTGGCAATTCCCGAATAAACCGGTCTGATCGTAGGCGTTTGCTCGTTAAAATGGCCCGGATCTCAAGACGACAAAGATGAGACAGGGAAGGAATGAAGGCTGAAAAATTAAAAAACAAGTCAAACACTGAACAGGACACCATGGGATTACATCAGTTGCCTGTGGTTTAGCTGGATCCCATCCGAATCCCCGTCTCTGGCAGGTAACAAGGCAGAGTTCTCGACAGTAAAGGGCTGTTGCCTGCTAGAATCAGCATTTTTGGAATTTCCCTACAGTAGCTAGAAAAGCTACCTTGATCTTCCAGAAACTGTGTCAAAGAATCATTTTATCCTTAATCAGAAAGTTTCACCTAACCAGCCTAGAACAGCTCCCTAACCTGGGGGGAGAGGGGCTGATGCCACCTTACAAGCACTGAAAACTTAAGTCTAGAAGTAAAGCCAGCAACAAAGTAACACATGGGAAAACACTTTTAGGGCAAGTACCAAATTACATGCCAACTGAGTCCTAACGTGCTGCTAAATCGCTTGACTTAGGACAACCACTGTGTGAAAAGATACACAAGGTCTTGGTAGCAGGTGGCTTCTGTGAGGAGGTACCAGAAGCTTTGCCCATGTCTGATGGAGCCAGAAGGTGCCAGAAGCTTCCCCCAAGGCTGATGGAGCCAGTGCTGGCTGGCTCCAGCCGGACCTGCTGCTGGCTCAGTGATGGTGGCAGCCCCCTGGGATAGCATAGTTCAGGGGAAAAAATGGTGCAACTGCAGCCCAAGAGAGGAGTGACACCATGTGAAGGGAGGGAGGTAGAGAAAATCGGGAGCCTAAACCGAGAAGACCTACCCGAAACACACCCACGCTGAACTGAACAATGCAGTGAGTAAAATTCATTCAAACGTGTTTTGCTCGTTTAGGGTAATGGCTGGTTTTGCTCCCCAGTATGGACAAGCAATGTGTATCAACTCGGAACCTTCTCTGCACCGGGCATGAGCCCAGAGAGCAGTTTCCCACTTGGAGCCCAGAGGTGTTAGATGCAGGGACTTTTTTTCCCTAACGGTATTGCTTACCGAAATGGCTCTTGGGAGTCCAAGTGAACTTCTCTTTGTAGTCTGTCAGGTCTTGCTCTACAGCTGGAGGGAGTCTCTTCCAGTTTGTGAACTCCAGGATGAAATTAAGGGTGCTCTCACTCACAGAGAAAATCCTGCGTGACAAAAACTCCCATAAAATATCATTTTACACAAGAGCATAAATATAATAATGGAAAAGCTTTACTATTGTCTAATAAATCCTCAACAACCTACATCCTAAGTCCAGAGACAGAAAACCATTAAAGAGAAAGTGAAAGTAATTCTGACAGCACAGGCCTCTATACTAATGTAATTTTATCTTCCTCTGTTTCTTTTTAGGAGTAAGTTAGACTGTAAGAGGAAAGTATCTGCTCTGAAACTTAAATACCTCAGAAATAGGCAGCATTCTCCTCTGCGCTAATTTCTTATTCCACTTAAATTTTAATAAGGGGTCAAGGCACCAGAGCTTTACTACCACATTTGGGGGAAAAATGCACATATATTCAGATACTTAGCTATTAAACCAAACCAAACCACAAAGTTTACAAGTGTTTCAAACTCTCCTTCTACCAGCGCTTGCATGTATATGTATTCAGAAATCAGTATGATTTACTTTTAAAATCTTCAGCACGTGCGAAGAACCTTTTAACAGCAGCTTAATTGAACAGAGCGTATAAAGAGGTTTAATTAACAGCAGGTACAATGACTGTTCTAGTGTTACACATGAGGAGGAGCCAGGCGATTTCACAGAATGTTGGCTAGACGTGTACAATCCTGAATTTTCATCTGAATGGAAATGTAAATGCTCTAAAGACAACAAAAATACCAGACTAAATATTTTTAATACACTACTTTTTACAAGAGATTAATGTCAAAAGTATTTTATGTCCCTTCTAGTCTTTACTATTTCATTCTTCGCATTTGATTGAACTTACAGACATTCACCAAAAAGCATACAGGAGAGAGGTGCAATTGCCTAGCTTTCTGTAAGAGAATGATGGTTTTACTTTTCCCACTGGTAATTAAAATTGTCAGAGCTCTAGAGTGACCACTTTATGACTGATTATACAGTTGTTTTGCACAACGAGTCTGAGACAGTTAATGAACCATATGCGCATATGTCATTTGTTGTCTACTATTCTGTTACCTGCCAGGACAGAAGTTAACAGTTAATACTGAAGTTAAATTTAAAAAAACGTTAACTTTGTAGATTATGATGTGGTAAGTGTTCTTTTAAAAAGTGGACACTTAAGCAAAGGAAGTAATTGGTATAGAAGTGTCTGTGGTTTAGGTAACAAGAATGCCAAAAAGCACCATATATGAGACACATGGACAGTGAGATTTGTTCAGGCACTAACTGGAACCTTGGAGCATGTTTACTTTCGCAGCCAGCCTGTTGGTCTTCTACGAATAAATGTGATCTACAGAAGCACAGATATACCATGCTTCGTATATGCTCCAATCACTTCAGAAAACCATGGATGCTAATGATTAACAGAATCTTACTGAGTCATAAACGAATGCAGTTAAAATGACTGATGATAACTTAACCATGATATCCTAACAGTATCTGAAATATAAATCAATATTTAAGTAAACCTTAAAATCCTCTTTCTTTCATAGAGTTATGTAAAGCATGTAACGAGTTTACACATATGACATTAGGCACATGGTGGTAGTGAAGTCTAAGTGTCATCTTCATGGACAAGAAAAACACAGAAGAAAGTACAGAGACTTCATAATTTTAAATATAAGTTTAATTCTGTAGTGCCTAATTAAATATAAAACATCATCAAGCAGCTATTTGTACGTGGAAGAACTTAAAAAAAGTTAAAACAACAAAATCAGACTGGAAGTTTTGCCACATCACTTTGTTTAACACAATCTCTAACTGCATCCGTTTCCTCTCCTCCTAGCCTCGGCCCAGCTTCACTTTACATGTTTCCCGTCCTTCCTGACCTCTTCCTTGCTATTTTTAATTCTTCTTACCGTTACAGTATGATACATACACAATTTGCAACTAAATTTGGGGGCTAATAAGAGATGTTAAGGTATAAAATTGCAAAATGATGCCTTTCTCCAGGGTAGTGATAATGCAATTTCCATTCTAGCTTTCTTCCTAAAATAAACAGTTTAACTGAATCCAGCCATTACCTGTGATTTATTCGGTAACCCCACCATCACGGCAACCAGTTATCAAGTACTATCGTCTGACAATGCTCATTAAATAACATTAGCAACAGCTTTGCAGATTAGCATACAATATTTAAGTAAACAAGATAACATTATCTGCTTACCAGAATCTGCGCATTAAATTCACCGGATTAAAACCAGCCAAGAGCAGATAAGGCAGCCATTCCTTGTACTCCTCGTGTGCTTTAATTGTGTAACTTATGAACTCCAGTAACTGGTCCCCAGAAGGCAGTGAACAGCCCAGCTTCAAGAACCGTTGAAACAAAGTAAACTTTTCATGGAACAGGCAATATCCCAGATTAATCCCAAGTAAGGTGATCCCGTATTTCAGGAAAATATCAATGAAATAAAAGAACCTATGAACAGCACACAAGCAACAGGACATCCTGTTAGTTTTTCCCCAGAAAGCTAATTTCACTACTTGCCTCCAAGAAACCAAACTTCTTCTACCAAAAATCCCCCCAAACTAAAGGAAAACGCAGCGTGCCGTTCTGACCGCAGCTCTTTCTGGAAAGCGCCAGTTTAAAATGCAGAACTACTTCAGGAGACTCCAGTCCCCACATTTAACACATTTGTTCCTTTTGTTCTGAAAAACCTGAGGTTTTGCCAGGCTTCTGACCCTTCAAAGCAGGCTTTCTGACCACAAACTGCCCAAAGTCATCACTGAGCAGCACCTGTAACACAGGGGTACCGCACCCTGCCGACCCCCCACTGCCTGCCACCAGCAGCAAGCCCCGTGCCCGCTTGATTAGGTTTCACCTTGAAGATACGCCAGTTGCAACAGACACATAGTGAAAACACCAAATGACTGCACCCCAGAAGTCAGGGATCAGCCCGATGTTCAGACTTGCTGAGGGTTTAATTTACATCCAGCTGTATTTGCGGGAAGCTCTGCAAACTCGCTGCACACAGCATCCCGGTGACACACCACATACATATACACACACACTTAACGAGTCAGGCTTTTATACCTTACTACTTTTTCTCCCAAATTATAGCCTTTGCATTATGAAGTAAGCATTGTTTTATCTCCTGTTGAACACCAGGGGTAGGCATCACTCACCAGGTGTAAAAAGAAATGGCTCATGATGTAAAAGAACCCATCATTCAGTTCCCCAGCCCTCCTTACCGCTACAGTGCGGAGCTGATTAATTCTGCTCATCTTATGCACAAGACTGGCATACAGAAATACAGGAATACACTATTTTTTCCCAATAACTTATCCTTACTGAAAAGGATCTGGCTACTTCAGAGTCCTTGTGATCCAATTAGCATCACAAACGTGTTGATAAGCCCTTCTGGAAGCAGGAAAACTGCAATTATGTTCTACAAGACTCTTCTTCAAAGAGTGGGAGCTTCCCCTTGGGGATTTCCGCAAGGTTCTTCGGCTGGTGCATGCAATCCAAGCCCCACACAACCCTTCGGATGCTTACTGTTTAACTCTGTCAGCTCGAGAATTGAGGAAGGAAGGCAGGAAAACTGCACATTTGAGAAAAGTTAAATAAAGGCCAACAGAATTATGAATAGTTTCAAAATAGACGAGGTGTACCTACTCTTTTTGGAAGACCATACACATGGGCGATCTGCAGTCGAAGTTAAGGCACTCCTGAGCATCAGGACTATAGCCTTCCTTAAGTAACATTTCCAGGCACTCTTTATTACCACCATACACTGCTGAGTACACAGGGCTCACTTTGCCTTTGCCTTTGTCACAAATGCGATCAGTAATTGGTATTAGCAACTCCAATATCCTGCAAAGATTTAAAAACACTATTTATTTTGTGATCTGATGCAATGATTAATTTTAAATGTATGGCCATTTTTTATATGGTCATTATAACTTAAGAGGAAAATCCTACCTGTTTTTCACTACAGAGTTCATGTAAAAGAACAATTTTTATCATTTCATACATAGATCCATCATGAACGTTGTGCTTTGGCATGGGTTTAGGCTGGCAAATAAATATTTTAATCCAAACCAGGGACAGGTTATTTCCTATCATCCAACAAACATTTTTATAGCAATAGAGCACACATTAAATCTAGACTTCCACGAAGCCTGAAAACAAACTGAAAATGTGGGTTGCAAATAAAAAGAATATTTACTTCTGTTCAATGGCACTCAACAAGATGCTGAAAGAGAAAAATTGTCCTATTTCATAGCTCACACTCCAGTCCACATCCTTTCCAGCTAACAAGGATTAGTGACAAACACCACTTCCTTTGCTACTGGAACTTACTGGTCCTGCTCAGAGGTCACCGGTTATGTATCGCTGCAAAAGCTATAAAGGCAGCATTTGATTTACAGACATTTCTAGTACTGACAGCTTGGCTAACCCACCTTCCATTTCTGAGAAAATGAACAAGAACCAGCTCCCTCAGTACCTGCTGCAGCCTGCCCTCCTTGCCACTTTGAGCAGAGGCATCAATTTGTTGCACAAACTTTTCATGACAGCTCAGCTGATGATCTCCTTTTGCTAGGGGTTGAGATCAAACGTCTAATCATTTTGCAGTTAGTATCATCATTAATGTATTTAAGTGCTGTCACACATGCAAATCATGGGCTTCCCGAGAGATGCTCCTCTGAAAAGACCTGCTACTCTGGGAACTTCCTTCCACTCTTGGCCTTCTGCTGTCAAAGGGACTTGGATCACTGGGATTGGGCAAAGCCACAGACGTATTTCTAGAAGAATTAAAGGAACTGTTCCGTGGCTTTGGTTTTCTGGCTAGTTCAGCTAATTCATTATTTGCATGTGACTACTTCTTCTACCTCATGGTTAGGAATATAATTCTAATTAGCAGCTGTTCAAGTCATGTGTAGAGCATATGTTATTGTTATTTGCATTGTAAAATGTACAATGGCTATCAAGTGAATCGATATCTGGTTCGGCACCATGGAACACCCTCTAAACTCATTAGGACGTGGCTCAGACCCAGGCTACATGCTCAATTAAAAGCAGTCGGTCGCTTTACTGGGACTACTTACAGACGTTTAAAATACGAAAATAATTAGGCATTCTAAACTACGGAACAGCTTGAGAACTCATTTTTCTTCCTTTTAGAGCTGAACTACTTCTTTGACCAGAATCTTCTGTCTGAACGTCTTTTTAATCACCTACTTCTTATGGCCCATTTCCGCCGCGGCGTGAATAGGCAACTGCCAGTTATCCTCGTTGCAGTAGAGGTTGGGATCTGCCCCCTTTGATAAGAGCAGTTCCACACAGGCGACGTGGCCCTCCTGCGCGGCGATCAGCAGGGGGGTGGCTTTGTCCTTGGCTTGAGAGTTTACGTCTGCACCTGATAAAAAAGCCAATACTTTACATCGCCACTACAGGACACAAAATAAACAGCAAATTAGCGTTAATCAGTAATTGGTTTTCATGGGGTGACTTCACAACACAACAAGTTTTCCACAGCAATAAGGAAACGTTAAGTAGCTTGTTGCTAAGTTTTTTAAACAGTCAGTGCTTTAACATTACCTCTGTCAAAGATCAGCACACCACCAGAAAAATGCGCTGGAGGAAAGGCAATGCACCAGGCAATCTTTTGATTGCAATTATTTTTTTCAGATTGTCCCCATTTGGTAGATCAGTACTATTTATCTGGTCAGGTCACGTCTCCCTTGGGCTTAATAGTTATGGCAATTAATTTTGGTTGTAAGAACACATGCACTTTGACATATAAGACTTGTCAACGATGTGAATGGAACTGTTGCTGTCCCTTTATGACCAGAGAGAGGCATCTTCACGTAGCCTAAACGACAGCCTGTTTAAAAGAACAAAGTCCTCAAAATCAGACCGCTAACACTGTACTACTGAGGGCTTCTAGAAGACTCTGATGATCGTTAATCTTTTCTGCCGTTTTGATTTATTATTTCCTACTGTCACTTGCTGAAAACTCCATTACATTAAGAAAATAAGTTTTAGGCAATTAAGATGGTTTTGCATAACCATCTGCAACTATAATTACATCAAAAAATACTGAAATTTGAAGTTACAAAGTGCATGAGTGGAACTATGATTTCATCTAGTGATGGGTTGATGCAAGTTTAAGAACAACAAAGCTAAATGAATGATCATTATTACCGTGGGATACAAGCAGCCTTAAACTCTCCAGCTTTCCATACTGAGCAGCAACAAACAAAGGTGTAATTCCAAAGTCATCCTTACATTCCTTGCTTGCCCCTTTTTCCAGGAGTATTTTCATTATCTCAGTGCATCCCTGAAAGAAATATTTTTATTCTTAACCAATAAAGCAGCAGGGAATTGACATAATCTTTTTCCCCACCCATTCCTAACAGAAATAAGAAAAAATGCAATTTACTCAATAAAAGATGTACCGAATGATCTATGGCAGCCAACTGATTTTTCACATTTGTTCATTTACATGATACATACAAATGGAAATTAAACCAGTTTATTAGAACCATTAAGCTAACGTATTCCTATTCTGGAAATACGTCATACATCTCACTGATGATGACATACTATACAGAACTTTTTCTCAAAAAAATCTTGTAAGAGATTCACTTCCCAAATACAACACATGAGCTTGGGAGCACAAGCAATGCTTATAATACTTAAATAATTATTGCTTCACAACATCGACATCTCATGTAGTTTCACATACGTTCTCCAGTGCAGTGCATGCCCTTCAGCGCTTAGACAACTTTATGACTGATAGGGTAGGTTAGGAAAAATTACCAATAAAAAGGCAAAGAAATAGATATATTATCACTTAGAATACACCCGTTACATGGAAATTTTGTGATACACTTGCAGGTTACCTGAAAAGAAGCTTGGTGCAATGAATTCCATCCAGACCAACAATGAGGTCCTTTAACATTTGCTCCATGTTGGAGCAGCAAGTTTACAATGTCTGCATGCCCATTTTCAACAGCTTTGAACAGAACAGTAAAAAAAAAAAAAAAAAAGAAGAAGAAAAAAAAATCTAATTAAATGGGTTTAAAGGACTCACTGAAAACTCAGATGGTCTCACACTGCTGACTTTCTGACACAACAATCATAATTCTTTTAAACTTGCCTTATATAAGATTACTTGCCTTTTACATTTACACCCCCAAAACAGTACTGGAGAATGGAAATTTATCCACCAAGTTTTTAGACAGACTTGTTAAAATTCCACCTATGTTGGGCTAACACAGATAACAAAAGCAAGTTTCTCTCCTCCCTCTTTTCCCGTAGAACATGGAAACAACTCTGCAGCAGGCACCAAACTGCACGACAGTTGCAATGGCCTCCCAAGCTTGAGAAGCCCAGCGGCTATCTTTCTTACTTTAAAAAACCCCAAAATTTTAAAACTGCTTTAAACACTTACATAAAATTAATTTATAATGTGTACATTTAATTTCTGCTAATGCAATTCATTGACAAAGCCTCTTTTAGCATCCCGACTGATCCTCAATTTTTTGCCAGCAGCAGTTCTACCAAGGCACATTTCCTGCGTAACCCTAAAAGCCGGGTTTGGTGATAAGTGACCTGTGAACAGTTGCTGCTGACTGAACGCAGAGTATTAGCGCCCGAGCTCGACAAAGGAGCGCCCCAGCTTGCAGTACGCCGTGTCCAACACAGCGCTGTGCCATAACCCCGCTGCACAGGCCGCACTCACCTGACCAGAAACATTTTCCTTTTTAAAAATCTCTTGGCTACGCAACCGCAGGAGCGCTCCCTGGCCCTGTCTGATCTATGTAAGCACTTGTACCCCGTGTTACCATTACGCAGCGTACTTGTAACGGCTCCCCCGCAAGCACTACCTGTTACCAATTGTTTATAGCGAATCAGCTATTTGGATGCTTAAAAGTAACATGTGAATAGACTCGTAAAGAAAGGTAACGTGGCAGCCACGATGTTTGCCTGGGTACAGAGGTCAGTAAAGCAATAAGCGTATTTCATTAGATAATTCAGTCTCAGAGGATTCACTAGAGCGGAAGTTTTAAGCACTTAATTATGCCAAACATAAATCATAGAACCCCCCCTCCCTAAAATAATGGATTTTAATTGCCAAATTAGGGAATGCAAAAAAGTCTTTACACATAAGAAGTGGGGAGTAATAATAATGAGATCTAAAAAAAGACTTGAAACACCCTCATCTAGCTGCAATCCTATACCTCCTAGACCTTGTCGGTGCTAGAAAGAAAAGGTGATGTGGAAAACTGATTTGGCTTTGCAATTTTGTTTTAAAACACAGTCTGAAGCAGATGTAGCCATAAATACAAGATAATTTCTAGACCCATTCCATCTCTGAGTCTACAGTGTAGTATTTAGGCTACAAAATACAAAACATGGCAGGCAGTGAATGAACTCTGGTGGGTTTAAGCTCAGTGAATAAGCTTCTCCCCACTGATGGGTTGTTCTGACAGCTTGCATCACCTAGGAATAATGGGGTGGTTGCTTCGGTGGTGACTTCATTGGGGTCTGCCCCAGCTTCCAGAAGAACACGAACACTTTCCAAAGACCCGTAGCGTGCCGAAAGGTGCAGTGCACACATCCCTTCAAAAGTCTTTGAGTTTATGTAGTCATCGGATGGTGCTACAAATGAGAAAAATGGACAGGGGTGTGAGGGGAGAAAAAGTCTGTTTAGCAATGAATTACAAAACGCAGTTGTCTTAAAATAATGCAGTAATTTGGGTCGTGTGGCCTAGAGGGCACCCACAGATGCACCATTATCAGCTCTGTGCAGCAGCAGTGCAGTTGCTGCTGGCCCTGTGCAGGCACCTGTCTTGGCCAGAGCATGTCAGGCAAGCAGCATGTTCCTGTTGGATCCAGCACGCTAGTGTCTGTGGGACCACACTGAGACACGCAACAGGACCGTGACAAATGTACCGCATTTCTGTCGCGTCCATCAGGGTGATGGGGAGCAAAGCGCGCACCTCACAGCCCGTCCCCCTCACCTGCCTGCAGCAGCAGCCTCAGGCATCCCGCCGAGTCGTGAGCCGCAGCCTCATGGAGGGGCACCCAGCCCCTGTTGTCGGGCACGTCGATGCTGTACCCCTGCGCCACCAGCTCCCGCAGCGCTGCCGCGTCGCCCCGCCGTGCCGCCAGCCCCGCGGCTGAGCACCGGTCCGAGTAAGCTTCCGTGAAGTCCATGGCGGTGCTGCGGGGGAAGGCAGAGCGGCTCAGCACCCAGCCGGCCGGGGGCAGCGCCGGGCCCGCCCCGCAGTGGCTCCTCCCCCCCCGCAGTGGCTCCTCCCCCCCCGCAGTGGCTCCTCCCCCCCCGCAGTGGCTCCTCCCCCCCCGCAGTGGCTCCTCCCCCCGGCCCGCCCCCGTTGGCAGCGCGCAGGCCCGCGGCGCGGCGGCCATGTGGGTGTTCGGCTACGGCTCGCTCCTCTGGAAGGTGGATTTCCCCTTCGCCGAGCGGCTGGTGGGGCGCGTCCCGGGCTACAGCCGCCGCTTCTGGCAGGGCAGCACGGACCACCGCGGCGTGCCGGGCAAGGTGAGGCGGCGGCACCGGCGTCGGGCCCGGCCCCCCCCCCCCGCTCGGGTCCGTGTGCAGCACCGGCCGCTGCCCGGCCCCCGCTTCCGCGTCCCGTCCGTCCTCCCCCTTCTCCCTTATTTCTCTGAGGCGAGAAGCGCTTCCTAAAGTCCCCGGGGGCATTTTCTTCTCCGCTGTTGGTTAAAGAAACCCCAGCAAACGTAACGGGAGAGGAGCGGTAACAAAACCAAGCAGCAGCCCGTCCTAACGGCTCAGCCTAACGGAGCCCGGCCTTAGGGACACGACCCCGAGTACGGGGAGAGCCCCCGGTGCGGGGCTGGGCTTGGGAGGGAAAGGCCAGTTTAGAAGTGTTGATCTGAGCGACCACTTCGCTGGTTTGCAGCATTTTTTGTTTTTTTTTTTTTTTCTCTTTACTTTCAAACGAAAACTCGTAGAGGAGGAAATACTTCCTATCTGAAAAAAAAAAAAAAAAAAAAAAAATCAAGCAAAACAAAAAAAGCCTCCAAGAAACTAAAATTCCCGAGCTGAGCGTTCCCAGTTTCATGCAGACACATGTATTGGTAAGCCAGGGGAATGAGAATAACAGAGCCCTGCTGTGCCTCACAGCCTGTACCAGCACCCTGCCCACAGAGGGCTGCTGCCCCCGCAGAATCCCAAACAGCTCCGCAAATGGTAAACAAACGGGAGGTTACGGGAGCACCAGCAAGTTACATATGTGACTTTGGCGTGGCAGGACTCTTATTTACAGCTGCAGCTGCTGCTCACAGTGCGGTCATCAGAAATGCAAAGCGATCATAAATGTACAGAAAATGATAGCTGCGAACAGCTCTTGTAACAGTTTACCTACTTTGGATGCTGGTTTTGTATCACAAAAGTACGTTTTCTTGATGATCCCTGAAGCACTTCTCTAACCTGCACTCTAAAACTGGAGTACAGCTTTAAAAGAACCCCTTCAGAAAAGGCATAAGGATCCTTTTTAAAAATAAACCACAGCATGCTACATGTAGCATGGAGGAAATTTTCATCTTATTCTATACAGCACTAGTTAGAACATCAAACACATAACAAAATAATAAACAACGCAATAAAACAACTTGCACAGTACGTGAAGATAATACACCCACCCCCACCCCCTTGCATTTACTTTTCTGCAAGGCAAACCACCATGCTTCAGGTACTAACACAAGCTGGGCATCTAGTATTTAAAAAAAAAAAAAAAGCTTACTGCAAAGAAATAAATTATGTGCAGGCAGACTCTGGCTCGGCATGTGTGTTTTTCAGGCTGGAGCAGCGCTGTGCAAATGCAGCTGTCCCAGTTCTGAACTCGAGCCCCAGAAGGCTTCGCCACGTTGCTTTTGTTGCTTTTAAGATGGAGTTGAAAGCCTTGCTTTGTCACATGGCTTACATGCTGTCGCACATTTACATGCTGTCGCGCACACACACACGCTGTCACACACACAGTTCCCGTCCCCAAACCTGCCTGGCTCCCGGCGGCCAGCGATGCGGCATGCCCCGCGCCTGGCTCGGTTAGCTCTGCGGCCGGGCAGCAACCACCATTGCCTGTCGCAGTGGGAACGCTCACTATTGCCTGTCGCAGTGGGAACGCTCACTCCTCCGTACTGGTCATCCCTTTTCAAAGATTATGTTTCTATAAGCATCAGGAAATTTCTGTTCCCATGCAAGCTAGGTGTCTATGTTACGTTATTCTCCACGCCTGCGTACAACCTTTTTACATACAAGTGAGAAGGTTCACCTCATTGTGCACTCTGGAGATGAAAAAAAATCTCTTAGTACTGTGGAGAAGCAACATGACAGAGAAAGGTGTGCTCCTTGAGGATAGTTTTACATTAATGAATTATCGGCACAATTTTAAACAGGAATAGAATTGCGTTTGGCCTTGCTTTGTATGTGCTGTCCATTCAAAACCTCCCTGTTAATGACTGCCTGTAATTTAGCTTCTGTGTTGCAGACACCTTTCACTCAGAATTTAACATTTTGTTTATCACAGTTTATCTAATACAGATAAAAAGCTATTATCAGGAAATATTTATACTAGATCTCAAAGAAATAGACCTTACTGAGACTGTCCTGGATTAGTTCTCTGACTCTTTCATTACTTTTAATTATTTTTTTTCTTGTTTGGTTTTAGATTTGCTCATGATTTAGGGTAAAAGCCTCTGACTGAACTATGATTTTTTATTTTTTTATTATTTTAATTTTAGCCTGGAAGAGTTGTGACTCTGGTTGAAGACCCTGAGGTATAGTACTCCTGTTCTGTCTCTGTAGCATACAGAATGTCCTGTTGCATTCCCAGACTGTATAGTAAGTCTGTTGTTAATTTTTGCTTCTCTACAAGCAAATATTTGAGTTATCTTTACCACAGTGAAAAGTTCTCTCAAAATTTCTCAAGTGTTACACCAGTGACTCTTGATTGTTTCATATAAATCAACCAATCTAAACTAAGAAGCTACAGTAGTTTGGGTCTGTTATTACTAAAGGTATATTTTAAAGTGTTTTTAAGAATAGTCACTTTGGCTAAGTTAAAGGATGCAGAATTTTACTTTCAGCATACATATAGTGCCAATGATATGCCAGTAGCAGACCCCACACGTTATGTCAGAACTGAAATCTTGCCCTCCCACAATAAAGCCTGAAACAAATCAAGATTACATTGCAGTGATTAAAAAAAAAAAAGGAGATAACTTTGCTTCTGTTTTTACTACACAGATAAAACACTTAAGGAATTAAATGCCACAACTGTGCTTTTGGTTTCTGTGTAATACTGTGAAATTAGCTCCTGTTTAGAGAAGATGGTCGTTGGCCTGAGCCGCCTGTTCTCGCTTACGTTTTCACCTTTCCTCCAAGTCTCACACCGACAGCGCAATGGAAGCGTGTGCAAGGGGAGCGCCTGGGCTGGGGAGGGTGGGCAGAACGAACAAGGCTTACACAGTCATGCGAGCTGGAGGAAAACCAAGATTCTTCTGCTTATAAAAGTACTTAGACTTACGTGTTACCCATTCCAATTCTGTTCGATAGTAAAGAAGCTATCTTCCAACTACCTGCAATTTTTTTTAGGGCTCTTGCCCAGCAGAAATCTCTCAGCTGGCCTGCTCACCAGCTGGGACAGAAGCAGCAAGCTGGGCTGGGGAAGCCCAGGGGTGGCTAGTGCAGGATGCCCCTTGGATGCAGCTGCTTTCCCGCTCCCTGCTCATGCCGTGCCCCCTGCCGCCGTATGCCCTATTCTGGTGCCTTGCTGGGGACGGCTGCAATGGTCATGTCTGTCCAGCTTCACCCCTCTCCAGGAGAGGGAATCCCTGCAGGTACCAGTGCCTCCAGAAGAGCGGGAGGGAAGAAAGGATGGCATGGAAGCAGAGGGAGAGCAAGACCACATGACACTGGGCCATAAGACATGGAGGATGGGTGTTTTGGTCACGGTTAGTTAGTTGCCTTTCTATGCGGTTATGATATTGCCGTCTTACCAGTCTATTTCCCTGGAATGGCAGCCACAGAGAGGTAAGTTTAGCAGCACTCGAGAACTTCTGCTGGTTTTTGCAGTTAGCAAAACCAGCAAAATGCAACGTGCTGTCTCTCACTGTGATTTTCTGCACCTTTCTAGTAAGGGTTTTTTTTCACATTACTGTATTGCTGCGTACCGCTATGTTACACAGAGGCCCATATCGACAAAGAATGGTTATGTTTGTTGTCACTCAGTTTGTATTGTTAAGCAAACTTATTTGTCACCACAGAAACCTTTTTCAACTTAGCAAACCAGTTTTGTTTGGTTGGGTTTTTTTCCCCCCTTTTCTCCAGAATCTTGTCGTGTGGCCAGATAATCACCCTTTACACACAAACATCGAATGACAGGACAAGTAATGCGCTTTAATTTCAGTTACTCATTCTGCAGTTTAAGAAGGTAACCTTGTTTTTAAGGCATCTTAGCAGACTACAGCAATTTTTCCCCTGCGCATACACCCTGAATGCTATGGTGACAACCGCAGGGGTACTTTACTGGCAATGCCAGCTGCCAGCTCTGTGCTAGCCTGTCTGTCCTTTTTCACTAGCGATACACAGAGGCTTGGAAACACCCAGTTTACAGACTTATTTTTACTTGCTCTATCTGAATTTATTTGCCAGTTAAGAGGAAACCACACAAAAAAAAAAAAAGAAAAAAAAAAAGAGCATCACACTCCTTGTCAGGTTTCCGGATTATAATTTTCCATCATCTGAAGTAAGAATTCCCTATACTGAAAACTAAATAAATGAACTAGCAGTACTTGTCTGCTTTAGATCCATGTCTCCACCACACCCATATTTATTTTCCTATCAACACCGAAGTAGGTCTGAATGGCAGGTTTAACTCAAGAGAGTAACAGGCACAGAAGAGGTCGTTTTAAGAACAAACACATTTCCTGCAGACAGCTGGAGTGAACCCGCATCCCAGATGGTCCAGGGAAAGCAAGGAACCCATTCTTGTATTCGTTAGCACTGTTTTTGGCCACAGCACATCAAATGCTGTAACCACCTACAAAAGTAGGCAAGAAAATGACTCCTGATTATTATTTTTTTTTCTCCCATAAAATGCCTTTGCCCAGCATACGGCCTGACTGCAAAATTCAATGCTCATGAATTAACATCACCACTCTAGCACTGTCTGATATCATGACTAAATACTAGGATCCAGTTTTAGGGGTTTAAAAAAAAAAAAAAAAAAAAAGACCACAACAAAACAAAACAAAGCCCAACCTTAATTGCTTTGTCATCACCATTGTTGCACTGATACACATACCAACTGCAGGAAGAATCCACATTTCAAGTTGCCAGCAGATGAAACAGACTACCATTTATTGTAAAACAGCACTCCTAAGAAACATTTGGTAGTCTTCAATAGATAAGAGACCATCACCATTTTTCTATGCCACTTCAAAACAAAACTAAAAACCCATGCAAACCTATCCCTACACAGATCTCACTGATTTCTTCACATAAAACTTGATAGGAGAGTATAACTAATACACACCACAGTAAAATACTTTCTCTGTGTTATCACAGAGATAACACAGAGATGTTATCTGTGAAGAGGGTGAAGAAATACTCTGATTCTCAGAGATGGAAATGAAATTTATCCTAACTGTTTGCTGAGGTCCTGCATATACCACACTTAATGGTGCAAAACAAAGGTTAGTGTCTCAACTTTTTCTTCTCTGATTCGGTTTCAGTCAGTAACATTACCGCACTCGTCCCTCCAAGCAAGTCTAACAGATGCAGCGGACTCTTGGGTCCTTAGAAATGAAGCTGCAACTAAACAGAGAGAGGACCCAATCAAGATTACTTTGAATTTGGCACTATTTAAATTTTAGCTCTCAGACAAATTTTGTGAGGTCAGGAAGACCCTTTGTATCCTTTCTGCCAGCTCTTTAGTAGGCCATGCCAAAGCTATTTACTGCTTCAACTTGAATTGTAGCAATAAATTGTTTTATAAGAAAGGCCTCAGCATTAGCAAGAAAGTGGATGATCAGTTTGCATCGATCATTACCATTTTGACAGAAAATTACCTAAATAAAGCAGCCCTTTTAGCCTGGGACTCTTTCTACAAACAGTGCGAGAAATACAAATAAAAAGACTGAAAATGGAAAAAAATTAATTTAAGACGATTTTACCTAAACACAACAGAAATACATTAATTTCCTAGTATCCTTTTAAACACTGCTTGGATTTTCTTTTCTTCTGTCTTTCCACAGGGGTCTGTATGGGGTGTTGCTTACAGACTCCCAGCTGGACAAGAATGTGAAGTAAAGGCACACCTGGACTTCCGAGAGAAAGGAGGCTACAGAACTACAACTGCCATTTTCTATCCAAAAGATCTGTCGGTAAAACCGTTTGATATATTGTTATACATTGGAACTCGTGACAACCCTAACTACCTTGGTCCAGCACCTCTGGAAGAAATTGCTGAACAGATTTTTAATGCGGTTGGCCCTAGCGGAAGAAACACAGAATACCTGTTTGAACTTGCTAATTCTATCAGAAATCTTGTACCAGAAGAGGTAGATGAGCATCTCTTCTCCTTAGAGACACTAGTAAAGGAACTCTTGGAAAAGCATCAAAAACTAAATTGTCAGTAAAATAACTTCTTACTTTTAATGATCTAGCTTCATCTTCAGAGGAATGATTTCATTGCACAATGAGTATATCACTTGGAGGCATGTTTCTTTGTACTATGCCATCTTATTTATTTTAATATTGCCTTCAAAATAATGATTATTAAAACAGTTACAAAAATTATTTCAGGAGTCTATCGAAGGGATACCAGGAGAAGCGTTTTAGATTTGAATTTGGTATATTGGTTTTTATTCAAAGACTACATCTTTATGAAATCTCAAGAGAACCACTTAAGCTTCTCTTTTTGTGAAGATTTATTTAATTTTATTATTTCAGGTTTAATATGAATCATTAGAATGTTTTTAAGATCAAAATCTGCATTCAGACACAACTCCCATTGATTTAAGTGATCGTTTTTTCCGATTCAAGACCACAGGCATGGAGCTCAGTGCAGCTGAAGAGATAAATGTTAAGTAGTTGTTGTAAATTGCAATAGTAGACCATTTATATCATCAATGTTCAACTTCACTGAAATTGTTATTCCACCGAGTTACTCATCTTACTCTTTATATATTAGTTTGTCCTTAAACACAAAGGATAAACCATTTCATTATCAAGGAAATAATTCTTTCCCTTGGGTCGTTATGTCAAGCCCCTGAAAACCAAAGCACAGGGTACTTGGACGCAAACAAGCCATAAAGTATCAGTGACTAATTACTTTTTTTTTTTTTCCTAAGATTAATCTAAAGAATAAGCCCAAAAATGTTAAAATTAACCAAGAGTACGACTTGAAGTCCCAATGCAGCAAGAACATTCAAAACTCTCATCGTAGTTATTTGCCTTTACGTGCTGTTGTAACCCCACCTCTTGGTGAAAAAATTCAGCCTCTAAGGATAGGTTTTAAGCCAGTAATTTTCAACCACTGTTTCAGGGATTCACAGACAAAAGGTAATTAAGAAAGGAACCCCCTTTTCAGTAACTTGATGTTTGCTCTATGGACATCCAGACAAAGAGAGATGGAAAGCCACCAGTTTAGGCTGGTAGGCTTACTTTATGCAAAACATAAGCAAATGCAGTTTCCGTCCCAACGAGGACTTGTCTTGCCTCTCAAAAATGCAAGTTATTTCTGTTAACTGTTAACAAAGTGTATTTTTGTATGTTAATATAGGAAAAGTCCTATTTCAAACATCATGTAACATCACGTTTTCTCACACAGAACGTATGCGTGTTTAGTAATAGCTTGGAAGCCGGTATTTTGCATCAGTAATTGCAAAAAACTGTGTTTCTACTATACAGGTTGTCCCTTTCTCTTCTTTACATTTTCTTTTTTTATATTTGTAATTTCTTGAAAATATCAGGGTTATCTAAATAACAAGCTGCTATTATTTTACTTGGCCACCTATGAAAGCCAAGAAGAACATAAATGAATGTTGACAGGCAGCTAGATGAGTAGAAAACGGGGTATTAAAATTCAAACTTAAATTTGAGATAACTAGAGCACTAAGGTATTTAACCAAGATAGCTATGGTTTTTACATACCGTATTATAATTTTAGTGTGCTTCTGGCATCTCTCAAGCATTGAGAAAAAAACAGAAGTGTATTAGTTTTTAGAAGCTACTGTTTACTATGGAGAGTTGAATGCCACTATTTTAAGAGTACACCACGAGGTATCACTTGGAGTACTCTAAACTGCAGAAGCAAATCCTCTGATCGTATTAGCAAAACAATCATACATACTGAGGCCTTGTTTTTCCATCAGTACACACGAGTTACTTGCAAACTGATGGAATATCCTTGATTCTTCACTGTACTGTGCTGGTTTAAGATTCTGCTCAGTTGTACTGTGCAGAAAAGCAAGCCCCACTAATGCAGCTGTACAGCAGGAGAAGAATGTGATCAGAACTTCCAGGTGTCTGTCCGCAATGACAGTCATCAAGACACCCAAGACTGGAGCTGAGTGACTTCACGCACCAAAGATGAACAGCAGCAACCAGCACTCAAATCAACATTGTTGAACATGCTCCATCACGCATACATTTTACTTTGACTTGACTTACTTGACTATCTTTACTGGATACTTCATTGTTATTAAAAGTGTTGTGTGTGATTTATGTCAAGTAATGTTAAGCATTGAAAATAGTACTATCCAAAAAAACCCCAACCGACAACAGCACCTCCTTTCTTGTGCTTACTTCAGGTTTAAGCAAGCTGTGGTAAAGTTGACACATGCACTGTGGCATGTCCACTCTATTTATTTTTTAAAACTCCTTCCTCAAAGACTTATCCTTGTTCTTTAAAACAGGGCAGGGGATGCTTAGACTCACTAATGATCCAAAAATGCTTAGACTCAGTAATGATCAGTGATAACTCCCTCTTTAAAACTTTTAATTATTTAAACACTTTGTTGAGGCATTGTGATTATGTATGGTTCTACATTCTCTCTTTAATTATATTCAGGACATTGTTGGTTCATTTACTTTCCAGATTCATAAAACTTGCAATAATATCTGTAATGAAACATTCTAGTTTGTGCATACAACTTCAGTACAATAAAAATGAGTCATATTTACTAATGGTGTTGGAGAAGGAAATTTTCAGAAATATTATGTTTATTTAAAGTGTTATAAAGCCATATTAGGATGGCCATCAACATGTGTCTTAATTGCATCTTGCTATAAAATGCTGTTAGATCTAATGATGAAAAACAATATGCAAGAGCTAGCTACTATTATGCAGTATTAAACTGTGTCAGCATTAGGAATTAATTCAAGCTGTGGTAATATACATTTGTTCTTGCTGTTTGGGATTTCAGCCACAACTCTGCCTACTGCCTCAGTCACCAGAACAAACCCCTGTAATTCTGTAATTTCTCAGATTACAGAAAAAAAAAAATAGATTAGCATACACTTTTTATATGCTATGCCATATATGCTTAAATTTCCCCCCCTACTGGTCAGAACTAAAATTTGTGGCAAATTACATAGATTTTAGCTATGGTTTCATTATACAACCACACACATGAAGCTACCTCTGAACTAAACTAGTTTCTGAGCTGTGTTTGAGGAAACAGTAGTTGTATCCATGTTGTCAGATTTTACCCTCTAGGATCCACAGACTCAAATCGCCAAGCAGTCAGCGTGGACCTCCGTCCTGTGCACGAAGGAAGCCATACGTATGCAGCGTACCAGGTGCTCCCTGGTCTGACTGCACAGTAACATTTGTAAGGCCACTTGCAGGAAGAGGAACTTGCCCAGCAGTTGGTCAAGATATGCCCTCCCTATGATGGTGAAAGGGATTACTACTGAGCAGTACATAAGCTGATACATCTGTAAATTATTTTGGAATCTTCCAAATAAAAGTCCTATAATGATTTAGGTTAAAGGGGAAAAAAAAAGGTACGGTTTGTACAAAGGCTGCAATAAGAGAGTTTAGTTTGATTGTGCTATAACATTAATAAAAATAAAAATGCAGATACTAAAAGTAGCTTCTTGTAATATCTGCTATTCCTTAGTATGATCAATTAACCATGACAGCAACAGTCATTTAATAGGCAGTCATCTTCTGTCAATATACAAATCTGTAACCTGAAAATGCAACATTTCACTTCGTTTTTTTGTCTAGCTTTCGATAATAAGCACACTTCATTACCCATTTTGACTGCCACTGACAAAATTAATGTGTCATCTGACTTATCATGAAACTTCTGTAAATAGATTTGCATTTTTTAACACAGGAAAACTATACGGACAGGGGAAATCAAAGCATTCTGTAATTACCAGACTCTTTGCAGCATCCCCAATGATTCCTGTCTGTCCTTCTTCAGTCTTTCCTTCTATGTGTTCTGCGTTTCCCATAAATGAGTAAACAACAAAGGTCAGATGGGACCGGCCTAACCTATGCTGATTTGGAAACTGCTGGACCATTCAGGCATATGTGCTTATATCTATGTATATAGACACACAGAGAGAACTACTTTTTTTTTTATACACATAAACCTTCGTTTGCTTTTATCCGTTGGTTATCTCTAACAGCTTTGTGCATAAACTAATTACTAAAGTTTGGAGGGTCACAGACCTTTTCAAAACAAACCCAAGCTAACTGTCATGCCTTCACCACACAAACAGAGGATTGCTAATGGTTTCCTTACTTTTGTATCACTACATCTTTATTCCCACTTTCATGCTTTCAAATTTTTTCACAAGGGTACATAAAGACTTTTTCTACGCTAGGCTGCTTTCTAGAAACCAAAATATGATGATAATCCTTCAGAAAAGATAACTGAAGTGGAGTTTAGTTGCACAGAAGAATGCAAAGTTCGTTAATTCTTGAAATCACTTTAACACATCTAGCAAAACAATTTTCACCACAAATGCAAGAATAATATTGTGTCATATTGCAGCTCTGGTAACACCTGACAAAAAAAAAAAAAAAAAAACACCAAAAAACAGGCAGTCAACAGAAGCTCTGCAAATCTGAACATTTCAGGCAATTAAAAAAAAAAAAGAAGTGTAAGGAAAAAAATGTACCTGTTTGCTCAAAATACCATGGATAACTTACCCTTTACAAGCAGAAAAAACCCCAACCCAACATCAATATTTTGAACACTGCTAAAGCAACACAGTTACAAAATTGATTGCAGCACTGCCCATCTGCAATATATCACTATTGTATATCATTATTTCCTGAAGTTCATCATGTTTAACTGATTTGCGGGCCCTTCCCATTCCTTCTTTTTGGTATGCACGTGGATATAGGCTTTACTCAAACTAAGGAGCTGAAGATGTTGAAAAAACTGGCTGCTACAGCTCCCCGATCCGATCTATTGCTGTACCTCCGACCGCGTAACAAAAAAAGCTCTTTTTTCACTCTGTTCGGCTAAGCCACTGACTGGCAAAGGTGATGCAAACAGACACCAGGACACCAAGCCCCCAGCCCGTATCTTGACCATCTACTACGCAAGTATTTAATGGTCACAAGATTACAAAGCAATGATATTTCAGGTAGTTAGGCTTCTTTTAACAGTCTTCTGCAAAAGCTGGGCACTCACTTTGATAAGCCACCATAGTACAGCCCTGATTATTCCAGCTTTACGCTCCCTCAGTATTCTTAACATTCATTTCCTCACTCCTCCAGCTTTTTATTCAAGTAGCTTCCCTTTAATTGCTGCCCTCCTTTGTCTCAAACATCTTGCCTGCATCTTTCTACAACTTGGGGCTCTTTTCTGCATATATGCCACTTTCCTCTCGTTCTGCACATACCTGAGCTGGCAGAATTCTTCTCCCTGTCCAGCTACATCTACTTTGGCACCAGTTTAACATGGAAAAAAAAAACAACTGCTACACCCTTAAACAAGAAAGCTACAGCAGCAAAGCTGAAAAGCATCGACTAGATTCAATGCAGCCATTTAGTCAAGTTTTAAGCTATCTCACCTGTATTATCCTCTCTGGAAACTGTTCTTCCTACCGGGGCAAAGTCACCCCAGGGATTCCAGACCATTTACTTTAACGTTTCAGACCCAGCTGGTTTTGCTGACCGTGAGCACGAAAGCGGGTGCACACAGCACCCCATTAGCACGGCCGCGATGGAGCAGGGCCCCACACACGCTCCTTGCGCCAAACCGCCGACCCGGCCACGCATCACCCAGATGTCCCTGTCCCCTTTCTCCATTGCCACTGGGATTTTTCCTGGTGTCATCTGCTCCCTTTGCCTGTAGGTACTTCTCTCACCAAACGTTCCAGTGCCCAATGAAATGAGAGTTCATTAGGGTTAATTAAGAATCAATAAACGCTGCCCACACGCCAGCGCTGTCCCGGTACCTCAGGCCGCACTCCCCTACCCGCAGCTCGGCCCGCGCCCGTTGGACTCACTGTAACGCGCAAGGGCCGTCCCCGCACCCGGCCTGTGCCGCGGACACGGCGCTGGCGCTGCTCTGTCGGGAACAACTTGCGAAACACCGGAGGCAGAGGCAGCCCCGCCGGGGCAGGGCCCTCAGCGCCGGTACCCGCCGCCACAGAGGCCCGACGGCCCCGCCAGCCCGCGCTTGCAGACCGGCTGCAGCGCGCCCGCGCCGCTCCCCCTCAGGGCCTCGCAGCGCTCCGCCGCCCTCAGCGAGCCCGCGGCTGGCGGGGCGCGGGTCCCAGGCAGCCCCGCCGCCCCTCCCGCCGCCCCGGATGTTGATGGCGGCGGCGCGCCCCGCCGGAAGCAGACGTGGCGGCGGCGCTGGCTGCTGCTGCCCGGCGCTGCCCCACCGCCCTCCCGCCCCGGGCCGCCGGCCGGCATGAGGGGCTGCCGGCACCGGGCGCCCACCCCGCGGGCGCTGCTCTGTGCCTTCCTGGCGGCCGTGGCGGTGGCGGAGGGCGGCCGAGCGCTCCCTCAGCTCAGCGACGACATCCCCTTCAGGGTGAACTGGCCCGGCGCCGAGTTCAGCCTGGTGGGTACCGCGGGGGCGCGGGGCGTGGGGGAGCTCTGGGCTCGCTCCTCGGGCGTCTCCCGCCGTGAGGGGCCGCCCGGTCAGACCGGGCACCCGGGCGGTTGTTTCTGAAGCCCCCGCCGCCCCGCCAGAAAAACGGGTGTTGGGGTGTTCGTCACATCGCCCCGGGGCTGGGCCCGAGGGGGAGCGTCAGGCCCCGGCCCGGGGCTGGCAGCTAGGGGGATCCCAGGGAAATCCAGCCCGGAGGCCTGCGAGGGGCTGCGGCAGCAAAATGTGGTGGTTATGGGGGTGATTTTTTAATAAAAGTCTGTCATAAGAGCGGGGAGCGTGTGCGGGGGGAGCGCGGCGCGGGCGGGGGGCAGGGCACTGGGAGCAGGAGCGCGGGTGCTGTGGTACGGGATAACCCCACCGCTCCGCCGGTAACCCCACCGCTCCGCCGGTAACCCCACCGCTCCGCGGGTAACCCCACCGCTCCCGGATTTGGGAATGTCTGTGACACGTAGCGTTAAACCCCCACCTGACTCATGCCTAGGTTGCTTGCTTCCTTAGCCTACAACTGGTGTCCTGTACAAAGAGGATAACTACATTATAATGACCACTGTGGACAAAGAAAAATATAAATGTATACTTCCACTGATAGCAAGTGGCAATGAGGTGAGTTTGGTCAAGTCTTTTTTGTAATTATAAACCATAGACAAACCTTTACAGTGTCTTTTCACTTCTTTATTTATTTATTTTTCCTCTCCAAAGTAAAGAGAGGGGTTTTTTTTCCCCTAAAGAGAAAATGATCCACAGAATGCTTCATGAAGAGGGTTTTTTTCCCTTGTAAAAAGAAAATTACCTACAGACTGCTTCACAGTTTCACAGTTTATGGTACATGCCTTCACTTTGTATTGCGTACCAGCTCTGCACTAAGTGGGGCCAGTCTGAATGATCTTGTTTGGCAACAAGCAATTGCAATAATGTTCTGTTCGTTGCTAGGTCTATCGCTGAGTGCGAAATTCTTGTATTTTAAGTAACGTGGTCAGATTCTAGGCCGGTAAACAACTGTTAAGAGTTGTCAACACTGCTATTGTGATCACCGTATCTGAAAACGCTATCCCAATGGTGCTTCTACCACCAGTAATTTTTATTCTCCGTCTTTGCTTCCTCAGTTGCAAATCTGAATGCACAATTTGGGGCTTAAATAGTGATAAAAAACCCCTATATAAAGACAGCTGTTTGTACAAGGGAAGGTGGATTGAGGAGGCCTTTGGTGAGGTTTATCATTAATAGTTTGTTACTCCAATGGTTCATTTTTTTCGTACTGTGAAAGCTTGCACAGACAAGCTGTACTATTGTGGTAGGGGCCTCTGTTTTGACACAGCCCTCATCCTTTAACTGACCGACAGTATGGAGTGCTTCAGTCTAGGTGAGAAATCTTTAGTACTGAAGAACTTTGGAAATCTCTTCAATAGCATGCACAACTATAGAGCAAAAAAAAGACGCAGAAATAATCTTCCACAGTATTGCTTTATGCTTTTTTGATTAATTTTTTTTAAAGTTACATAAAAGCTGTGTGATGTTCCAAGTATACTGCATCAGTATGGCATCAGCATTGACTAACAAATTAAAAGATTGTTGATGCTGTGTTCTTCTTCACACCCCAAGCTGCCATTCTGGACATGAGCAAGTTGAGAGCTCCTACTCTTTTCCCACGTGTGTATTTTTTCAAACCACAAAACTTTTGTTTTGACTGCTTTATTTGTGACTTTTATTTGCCCCTTCTTACTAAATTATCTTTTTCTAATCACTACACAGCTCCTTCAGGGCACAAATTAATGAGGTTTTGTGATAAAATTTTTATTTTGTTTTTTACTATTGCAAATGGATATTATCTAAGCAAACTGCTGTTAATGTTAATGTAATGAACTATCCTTCTGTTCTAGGAAGAAGAAAAGGACTATAAAGGTCCTACTCCAGGAGAATTGCTGGAACCTCTATTTAAGCAAAGTAGCTGTTCGTATAGAGTATGTCACTTCTGTGTTGATAACTTAAATGCTAACCATAAGTTTACAGTGTAGTTCATTTTTAGGTTTAGTGTAGTAAACTGTTTGGATAAATGAGTCTCAGACTTTCAGGTACCAGTTCAATCCAGAGTAAGGTCTCTACAACTTTATGACTATATCCTTAGTATTGTCGATAAAATTCTGTGTAATTGAAGATACTGGGATTAAATAAACTGGGTTGCTGTAGTAGCAGTTTAAAAATGTGGATTTAAAATATTTACTTCAGGAGTCAAGCCATAATTTATGACAGTCTAATGAAGAGCATTTCTCAGAAAGTGTTAGAAGACCAAAGCAAATGTGTGTTTAGACAGTCTGAAAGTTTTGCAGTTTTTCATCAACTGTTGTCCTGGTTCAGACTCATCTCTTACGTTACAAGCTTAATACCAAACAAGCTGGTACTGAGAACCAGAGGCAGCGACAGTGGCCAGATATTATACCTATGCAACATCCCACACGAGTCCTTGAGGAAGGAAGAGTGGGTCAAGCACAACTGGTAAACGGCCCTTATCTTTGACAGTTGCCAAAACCAGTCTGTGCTGAGTCGCTGCCATTTAGCCCCAGTGGTTTGGGGGCAGATTTAGTCTTTTATGTTTTATTTAATTTTTTTCCTTTGTTTTATCTGTGTGAAAGTTAAGGTAACCTTGCCTGGTGTATTGATTTGGAATGTCATCAAAATGCTTAGGGAACACAGAGACCATGCACTATGCTATTGTTTTGTGCCCTAGTCCACCTGCGTGGGCTGCGTTTCATTGCTGCAAAAGCCAACATTTTGGGGGATTTCTGTTTTTTGGGAGGGGTGTATGGATGGGGAGTAATGTAGCTAAACAGATTTTTTTCTTAAAAAAAAATATTTTGGTTTGGTTTTTAAGATTGAATCTTACTGGACTTACGAGGTCTGCCATGGAAAACACATCCGTCAATATCACGAGGAGAAGGAAACGGGACAGGTAGGCTTCTTACAGTTTAGTAGTCTGAACCCCCTTTTCCACTGGCGTGTTCATGCTTAACTCCTCCAGAAGACGTGAATTCCTGTACACTTGAAAAACTATGGAAAATGGTAACTGAAATTTGTTTTAACTTCTTTTAATTGTAGAAAATAAACATCCAGGAATACTATCTGGGGAATATGATGATAAAGAACCCATTGTCAGAACCAGGTTTGTCTTAGATTATTTTATTGCTGATGCTAATTAATTGTTTGGTTTTCAGTTATTACTTTCTGAGAAATACACTGTAGAAAACTGATTCCCAGTGTAATAGAACAGAATTTACTCATTTTCTACAAAATATATCAGTTTTAATTAATTCCTTTTAGCACCTCGCATTTGCATCCATCCTGTCAGTTTTGCCATGCTGTCGAATTGATCAGATTCACTAATCTGCAATAATTAGTGTCAGGGAAATAAAATAATGTAATACAAGAAATGGAACCAATATATGACAGGCCATACTTTGATAATACAGCCTGTTGCCACTCTTTTTGGGTGAGGAGAAATGTCTTTCAACCTGTGAGCAGAGGGCAGAGTGCACAGGACATCTTGGGCTCTGCTCTTCTGAAATAAAACATAGTCTGCAAAGCCGAACACTTCCTTTTGCAGGTAGATGTGATCCCTGGAACTGTTTGAGAGTCTTTTTTTAGGGATCCTGGCGCAGATCTTGAGCAATACTGAAGTGCCTGAAGTGGGACTTTGGTGGAAATTAGGTAGCTGAGCCCCAAACTCAAACTGCAGTTTAGAATAACTAATTTTCTGAGCGCGTGCATTTTTTGCCTGTAAATTATAGTAGATGCTGGAAGTTCTGTGGTCGCACCTGCCAATATCTGCTTTCCTGGCTGAGCTCTTCAGTAGTATGTTAGTCCAAAGAACTCTTGAAAATCCACAGACTATAAGTGTTCATTCATCAGAGCTGATAGAAACAATATTAAGAACCCATCATCTAGGTTGGGGCGTTTTGTGTGTTTTTTAATTCTAGGGTAGTATGTAAAAGGTGGGCACCACTGTTTTTTCCCTTCCTAACAGCGATTAACTTGAACACCTCAGTCTTGGAGGGGATTTAGCGTTATTAATCCCATTCCTTTGAATTCCTGCCTGCAGCCTTCAGTTAGGTATCTTAGTCCTGAAAAGAAACACAGCTTCAGAAACTGCATTGTTTGGCATTTCTTTCTTAGTGAGTTACAGTGCTTGTTTGTGCTGTCATGAATTCTGTGCAGAAATGCCTTGTTCTCCCTAGATGCTGCTGGACAGAAAACAAAATGTTTAGTTTGAGTTAACCAATTCTTTTGTGGGGCTAGATGTGGAAGTTACATGTGATGATACTTCAAGTCGTCATATCCGAGTATTTTGGGATGTTGTCCCTCTGTCCTTTCTGCTTAGGTGGCAGACTGTATTCTGTCTGTGCTTCCTATACAGCAATTCACACTACTTCTCTTAAAAATTAACAGATGTTTTTCAAAGCACTGTGAGCTGAATCCACAAGCGTCATACAGTAAACTTGGAGCAGCTGAACGGGTGATGGCGAAGCCGAATGGCCTTTTGCTCACCTAATTCTGAAGGGAGTCCAGACTATCTCCTGAAGCAGTTCGGAAGGCCACGGATAGCTCTCACCTGTGACCGCTTGCCACCCTTGCCCTGTAACCATGTTTGCTCTCATGATCGTTAGTATGGCATGTGGTCTGGCCTCACCTCTTCCTATGAGTGTACCCTCTGAGGCTGGCTAGTGGGTGGGCTGCAGTACTTGCCTGTTTACTGTCCCAGCCTGTAATTCGCTCACTTTGAAAAGCGTAGTCGGCTACCCCTCAAAGAACAGGAGTGACATGTCCTGCTGCCCTGACCGGCCTTCCTGTGCTGCTGGGGCTGGATTTGGCCTGTCCTACAGACTCAAAATTGCTTTAAGGCTCTCATTTTGTTCTGTTTCCTCTGGACCCCAAATCACTGTTTATTACCTTTTTTTCCTCTTTTGCACCTGCAGGTTCATGAAATTGAAATGTGGTGTATACACAAGTACTAGCGAGTACACAAAACATACGAACTTTGCTGTATATAATTTCATTTTATTTCAAGTTCACAGACCTTATATGCTTACCTCATTCTTAATTATTCCCTAGATCAAGAAGAGAAGGAAAATCCTAAAGAGAGTGCAAAAGAGGCAAGTAAAAAACATCTATTTTGACTTTTGCCGTCAGTAGTGGAGGTAGTTTATGTATGATGAGATGAGGTAACTAGTTGCCTACCAAAATGAGTGTCAAAACCAGAAGCTCTGTTCCCGAGCTGCACTGTTTGCACTTTTGATGATCCATCCCAGCTCAGAAAGCTTATTTAGACTAGCTAGTTGAATGTCTTGCCCTTCTACTTATTTACATTAAAGTTACGCTAATCTTAAACTTAAATGAGGTGAATTACACACTCCTTTTCTATGAAGAGAATAAATATAACCACAAAGTCATATTATGGTCTGGCAACAGTTATTTTTCTAGCTACATTAGAAATCCCAATTCCCTTAATGACACTTCCGTGTGTTTTGGGTAGGGAGAAATGCTTAACAAAGTCCTACAGCACAAAATCCCTAAAAAATTTCTTAGCTGACTTGATGATCAATCCCATACAACTCTGTGCTTCCCTTTTCAATTAGAGAACTTTTCCATTTGTTTAGACCCCAGAACTCAATTCTTAGTTACTAACTTTATAGCAAAACAATGAAAGTACCTGAAGCATGCTGGAGTTGGAATTAGCAATTTTTCAGACCATGCAGTCTCTCTAAGCACACAGAATGAGTAGTTTGGTGCAACAGCTATCCTTAGAAATGTGACCTGTGGACAGGCATGCGCCTACCTTATTTCCAGTTATCCTTCATTTTAATTCTGAAGTTAATTTTTTTGTGTACATGTTCTTTGTAATGATGATTTAAATAGCACCGAGTGGTGGTTCTGCAGTGGATCTCAGAAGATACACATGTCTGATAAGCTTGTTGGAGGTAGATGGGGGAGCAGAGGGAAGTCATAAGTTGGCCTGTTCTAATGGCAGTGGCAGTTATAGCTCTTGGAAATTAAAGAAAACTAGGTGCTTTGTAGTGTAACTTTTCCTTTGTATTTTCAGAGAAGATTGAATCTTACAGATATTTTTTTTTTTTTGTCAGTATTTATGAGGTACATACACTGTCTTGGTTTCAGTCCCTAAAGAATTTAGACTTGCAATTTGTGTGGAATCTCCAGTCAGGAAAGGGAAAGAATACATAACACAGCTGGGTGGTGCCTAAAGTAACCAAAACCTGCTGTGACTAGAGATTTATCTTCAGTCCTACTGGGGTGCCTTTCTGTTGTGTGCAAACAGGTGTCTCCATTTAGATTTCTTGAACAGTGAAATGCATAGGTATATTTTTTCAGTTTTTAAGGAAAAATCAGTAGTTTAATTCAGAAAGATAGAAAGAGAAGATGCTGCAACCCTTTTGGTCAGCTCTTCTGTACGCAGCCGGAATATATCTGAATTTCCCACCTTTTAATATTGAAGTATAGAGTGGATAAGTGACTGGAAGCCAAGCAGCACCTGAGCAATTAAGCTGTGGCATGTTAATTGTTTAAACTCATGAATGTCTCATTGCCTCATTCATGATAGAAGTTTTTAGGGAGGAGAGAGTCAGTGGCCTGTGACAGGGTAACATAGTTTGAAAACCAAAGCAGGTGAGAGATAGGAGGGTCTCATGTCCCCAGGTTAGCATCCCAACCACAGAAGGCACCGCCGCCTTTTGGTGCAGGGCCTGATCTGTTGTACGCTGAAAACGTTTGCTAGCTCAAGCAATATGGGTAAAAGAAGGTCTAGTTTGTGGGTTCAGTGTGGCTTTTGCACAAACAGAACTTCTGGTATCCAGGAACTTTAGCAGCCTCCAAGATAGGAGCCAGGCGAGGGACTTCGGCCGGTTTGGGGAATCGGTTTCTTAAGTGGAAGCTGGGTGAAGGACAAAGGAAGTACGAAGGAACAAGTCTGAAGTAAGCTTACTTAAAGTGTGTACAAAAGTGGGATTTACTTCCTATATATCATTAACTTTGTTAGCCACAACAACAGGTGGTGTGGGATGCTCTGGGTAAGGAACAACCCCAGCTGGGTGTGCTGAGAGGTGTAATGCAGGTATTGGGATGACTTTGTAGGGGCATTTTTAGATTCTCCAAGAAGTGAAAGCACCATGCCTGGCCAGAGCTGAGCTGAGCCTGGTGGAGCTACTCACATCTCCCCATTTCCTAGACTGCAGGGTGAACGCAGCTGGCTTGGTGCTCTTCCAAAACATTGCACTCAGCTGGCAAGCCTTCTTAGAACCAAAACATCAGGCAGCCTGTGCAGAGGAACCAGCTGCTTTTGCAGTTGGAGCTCGCATGGCTTGGTGCGTTTTTGCGGGGCTGTGCTGGAGGTAATAAACCAGTCACGTTCAGATATTGCAGAGACACCAAGTAGCTACACAGGGGCTGGTTTCAATCCAGTAACGCTGACTGCACAGTGTAATAATATTTTTTGTTTCAGAAGAGTCAAAGGAGCTTTGCTGTGATTCTTAACTTCTACTTTCTTTCACCTAGATACCTACAAAAAATATAGAAGGGCAGATGACCCCATACTATCCTGTAGAAATGGGAAATGGCACACCTTGTAGCTTGAGACAAAACCTACCCAGATCGAGTACAGTGATGTACATCTGTCATCCAGAAGCTAAGCATGAGATTCTTTCAGTAGCAGAAGTTACAACCTGTGAATACGAAGTGGTTATACTGACACCTCTGTTATGCAACCATCCTAAATATAGGTACGGCACTCCAATTTTGGCTAACATCACTTCAAATTTTCATCAATTTCCATGCATGCGTGTGTTTCCTTAAGTCATATATCCAGCTGTGGTTTCTGGTACAGAGCTGTGATGCTTGTACGTACTTTGGCAAGTGCAGTTTTGCCAGGTCTTAAGTTTTGCTGTCAAGTTGCATAGTGTTTGCGTTTTGTAAGTCTCTGGTGATTGCTCCCAGATGAGAAGCAGATGGGAAGTATAACTTTATTTTTGACAGGTAAGTTTCTAGGCCTGTCCTTCTGCAGAAACACAAACTAGGGCAGTAAGGCTGCAGGCAGATTAAGAACACCCTGTCTCCTTTTAGTTTATGATTTGAGTGTCTTGGGGGAATCATCTTCATGGTATTCACAGACTGTGGATTGTGTGTATGTGTGTTACATGTGTGCATGGACTTCAACTTCCCTCATTTCAGACAACAGAAGTATGGTCTTCAGCCGTAACCATAATGTTTTAGTGGTACTCCCAACTTAAGGAGCTCCTGTCTGTCCTGCCTCATTGCCTTAACCTTCAGCTCTATAAGTCATTTTCATACGAAGAATTCATAATTGCAGCATTATTTTCCAAAAATCAAGTTTAGGGTTCTTCCCAGCGCCCCCCTTCCCTGAATTGTACCGTGCATCGAAGGAATACCCTTAGTCTCAACAGTATAGATTTCTGACCTTTCAAGGGGCGTAAACAGAATTGCAAAGGGAATATGATATGCAAATGAAGGGGGAAATAACGGACAGGAGTTCTGAATTTCCCATGTACGCAGATGTCGGAACAAGCGAATGTTTAATCAGTGTTCTGAAACAGGCAACAAAGTCTAAAGGACAAAATCCTCAGTCGTGCATTTTAGAAACGCTTGCCAGTTAGAGTAAATAATTTAGACTATCATTAAATATTTATTATCAATTATAAATTTTCTCATGTAGATGGGTTTGGTAATACTGTGTTGTCTGTTGCACTTAACCTGTTGCACTATTATCTGTTTACTGGATGAGTAGAAAAATAGAAAGTGCACAGGCAAATTGTCCTGTCGTTGATAACAATAAAATCTTGAGCTGCTACTTCCTTCCAAATGGAAGGAATGGAAGGCTTCCTGGCCAGGAAATACTTAAAATAAACACACAAGATCTTTATTCTTCCACTTACGTCATCTTATAAATATATAAATATAAATAAAGATGGGTGGAGATAGCAGGCTGGAAATGCTGCTTTCTGTCAGTGGAGGTAACAACAAACAAACCTCATGTTAAGTGCATTTTCCTGCCACGTGTTCCTGAGACAGCACTGGGCAGTACTGCCACCACCGTGCTTTTCCTCTACACCCATTTTCTTACCCAATAATGCACTTGCATTAAGTTACCAAAAGTATATCCAGTAGTTCTAGTTGTCATTTTTACTTGGGTACAATTTGACTTTTTTGAAATTGGTGGGAACTGGGGATGGGGAGGAAGGCAGTACAAAGCAATATAAGTGTACTGTAACTATTAGTCCTCATGTTCAAATAAAATTCAGATAAAACTAGGCTTCTTTGGTACCGGGCTTATTTAATCTAGAGTGTGGTTACTATTTAGGAAACATATTCAGACTGTTTTAACTACAGCGGTGATTATTACACAACTACTGCTGTACTACAGAGTTCCTAGGAGGACGTTGCAAAAAGCCACTTGGCCTCTGAAGCGGTATCTGCACATTTATTTTGTAAATAAGCTTTGTCTAAAGAGGGCCTCTTCAATGAGACGAGCAGTGAAGGCTGAACAAACATGTCATTTATCAGTATGATTTTCATTTTGATGTTACTTTACTATTTCTGTTAAGGGATATTTGGTGTTTTAGTGAGGCCTTGATCTGTGTAGACTAAGGGGAAAGCTGTGTTAGCTCCGCTTCATCTTTTCGCTTTGCCTTTCCTGTAATAAGCTGCTTTTTGCAGACGTAGCTCATGAAGAGAGAGGTAAAGGAATAATGGGTATATATGCAGTATGAAAAGCCATACATGTCAGGTAATATAAGAAAGAACATGCTATTTTAATTATATAGGAACTACATCTATCAGAAGTAAACGATTCTGTGATTCTATCAAGTTTCACCTTTGTCGTTTCCTAGCTTCTGAGAGCTCTGTGGAGCCATGACACTGCGCTCATGGTACACGTACAATGCAGTTTGCCTGTTAATACGCAACTTTGACAAAGAGGGGTTAGACTGTTGCCAGTTGCCTGGCAGCATTAGGAGCGAGACTATGCTGGGCAAAAAGCGTATTTACATCAGTTGTAAGAAAGTGTAGCTATGGCTGAGATGGTGCGAGCAAAAGAGAAGAAGAATATGTACCTCAGCACGGCTCAGTCGGAAATTTACAGTGATGGGGAAAAAAAAAAAGTATGTCTTTACTTACAAAGCACAGTAAGTGATGTGTTGCTGACTTGTTTGGCCAGGTTCAGGGCTTCCCCAGTGAATGACATCTTTTGCCAGTCTCTGCCAGGATCGCCACTTAAACCCCATAATCTGGAGCAGCTGGAGAAACAGCAAGAAATGATGAAGATGCCTTTTAGAAGGGTTAAGGAGGTAGGATTTGTTTAACTTCAAATAGAAAAATACTTATTTTCAGTGTTGGAACATGTGCAACTTTCAGTTCCATGGAGTAAGTTCTTTCACCCAACTTTATAAGACTGTGTCAGTCTTTCAAATGAGCTTTAAGCTTGTTGAAATCATCTATAACTTGCCTTGTTTGGAAAGAAAACAAAGCAAATATGTCTGGGCTGCTAATTTAAAATTTTTGTTGCCTTTGTAGCCTACAGTTTACAAACATGTTAAGATTTTTACTTCTGCTCTTTTTTTCAGTTGTGCTGAAGGCAGTGAAAGCAATGACTATGCTTTCATACTGCAGCCTACTTCTCCTAATACTAAGTAACTTCATGTACTTTTGTAAGACTTTGCAAGGGGCTTATAAAATATAAGCGGGTGTATTTGTGTATACTTTAATTTCAGGAAGAAATGCATTCAACAAAAGAAGAGAAATTTTCTTCCATTCATAAGCCTGTTGCTGTTGGAAGCCATCAACTATTAACTGTGGGAACAACCCATATCTCCAAACTGACCGATGACCAACTTATAAAGGAATTTCTTAGTGGTTCCTACTGCTTCCATGGGGTGAGAAATAAAGTGATGTATAATAAAATAGCTACTCATTAATCGCACAGACTGGCTTATGTATTTGTTTAGTTTCTCCATGAATCTTGACAGTTGCATTCTTATACCCCTAATAATTGCCTTTCCCTGCATTGATACAGGGAGGGCTTATATACCAGGGTCTGTGCCAGAAAGATATCATCAGCCTTTCTTTGAAATTCGATTTAGAGCAGTGAAATGAAGTAGATGGTGAGAATCATTCAGTGCCAATTTTGTTAATGAAAAGGAAAAAAAAAAGTCTGATAAAACTTATCAAGAGGACAGCCAGCAGAGGAAAAGGCATCTGAAATTTTCCCTGTCCTTGAAAGGGAAAAGTATTTCTTTAAAAGACAAATAAGGGGGCCTACAAGTAGTTTAAGAAATTTAGTCCTACATGTCTTTTCCAAGAGTCCCTGCTTAAACTTATTTATTCGATCCCTTGCTTATGTCAGTCTAGTAAGACGTTTTCTCTCAGTGCAAACCTTGAATTAACATACCTAATTAATACCCATGGGGCTTTACAGCTAAACTAGCTAGTGGTTTAGGGTCTGGAGGGAAATGGATGTTGTGGTTTGGGGGGGCTGGTTTTGTTTTAATGCTGAGATTATAACTCTCCCTAGGGTGTTGGTTGGTGGAAGTACGAATTCTGCTATGGCAAATATGTTCATCAGTATCATGAGGTATGTTTAAATAGTTTTATATTCTGCCACTAGATGGCTGTGGGGGGGAAGAGTTACGGAATCTGTCTACAGTTTGAAAAAAGAAGCATCCTTTCCTTGGCTGATAACATCTTGGGTTTAAGAAGTGGGATTTCAGAAAAGAAGTCCTCTGTGTGCTGCCTCAGCTTATGCAGGGGGAGGTAGGTGCCAGGTCAGGTAGAGCAGAGTGATAATCAAAGCTAAAAAACGTGGATGCTTTTGTGGGAAGGCTCGTCTGGTCGTTGAAACACTCTTACCAGCTCACGCAGCCTGGGTGGCTGGTTGTAAAGACCATCAACTTTGACCCTTGACCCTAATGCAAGATTAGTCCTAGTTTGTCCCAAATGCAAGAACATGTTATGTTGACAGCAGCAGACTTGCTCTAGAAATGACATTCTATATGTCATTAACATATCCTTACTACTAATCATATAATACAAGGTGTAATTATATGTCATTAACATATCCTTACTACTAATCATGTAATACAAGGTGTAATTACCAGCTTTTTTTTTTTTTTTAGGATAAGGAAAGTGGCAAGACTTCTGTGGTGGTGGGTACGTGGAACAAGGAGGAACACATTGAGTGGTCCAGGAAGAATGCTGCTAGAACCTACTATCTCCGAGAAGATGGCACGCAGACAGTTAGGTACGGTTGGTGCCACCATGATCGCGGCTCTGGCTGGCTCTTCCTGAACTGGTCTCATACCTGTGATAGAGAAGAATAAATGCCAGGGCCCACTTGCGCAGTGCAGGAATGTGCAGTTTATGAATAGATCCACAAGGGCAGTGTGTACAGATATTTTTATATTCTCCCTAATCAACACACAACATCAGAAAAGGTAATTCAGCACTTTGGATATGATACAAAGAAAAATCTTCCGATAGTGAACAACTGTTTACTTCTGCAATAACTGAAAATACAGCATGTGTTTGTATATTGGAGTTAAATATGTGAAGAATGATGAGATACAGTATCATAGGGGGTAGCTGCATGCTTCAGAATTGTGTTTAGTATTTCCAAACTTTTCCATTCCAATCTTTTGTGGCAGGATGGTGTCTCATTTCTATGGAAACGGAGATGTTTGTGACTTAACAGACAAGCCAAGGCAGGTGACTGTGAAATTGAAGTAAGTTAACTTTTTTAGTAAACTGATGTTTTGCGTCTCCGCTTCCTGTGTCAGAGGGAAAAACTCTGTTGTCTTCATAAAGCTCAGGAAGCAATGGCTGTTAGCTAAGTAAAACCACTATAGATACTAGGGAAATACGTTTTAGTTTTGTACTTAATACATGCTGAATGCTACAGAATTTCTCTTCTGTTTTCAGATGTAAAGAATCTGATTCCCCTCATGCTGTGACCATATACATGTTAGAGCCTCATTCTTGCCAGTACATCCTCGGGGTATGTAGACATGCTTGAACTCCCGCAGCTCAGGTAGATGTCTCCAGGCGCACGTTTAAAATAGCCCCTTCCTTCAGCGCCTCTTCACAAACAGTCCTGTGGTGCGCTGCAGCACATAGATGTAGCTGCTGAACACACACTGCTTTGTGTTCTGTTGCTTTTGCTTGGAGAAAGTTACGCTCGTTACACTGTAAATATGCTACAGAGGTCACACCCAAAAGTAAAAAGCCCTTACTAAACTGTACAAAGCATGGCTGGAGTACTGTGCCTCTTGCAACCCCCGTCCTTCATCTCACCATCTCTGTTGCAATCTCTTGTAAAAGTGTATTGATGACTGGACAGACATTAACGTTTTGATCTCTTACATTCAAGGTGGAGTCTCCAGTCATCTGTAAAATTTTGGATACAGCAGACGAGTACGGGCTCCTCTCAGTGCCCAGCTAAAGACCAGGAAGCCCACGAAGCAAGCCATACCTGTCAGCTACCCCGCCGGCATTTTCCACATTAACAGCCGTCTGTGAGATGACAGAAAGCAGCTCTCAGCCAACCAACCTCACCAGCAGAATTCTGTAAGACGAGGGACTCGTGAACCACTTTGTGTATAACTATGTGTATATAAGAGGTTATTGATAAACTTTTAATGATTAAAATCTTGTCTTGCACTTCCTGTTCGACTTGTGTATGACACATTCTACAGTCATCGTCATCATTATTAAGACAGAAATTATCAACTTCAAAAAGGCAAAATAAACGAGGTCCAACTTTGAGTGAGGAGCTCACCTGCCAACTGAAGAAGTGAAACCAACACTTTGAGCTCAGGAGCCTTCAGCAGCCGCCACACTGCTAATGATTGTCCTGCTGCCATTCCTCGCTTTGTCCTGGCACAAATGGTACCTCAGTTTGGTTGCTTGGAACTGTTCTCTCCTGGTACCTTACCTTACCCTTACCCCTTCAACTGTTATTTCTTCTCCCAGCCTGGGCTGCTTCCCAGGACTTTTTTTTTTTTTTTTCTATTAATGCTGTAGGGTTTATCTTAATATATTTATTTTGCTAAACATTGACGTCAGTCAGACTTGCTGTTTTGCTTCTAAGGATGCTAAGGTATGATACTAGTGATAAACAGCCAGCATTTTTGGTGGCAGAGTTGTCAATATGAGTTAGACCTCTAAGCTCCCACTTGGCTGGATTCAGGCACGTGCACCTGAGTGGTTCCCTTGTTGGTGACAAGGACTGGGTAATCCCAGAGGCCTCTTAACAGCCAGGATCTAGCTGGAGGTCCATTTTCCGGTAGCTCACCCACCTCCCAACTAGTTAAGATTTTTGGTGCAGGCATGTAAAGTTTTAGTCTGCTGGCAACGTACATTTGTCACGTTAAGAAGGGGGGTTATTCGAACCCTTTATATTTGATCAGCCTTGTCACAGTTTCCCAAGGAAGATGAGACCCTTGTAGATCTCCATTGTATTTCTAAAATGGTAGTTTCTAAATAGCTAAGAAGAAAAGTTTGCAAACCAGTGGTTTGTAGCCAGCACACCCTCGACTATTTTCTTCCCTGGGAATACCGTGGGGCTGGCAGCAAGCCATTTCGGCGCCGTTACCAGGTGCGACACCGCTCGCTTGTTTTCTGGCTGCGTTGCTCCAAAGGACACACGCTCAGCGTGACGGCCGCTTGTGCAAGCCCACTATGGTTCCTCTTCGCTAAAGCTATTGTGCAAATAGAAAATTTCTTAACTGCTGTCAGACGGAAATCCGCCAACCATTTGGCATATGACTAGTTGAATGTTACCCAAAATAACCAAGTTAGGCTGCTAGACTGTCGCAATAGAACCCATTTTACTGTCTCCTATGGCAGAAAACCAGAACAGCAGCAGCAGGATGATACAGCATTTAAATTTAAAGTCATTGTTCCTGATCATGTTCTTACCTCTGATACAGCTTTGTGATGTGGCGGAGGAAGCAAAAAGGGGGAAGAGGCTTCTATCCAGGTTTTCCCCCCCCCAGTCTCCCTGTTGAAGCATGAGATAAATGAGCAAAAAAGTTGCTTAAGGTTTGATCCTGTATTTAGCCAGTAGCTTTTAGAAAAGAGAAGACATTAGGAGCATTGTTCTCTGGAGTTTGGATCTTTAACTTCGGTTTCCCTGAAAGTTCTTGTGCTTGCCAGAACAGTTAGCTGGAACAATCTCCTCACTAAGCATCTAGGTGGTATGAAGCTGGACCCCACACTGCCCAAAATTTGAGCAACTTGTTGCATAAGCTGCAAAGCTTTGGGAAGGGCTCCGCACCTCGCTACCTGCCCTGCTGCCAAAGAGCGCTTCAGCGGCAGCTCCTGCAGCGGCACTGGCAGCCCTTCGCTGCCTTAATCCCAGTCCTGCGCTGCCAGGGGTGTCGCTCAGGGCTGCGCAGCGAAGGCGCATCCCAAGGCAACATCTGATCAGAAAAAAATAACAAACCTGTGGAGCCTTCGCCTCCCTAAGCCGTCTTTGCAACGGGCTGGCTGAATCGCCTCATTAAGGTGCTGGCAGTAGGTGGAATCCATTGTGCTAAGTTTTTAATGGAGGCTGCCCCGAGGGAGGGTGGTACGGCTGCAGTGCTCACGCTGGGACTAGCTCTCGGGCACCGGGGGCCCTGCTGCAGAACGTGGACGGGTGGCATGGGTCGGGACGGTGCCGGGCTCCCTCATGTTGAAGGGAAGGGAGATCACTAAACGCGCCCACACACACCCCTCAGTTGTGGGCATTATATCAGAGGAAAATAATAGTTACTACGCAGAGTGTAAAGGTTTCCACTTCCCCACGCAGGAAGGAAGTCCGCAGTGACACGGGGCAGCACAACCTCTTTGACTAAGCAGCCACAGCACCTCGATGCGCTGCTAATGCCAGCTGTGCCACACTGTGAGCAAACCACACTGTTGCCAAACCCACGAAATCCATACATGGTTCTCCACATTCCTCAGCCTCTACTTCCCCTTGCACAGGAAGCAAGATGCTCTAGGATGTTCCCACCCTGCGTGAGCATACAGCTCCACACAGAGACGAAGAACGTGCTTTTCTCTTCCACCCTCTCCCATCCCTCCCTGACCAACAGTTGACTTGGGAAAGAAGCACCGAGGCGTGGGTGAGGGGAGCAGGGAAGATGCGTGTGAAAAACCCACAGGGCATGACAGACCATGAGTTGATGCTGCTGGAAAGAACTAACTGCAATATAATTTTATGTTCTAACACATTTGAATCTAAAAGCAACGTACAACTTGCTGCTTCAGCCCTCTCCCAGACAAGCCCTGAGGGGCAGGAACCCATCAGTACCAAAACTGGGGAAAACCAAGGCCCTGGTATGCGGAAAGCACAAAGCAGAACGGGAAGGCAGCAGGTTTCTGCGCTGGTCTGCTTAAGATTTACACCTGAGATACTACCGTGGGTTTGCTCCTCAGCCTAAGAGGTACAGCTGCTCCCATGCTCATTTAAGAATCAGCAACGTGGAAAATAATGCGGATGGCAGACAGCAAATCTGCAGCGATGGTACTGATATCATCTGCAATTAGTCAAAGGGAATTTCATCAAAGAAAAGTAGGTGCGGGAAGGTGAAATGCGCAACTTCTGCAAGGTACTTCCTTCTCTGAGAAGAGTTCGAAGAATGAGCTGGTTTATGTCCCCAAGGACAGGATTTATCCACACAGAAAGAGCAAAGACATCGCAAGCATTTAACAACCCCCCCGACCTGCCTGCATGGGAAAACTCCCCCACGGGCCCCTCCGACACAGCCCAAACCCGTGCAAGAGCGGCACTGCTGCCCCAGCGCCACAAAGGGCCATCACCATTTGGGTCACGTCGTTATGGCTATGTCTGTCCTTGCATTTCCACTCAAAGGCACTGCTCAAATATTGCAGCTGTTTGACTTCAGAAAAAAGGGATTAATTCTAGAGCTCATTTTTAATTGTCACTTAAATCACAGATTATTAATTAGCTGCAAGACTGGATCAAAAAGTAGAGGGAATACTTATGTAAGACGCCTGCACAGCTGATAGGCCTGGCTGAGAGGAGTCAGTGGCTCAGCACGCGAGGCCAGGCAGGCCCTGGGAAGCCTCATGTAGCTGAAGGGGTGAAATAAGACCATCAGGCTCAGAAAGATTTTCTCAAGTGGTAAAGCAATGTGGAGGATTATTCCCTCTGCCTGCGCAGAGGCAGACAAGTGCATTTCCTGTTCATAAACACCTGATTTGTATAGCGAAATGGATGTGACTTGCAGTTTTCATCCAGCACCCAAATCTGAGCCCACCTGGGTAAGAGAAGCTCCTCTGAGGGCCGGTGCTCACCCCCCTGGAGCTGAGCAGGTCTTGCACGGGTTCGGTTCTGCTCCCTTAAATTGCACTTCCAGCACAAACCCACATGCCCTGCAGAGAGGCAGTGAGCAAGTGGAAGGGGATCTGTTTCAGAATGAAATCTGCCTGTGCCTTCCTACTTGCTCACACACGCCTCTCTCATGTGCCGCTTCTCCTCCACAATTCCCAGAATAAGAGGTTGCCTTCAAGAAAAATACAGGCATACGCAGAACGCACATTGAATAAAACAAATGTTAGAATAATGCCAGCACAGCGTGTCGGTAGACTAACTATTTTTGTACTGAAAAATGCTTTTTTTTCACTTTATCTCTTCCAGCTGCTATTTCCCCTGAGAGCCAGCCGAGGAGATGTGGTTTGACAGGCCCTGTGCTAGAACACTGCTGCGCTGTCTCCCCAGAGCAGGAACCGAGGCCGAGGAGCAGCACAGCTGTATTTAGAGAAGGATGGAATACTCGGGGAGAGACGGCTGCCTACAGGGACTCACCCCGAGCTGAAAGCAGGAGCGAGAATCTTTCCGGATATGTCCAAAATGCTTTTAATTTCCTGTCTCTTCCACTAAACAAGTCAGGATCTGTCTGAAAAACTGATGACTTCAGGGCAATTCCCAGAACCTGCTGTGGCAGGACAGCGTCTGGTCAGACTAGGAAGGGAGCACAAACAACCTTGGGGTTTTCCAGCCCCCCAGGACAGGACAGCAGAGCCTCTGGGCTACTGCAAGAGTTTCCAGTCACTGGCAGTTACAAAAGAGTTGAGGGGGGGACGGGACAGGGAATAATAATCAATAGTGGAAAAAGCAGAGTGGATAGCAGAGCTCTACACCTTGTGCAATCTGCTGACTCCCCTTCTGCTGGCATCCTGAATCGAACCAGCTGCAAAGAGCCCATCTTCCCAGGCAGCACTATGAACACTGAGAAAATCTCCTGTTATTTCCCCCCGCGTAGTTCAAAGCACACAAAAGGTACGATCGCTCACTGCAGGAGCACTTGCAGCACGTGAGACCTCCTATTCACACATAAGGGAGCCCAACATAAAACCCTCCCCACCTTAGGAAACACCCGGCAAGACATCACGTTACAGGAGGGGAAAAAAAAAAAAAAAAAAAAAAAAAAAAAAAGTTTTATAACCCTGTGGTCACGCCTGGCGCCTCCAGAGCTTCCCTGCGACGTTTGGGCAGGAGCGAAGCAGCGGGTACTTGGGACACCACCATTCACAGCGTCTCGGCGTTAAAACAAGCAACTTCCATCTTCGACTCTCCCCTCGGTAACAGGCTCAGCAGCTCCTGGTGCTGGTACAACGGGGGAAAACTTTACGGGTTTCACCGGGGAAAAGCATCTCTGGCACAAGCCCCCTCCAGCAGCTCCGCAAAGGGCAGCGGGGCGGGATGAAACGAACGCTGGAGTAACGCCAGCGCAGCACGCCGGTAGGATAACCACCACGGGTAGGGTAACCGCGGCGTGTTCCGGCGGGGCCGGGCAGGTCGTGGGGTGCCCCAGCCCACCCCGCTCCTGGTGCTATAAAAGGTGGCAGCAGGAGGAACCAGCTGAGGAGGAGAGTGGGGAAGAGCAGGGTAAGAGGGACGGGGAGGCTCACCGGGAGCGTAAGCGAGCTCTTAGCTGCCTTCCAGCTTTACATCTGCAACGCTTTTAGCACCCCGAGGGGTTGCTCACCCCTGTGGTGCACCAGCTCCCGGTTATTCCGGCTGGGTGTGAGGCGCGAGCCAGGGACACGGGGGGTGGCCTGGTGGGGTCCTGCTGGCAGCGGAGGGGCCAGGGGACAGAGCCGGGGAGTTGCCGAGGTCCCTTCACTTAAACTCGATGGTCCCAGTCCGGTGGGCAGCAGCGGGGACTAGGTAACAGCAGGCTCCTCACCTGAAGGTCTGCGCCGGAATTTTCAGGTAATAAATACAAGACGTGGAGCAGCGGTGTCAGGATCCCAGAGACCCAGCGCGGCGCAGGAGCAGAGCCGGGCAGTGACGCTACCGGCAACGGGGAGTCTCGGCTGATGCGGGATGCGCGAGCAGTGACCTCTCCTGGCGCAGGCTGCCTCGTGCAAGCCTCTGGTATCCTACTTCAGAGCAAACCTACTCTCCTCTTTACTCCGACGGGTAAGGCTAAACGAATGGTCACCGGCAAATTCTTGGCAGAGAGCAAACCACCAAGAGGACGGATCACAAGAAGACGCGCGGCCACACAGTTGCACGTGGCAGGGTCACTCTCGAATATGCGACTTCAGTGGCTGAGCAGGTTTTGGATGGGTCAGACCTGCCTGGCCGTGCTGCACCGGGGTGAGAATGCAAAGCCTGAGTCCCAGGCTGTGGTTACAAAGTGCATTTCAGATTATGTAACGGAAAGATACTATTGCAAAAGCTGCTCGCTACCTGACGGGGTTAGGGGAGAATAAAAATAAATAATAATAATAAAAAAAGAATCATTCGGGCTGTACCTGCAACGAGCTGAAATGAATAACACTCCTTCAAATTACCTGACACCATCTTTCAGCACTGCCTCTTAAAAATAATAATGAAGCAAGGTGTATTTTTTTAATGTAGATAAAAAGGGATTTGTAGATATGACTAATGAAACAATTTCTGTATTTGCAAGCAAACTAGGGTTTCTTTTTTTTTAAAGGGCATTCACTAACACAGAACAAATTATAATGATGGATTTGACTTTTTTTTTTTTTTTTTTTCTCCAGGATGAGGATTGTTATTGGAAGCCTTCATTTCTACTTCACCTCTTTCTTACTGAGTGGAGCAAACGGATTCCTAACCCTGAGAACACCTACAGCCCATGCCTTCCCGGTTTATAACTACTCCTACTTAAACCTCTCTTCTGTATCGGAAGCACAAGCTCCAAAAGCGGCAAAAGCTCTCAATTTCTCACATAATGTAATTGAAAAAATAACCAAGAGAGACTTGGAAGGTTTTGACATGCTGGAAGTTTTAGACCTTTCCTACAATCAGATTAAGGACATTGAACCTGGTGCGTTTGAGGGCCTGCTCAGCCTTGTTTCTGTGGATTTATCATTTAACGATCAGAGACTTGTATCGCGTCTTCCACCCCACCTGAAGCTCCTACCCACCAGCAAAGCCTCAGGGTCTTTGCAGCTTTACACAAACTCTGACAAACCCTCAGAGGCTGCTCTGCAGCCTCCTGCATCTGCCGGGGGGCCGCCGGCGCCGGGAGGCCCACCTGTCCTGCCAAACGGTAACCTGAGGCTCAGGCGAAGCGCAGGGAACCTTCTCCAAAGAGCAGAGAAAAATGTTACAGTCTCTCCAACGGCCACGGTAAGGCCTGGTTTCTGCAGAGAGCCAATAAATGGGACACTGGATCTGTCACACAGCAAGCTCTCTGAGGAAGAGCTGATGCTAATACTGGATCCAGATCTCTGCCGAGCTCAGCTGGACCGTATTTTGGAGCTTGACATTAGTCACAGTGAGCTGCAAATGGACCTTCTGTCACTGTTCATGCTGTTTCTGCCCATGAAAAACGTGCGGTCCATTGATGTGAGTTACAACAAATTAACAATTAACATTCTAGACGTTGAGGCGATCTGCAGCTTCCCATTCAGCAAGCTTTTGTTTTTAAATTTTAGCAACAATCCCATAAACAGCCTGGATACGCTGTGCCTCCCTCCAACCATCAAGATAATCGATTTGTCCTTCACCAACATAAGTCAAATACCCCAGAATTTTGCTAAAAAAATGCCTCACTTAGAAAACATGTATGTTCAAGGAAATCACTTCATATATACTGTGCATCCAGCGATCACCAATGCAGTTCCACAGCCCTGCCCCGGAACCGTACATATTAATGCCATTTCCTTTGTCAGAAACCAGGCTGGCACACCCATTGAAAGCCTCCCGAAGAAAGCGAAACACCTGAAAATGTCCAACTGCTCCATTGTAGAACTGCCAGAGTGGTTTGCCAGCACAATGGAAGAATTACTATTTTTGGATCTCAGCAGCAACAGGATTTCTGTGCTTCCTGACTTACCCACCTCCCTGCAGCACCTCGACGTAAGCAACAGCGATATTAAAATAATACCCCCTAGTTTTAAATCCGTCTCCAACTTAACAATACTTAACATTCAAAATAATAAAATTACGGATATGCATCCAGAGTATTTCCCACCGACTTTAACAAAATGTGATATTAGTAAAAATAAGTTGAACACATTATCATTAAGTGACGCCCTGGAGAAACTCACGTATCTTAATGTTTCTGGAAACCTCATCACCAGGCTGGAACCTGCCAGCCACCTTTCTGCGCTCACTAACCTGGACAGTAGTCACAACCTCATCTCAGAACTGCCTGATCACTTTGGGAAATCTCTTTCAACGCTGAAATATTTTAATTTATCAGGGAATAAGATCTCCTTTCTACAGCGTGGCTCTCTCCCAGCTTCTCTGATCGAGTTAGACATCAGTGACAATGCCATTACTACCATAGTGGAGGGCACTTTTGGCCAGTTAACGAGCCTGAGTGTGCTGACTGTTCAAGGTAAGCATTTTTTTTGTAACTGTGACTTGTACTGGTTCGTGAACGTCTACCTCCACAAGCCCCATTTGCAGATAAATGGCAGAGGGCATCTCAGGTGCAGCTTTCCACCAGACAGGAGGGGCTCGTCAGTGGAGAGCAGTAACCTCACGCTTCTGCGCTGCTCCCTGGGCATCCAGATGGCCGTTACCGCCTGCGTTGCCACCCTGGTCGTTTTGGTGGTAACAGGCTTATGCTGGCGGTTCGATGGGCTTTGGTACCTGAGAATGGGCTGGTACTGGTGTATGGCGAAAAGGAAGCAGTACGAGAAGAGGCCAGAAAACAAGCCCTTTGACGCCTTCATTTCATACAGTGAACACGATGCAAACTGGACCAAAGAGAATCTGCTGGGTAAACTGGAAGCTGACGGATTCAAGATATGTTACCACGAGAGGGATTTCAAGCCGGGGCATCCTGTACTCGGTAACATTTTTTACTGCATAGAGAACAGCCATAAAGTCCTTTTTGTTCTCTCTCCCAGTTTTGTAAACAGCTGCTGGTGTCAGTATGAGCTGTATTTTGCTGAACACCGGGTCCTGAATGAAAATCAGGACTCCCTCATCATGATCGTGCTGGACGACCTCCCGCCCAACAGCGTGCCGCAGAAGTTCAGCAAACTCAGGAAACTGCTGAAGAGGAAAACCTACCTGAAGTGGAGCCCTGAGGAACACAAACAGAAAATGTTCTGGCATCAGCTAACAGCTGTCTTAAAAACAACCAACGACCAACTCGTGAGAGCAGAAAACGGATCCGCTCAGGATATATATGAGATGGAATGAAACACAAGAACATGTAAATGTTGTGCCGGGAAAGCCCGAGGTCAAATAAAAGCATTCCTGTGTTTACCTCCTGCCTTCGCTGTGTTGCAGTGGGGGTTTCTCTCAGATCAGTCCCAGGAGAGGTTACCAGCGGGTTCGTAACACGCGCGTTATTCTGCCTGGTAAAAGAATCCATTATCCAAAGAGCTGAGCCCCCAGCACTGATAAACATCCTTTTCTTCCTGGGCGCTTCATGCTCTTCAGCTATTCACAGCGTTTCTTAAAATGCTGTGGGTGTCACCTGAAGGGAAGAACAGCTCGAGTCACGCCACGTGTCCTAACTGTCTTGAGATTTCTGCACTGCAAAGCAGCGCCGTTCAAAGGTAAAGCTCTAGTTCCAATTCTCAGTTCTAGTACGGCTTAAGACGGGACACACATAGCGTACACGTAAGAAAAACACAAACCATGGCAGTACACGGGTGACAGCTTCTTTCTGTGGTTTAGCGAGAAAAGATTACAGATTTACTTTACGTAGCCATCTGAGATGCAATTGCAAATCCACACTGCTCCATGACTTGGTTTAAACAACCAGTGGAAAAGATCAGACTCAAAGATCTCTTATAATCACAGATTTAACATACACAACCAAACCATCAAAAAAGAGCCAGCCGACCGTGTTGGTCTCCACCATTAAATAATTGGTGTGAGCTTTATTGAAGTGCTGTTATCGTAAAATCTCTGAAGAATAAGCAAGAAAGTTCTGTATATTATTATTTATGTTTAGGAAAGTTTCATTTGACACAATCGCCCTGACCCATTTCGAGTGAATTCAGTGCTACCTCTGCAGAGCCCTCGTCATCACCTACTGCCTCTTAATAATTTAATTTATTGTATTTGAAAAGGAAAAAAAAAATAAATCAGCTGATCTGATTTTCACATTCAAGGAAAATCAACAGACTGATGGAAAATAAATGCCAGGTGAGAACAAATCATTTAGCATAGCACAATCTGGACTTGCTCATAAGATGAGCAAACCCAAACGACTTACCAGCAGCAGCTCAGACCCAGGAACGCAGAATGTCACTGCACGACATAGGGGACAGCACCTTTGAAATGCAGCCTCTGAGAAGGCATTAGCTCTGCTGTGACAAAATAAAGAGTAGCACCAACCTTTCTGGTGCCAGAAGGGGAAACATGAGGCTACCATAGGGAGATACCCACAAAACAGCTTTGCCATAGTGTCTTTGGGAAAGGAGAAGGCCCAGCTGGAGCAGTATGTGACTTTCACCCTCCCCAGCCCCACCCTGCAGCACACAGCACGTTTGGCTCTGGCGACCAAGGCTCAGGGACAGCTCTTGCAATGAACGGAAGCGTTTCCCTGATATTAAACATAACCCCATTTTCAGCAGGAATTGACAACACCCCGTTGTCAGCATTTAATCGCACATAACAAATGACAGCTTTAAGTCAATTTGCCGGTACTGACCGAACTTAAGGATACCGCGCGTGGTGTATCCATGAAGCGCAGTGCTCGAGGTTGATTTGAATAGCTCTTTGGTTATCGCCAAAGAAACCTGCATCAATTGCACTGCAGGGTAGAATCAGGGCTCACAAACCCCAGAGGCGCTTTGAACTGCCTCTTCATCCTTTGTCCCATGGTGCTGACTCTCCAGTTTTCCACCAGCACGAATTAGGAGGAGGAGAGCAGGACCTGCCCTCTTCTACCATCTGCATTTAGGGAGAGCTCTCTTTGCACCCTGTGCAAAGCCACCTCTCCGCAGTTAGCACAAGGAGTCATGCACTGTTGTGGAAAAAGAATTATTTTCCTGTTCTCTAAACTGCTGTCAGCCTGTCAGCCAGCTACGTGGTGAAAGAGAGCGCCGGGGCCTTTTTTCCTGCTACGTGCAGCTCGAGCAGAATTGCTTACCAGCGCTGAGTGGAAGAACCACTTATGTAATCCTCCACCCACCCGTGGCATCGGCGCAAATACACTCCTCTTAAATACTTAAAAAAAAAAATAAAAATCAGAAAAATAAATAATTCAAAACAGATAGAAGACAAACCTAGAAAACACCCGCAGGACTCCACCTTAATCCCTGCAAGTCTATTCTATTATTTTAAGACACTATCCCCCCTGCCTTCTCCTTGTTTCCACCGCGAGCGCCTCGTGCTCTCTCCATAGCCCTGCTTCACTACCTTGTGCAGGAAGGCGAAGAGATCGCAGTTCAGGAGTCCCTTTACTTTTCACTCCCAGTGCTGCAGGCAGAAGGGTGATGGAGATTACAAGGGGAATAACCTTCAGTGTTTTCCTAACAAGTGACAAATTACGTACCTGACCGATACATACCACAAACCCCCGCGAAACCATCAGGCGCTGACCATTCTTGACTGTTGTCTGTCCAGTTTTTGCATCTCGCCCTCCCCAGCTTGCTGAAGCTTTACTGTGACGGCAGACTGGCTCTGGGACTTACCAGAAAACGCACGCAGAAATCTCTCTAGTCTAAAAAGTTCTGAGGTGATGTCCAACCGTTGAATGTTCTCCAGCAACTTTCTGAGATCATATAGATCTTGTTTAAAGTTATTTAGCAAAAGCAGCTTTCAGGTTTTATGCATAAAGGATAGAAAATACAAAACTGCGGGCCACCAGCTGAAAAAGTCAGCCCTTACCACCATAAAGCAAGACCTAGGACTTCAAAAGACTGTGAATTATAAAAGCTTTTTTCACATCAACAACCACAAGTCACTTGTTAGTGGGATCAGCCCCAAGTAATTAATCCGCTGTTTTTATAATAAACTTCTTTATGCTTTCTTTGAGGCCACTCCTTGTTTCGTGAGATACCCCGGTCAAACTCTTAGTAGTACACCTAACATTGCAAACACAGATTTTTCAATAATTAAGCAAAACCAGTCCTCGGGCTGAGTATCGTGACAGCAGTCAACACTGGCAACTTCAAAAGCAGCTGAGAAGCACGCTGAAAACAGGTTGGAAAATGTATTCCACCACGATGGGTTCGTCCTAACCCCAGAAATCAAGGATTACTTTAATTCCCGGAGTACAAAATTTTACACATATTCCAAAATGCGTTGTCATTAACTGTCTGGCTCCAGATACTTGTATTACCCACGGTGAAGTGGCTGTCACACCTTCCCAGTTTTTCCTAAACACTTCCGCAGCGATGAGGTCCGCAGCGTGTTAACAGACAGCAAGGGAAGTGCAGCACTTCACAAGTCCTGGATTTGCCACCGTTCAGATGTGTGAGGTGCTCTCTTGTTCTCGTGTTACAGACTGCACAAACCTACTTTTCCCAGACCATTCAGTACTGACGTACTTCCATTGCTTACTCTCTTACCCACCTCCTCTCCTCACCTACATTTTCCATCTCCTTCATGCAGCCCTGTTGCTTCCCTTCTCAATTAGACTGCTGCTTTTTTAACCTCACAGTCACGCTTCACTGGCTCTGGCACCCAGAGGAGTTCTGATACGATGAGGGGGCTAAAGGGAAAAAGAAAAGTTATATTCCAGAAGAGTCTAAAAAGATTATTTTCTCATATGATCATCAATTACTTCATGATTCGCTTTAAAGAAATTGTACCTACATTGGTACCTATTTTCAAAATCCCACCTCTATTCACCACATCCTTAAACCTCTCCTAAACCAGTTACTCAGTACAACGGACAACCTAAATTAGGTTTTGTTCCTACTACAGATTAAAAGGCACTGCACTCTCCTACCTGACACTACACACACATTAGCACACGGGTTGTATTACGAATACAACCGGCACCGGGAGTTAGCAGAAGAGTAATACCACAAAGCGCTTTGAAGGGTCTTCAGTTGTTTTGTCTTAGTGCTACATCACGAGGGCAGTAAAACCTCCTTCTGTCCTGCAGCTGCATCCTTCTTGCTTTACTCTCACACGAGTACTCAATGCAAATTACTTTTATGAGTACGGTGTGCGGGATTTAATCTTCCACCATGTGACAAAGTTCACGTGACCCAAACCGCAAGCACAGTGGGAGTCCTGCGCACGTGCGGCAAACCCCAAACCTGCTTAAAGTTAAACCCAGCCTTAATGCATATCTTCACCTCCCTGAAAGTACACACAGGACCCCGTCTCGCAACCACTCCTGGGGTCCCGCCCTACACTCCTTACCACCTGAAACTGCGGAATTGCCAATTGCAGCCAATTCCTGCTAACAGCATAGCGTCTGAGCCCCAATGACAGGATCTCACGTATTTTTTCCCTTCAAATCAGTACACTTCGTACGAAGAAAAATGCAAAGACAGAAAAAGCAAACAAGACAGACCTTTTAGTTACCTTTTCCAATTACTTTAGAAAGAACTATGTTCATCGAGAAAAATATCCACACAGAGAGAAAAAACGTATGGAAATAATTTCAATTTTACATTTCTATTAGAAACTCGTTCACATCCATTTTATTGCAAGAAAGCTGTCTTGAATTATTCAAAATTAATCAAAATTCAAAGTGTTAAACAAAGAACAGTGTTCATAATGTAGTAAGTCTTCCAGGAAAACATTGAAAATAGTTTAGTTAAATAACCTAAACCCAACAACTTACACACAGTGATGATGTGAATGTTTGTTGTCGTTTTTTTTTTCTAAAATAAGAAATCATCTTTCTGTTGCTGTAATTTTGCTAAAGATGTGGCATTTTCCTATAATGAGGCACCAAAAAGTCTGTAGCATGATTATTTCAGAGATATTAAGGCTCTGCTGAAGCCCATCGAAGCTGAAAGGTGACTGAGTGCTTATTTTGAAAAGATCTGGCCACTTAAAGCAGCAATTGTCATGAATTTAAATGCCTCCAAATCATTCTGTTTCATATGGAATTCCCACAGCACATGACACAACACAAATGGCCAGATTTAAAAAAAAATATAATTAACTTCTGTTATTTGCTTGCTGCGTAGACCAACACAGTCTGTAAGTAGACTGATTATTAATCTTACATCAAACTGCCATTAGACCTCTTAAAGAAAACCGCAAAAACTTGTACTTACCCTGCTATATGGTCATTCTGTTTTTAAGAACGTTAACAGCTGTCAGTTCTACCTGCCAGGAATATCACAGCCGAATTCCCCCAGTCCCCACTTTTATACGAAGTCACAGACAAAAGAGCAACCGGCAACACGTCTCTTTGCCTAACAGTTTACGTATTAGGAAACTCCAAGCAGACTGCATTACTAACAGCGTGTCAGTTCCGTAGTATTGCCATATTCATCTTTATCCTCGAGTAAAACCTGTAATTAGGTATTGCACAGTTACTTCTATCAGAGACAAAATACTTCTCCAAATATATTATTTTGGGATACATAATGCCACCGATCCTTAAACGTACAGCAGAAATTTATATATATATATACACACAGATGTGTGAGCACACACATACTTCAGAGATTTCAGCGCCACAAGATTTCTCAGAAGTCCTTCCCCAGCAGCAACAGAACAGCTGTTTGTGAAATGCCTCATCCTGCTTTAGGACGCCAAGACCAAAATCCTAGACTTCAACTAAAGATCATGGAAATTTTACTATTTACCTCAATGGAACAAGGATTTCACCCTGCGAACAGAAAGGACTTTTATTACTACTGACACTCACTACAACAAAACGCCACTGATCCTTCTAACCTCCTGCAACAGAAAGATTTTAAACTTAAATATCGTAATACCAAGCATCCTCCCATTTCCTCCTTCTTGAAAATATGGCAACTATAAAGTTTAACAGGTAACGCTTCTGGTGCGCCCAGATTGTTGTCCGAGGGATCCTGCTACGTGACATAATGAATTGCAGTTAGAGCGCTTGCTTTGTTTTTTTTTTCCCTGCTTGTCCAGCAGTAAGATTCAGTAACAAAACCACCCTCACGTTAACAGTTCCAAACAGAAACCTGAAATACTGCCCTTTTTAACTTGCCACGGAAAATTGGTAAAACCTCACAGTAGTATCCGAGTATTTGCTTCAAACGCAAAGAGCTGGACATTAACATCAGTGGCGTTTTTCTTAACTGGCAGCAGTATCATTATCACCGAGTTCAGGATAATAATGAACAGCAAGTAAGGGGACCCGCTGCATCAGCTAGGCCAGAACCCTCTCCCCTACGGTTACACGGAGGGCACGGGTATCTGCTTGGTGGCAGCACTGTCACAGTCCCGCCCCAAGTTGTTGCTGGTGTGATAATGCATGGCAACGTAGGACTTGGCAAAGCCCAAAGTCGAGTTCACCGGCTGTAAGCTATTTGGTGTGCTCGCTTCCTGGGAAGGGCTGCTGTTATAGATACTGTAGTAGGGCTCGATCCGCGTGTTCATGGGGGTCGAGCTGCTCTGTGCGTAGTGCTGATGCCCGACAGAAGCCTTGGGGCTCAGCACACTCTCCTTAGAGTGACTGGGGCCACAGCCCTGGTCCACAAACTTCTTCTGAGGTTTTGGAGACAACATGTATGCAGAATTAGTCTCGTGGTGGGACGACTTGTTCCTGTTGACCTCCAGGCTGCCTGTCCCCATGGCCCGAAGCCTCGTCTTCTGCTTGCAGCAGAAAAAGACCAGGGCCACGTACTGCAGGCACCAGAGGACTCGTCTCCGAAGTCCTGCGCTGTTGCGGGAATATATAAAAGGGTTTAATCCGGATTTGAAAAAAATGAGGGTAAATCCGCACAGCTCAAACTGGTAGAGAACAAAGCCGCCGCTGCTGGAGAGCATGTCCTGCACCAAGGAGATGCCCAGGGGCAGGCAGCACACCAAGACAGAAAGCACGATGATGACACACGTCACCACTGCCCTGGAGTCTTTAGCCGTGGACAGGTTGATGGCCGACACCAGCTGGAGCCGGCTGGTGGTGGCCGCCAGCGGCTGGCCGAGACGCTTGGCATAGCCGTGCGCCTGGGCGCGCCGTGCCTTACCGTAGCTCTGGTTCCTGTACAGGGCAGGTGCCCTGGTGGCCGGTGGCCCTGCAAAGGACTGTGGGCGGGGGGCTTCGGTGGCCACTGCGGGCGGGCACTTCCTTGCCTGGGCATTGCGCCGCAGGGTGCGGGCTATCATGACATAGGAGACAGAAACAACAGCCACACAGCAGATGAAGTCGGTGACGTAGAGATAGAGGATCACCTTCCCCTCACCGCTGGTGAAGCTGGACATGGGCAGGCAGAGGCGGGAGCCGCGGGTCCTGAGGGTGGCCAGGGTGGCCAGGGTGAAGCTGGTGGCCCACAGCAGCAGGGTGAGGAGGAGGGTGCAGGGGAAGGAGGCAGCGTGGTGCGGCTGCTTCCCCAGCACCATGCGCAGCCGGTGCAGGGCGATGACCGCCACCGTCTTGAGCGACATGATGATGAAGCCGGAGCTGGTGAGATGGAAGGTGAAGCAGAAGGTGCCCGGGACGCCTCGGGCCGGGTCGAAGAAGAGGACGAAGGCGAACATGGGGGCGGCCACCCCGCAGATGAAGAGGTCGCAGAAAGAGAGGTTGAGGATCATGAAGTCGAAGTTGGTCCTGAATTTGCGGAGGGCCGGGTCGAAGAAGGACAGCAGGACGATGAGGTTGCCGTAGGAGCCGAGGCAGAAGACGAGGGCCAGCAGGGAGGCGCAGGCCGCCAGGGTGGCGGCGTGGGTGCCCTCCCGCAGCTCGGCGGGGCCGCCCGCGCTGCCGTTCCCGCCCAGCGGCAGCAGCGCCGAGCCGGGGGGCCCCGCCTCGCCCCCCGCCGGCAGCCGCCCGCTCCCGTTCATCCCCCCGCCCCGGCGCGCCGAGGCCGAGCGGGGGCTCCCGCCGCCCCGCAGTACGCACGGGCCGCGCCGCCGCCGCTCCCTCAGGGCTGCCCCCGCCGTGGCGCCGCCCGCCCGCCCGCCGCCAGCCCCCGCCCCGCCGCCGCCGGGGGCAGGGCCGAGCCGCGGGCACCGGGCCCGGCGGCCCCGCACCCCTGCGCCCGCAGGGCAGCGCCCGGCCCGGCGCCCGGCGAGCGGGGGGGCCCGGCCGCCGCCCGGGGCCGTTGGGCCTTCCTTCCCCCGGCGGCCCCGCTCGGGCCGGCGCCACCGCCGGCCCCGCCGAGCTGCCCGCCGCTGCCAGGCCCGCCGCGTCCCCAGCGCCACGCCTGCGGGCCTCGGCCGCCCCCCCCGCCGGGCAGCCTGTGCCGGCGCTGACCGCCGCTGCGGCGAGGCATGTGCCCCAGCGCCCCCCCGACCTGCCCCGGCGCAGCGCGGTGCCGTGCCCTCCGGCCCTGCCGCTTGTGCCTCGGGAGGCGAGCGCGGCCCCCCCACGCCTACGGGCCCCTCTGGGTGGCTGCAGCGCGGGGAGGGTCCCCCGAGCCCCCGCCGGCCGGCCAGGGCCCGGCAGCGGGCAGCCGCGGCGCGGGGCGGGCTCACCCCGAGCCTTCCCCGGCGGGCAAGGAGCCGCAGCGGGGCGTCCTGCCGCGCGCCGTGCCGCACCGTGCCCTCGGCAGGACACCGAGCCGACGGCTGGGCACTCCAAGGGGACAGTCCCTCCGTGTGCCACCAACAAAACGCCTGCCCCAAACCCAACCCTGCTCAGCACCAGGATTTAATGCAGTTTTGCTTCTGCACTGCACCCTTACACGGGGTAGAAACGGCCTTTCCCTTCACTCAGACGTGGGATGCAAGGCCAAGGATCTTCCATACCCCCATGGGGCCGGGGGCTGTGGAATCTGTATTATTTATCTGTTTACTGCCAACTACTACCAACACAAATCCAGTAGCTGCAATTTAAAGCGATGGGAGAGTGCTGGATATCTGAGCACTTAAAGGGATCGTTTTGAAATACTTAGATGGGCCTGATGATGAGGCAACACTGAGTGCACGTTCCCCGAGCCAGTACGGCTGTCACGGACAGACAGCCGAGGGACATCAATATCACACACTGGAAATACAGTTAGAAGAGGTGAAAGCCCATCCAGGCAAGGCAGAAGAGTGCTATGAAAATACAGCAGACCCAGTATTTCTGACTCACGCACCGGCACTCATCTTATACTGTACATTTCTACATAAATTCATTATATATGCATATATCTGTGTATTGTCCTAATAACCTTCCCCTACCCCCAGAACCCATGCAGAAGCACAGTAGTCCTTTGTAGAACCATCAAGACAGCAACAAGAGTGCTAGGTTGACATCTGAAAGCTTGTCAGTGGTACCTGCTCGTTTATTTTTCAACACATTTCTTTCTAAAACTAAGAGCAATTTTTTTTTTTTTTTTTATAAACTTATGACTCACAACAGCAGCCTGGCCTATGAGCCATGCGTGGTAAACACACTCCCAGCTGGCAATCAGTCCAGATTTGTTATCCAGGTCTGTGGCAGTGAAATGCCAGCAGCTGTGAGAGCCGGCTGCAACAGTGCCTTGCAATATGGGCACATCCATCAGGTGAGTTTTGCCTTTGTTTTATTCTTAAACTAGCTGCACATGGGCTGGTTTACTCCTAGGGGTAAACGAAGAGGAGGGAAAAAGTCCAAAAACCAAAACATGATGTCCACGATTTCCTGTGGCTTCAAGCTATGTTCTCTCTCAGCTTGGCTACCGCTTTTATTTTCACTCTTACTTAAATCTGTGCTTTCCAGTCATGGTTAATTTGAATTCTGTGGCTGAATCCTAGCCCTACTGAGCATGAGGGGTTTTTTTCATTGACAAGCTGGGATGCCCCTCCTTGAATTTTCTTATTTACAAACATCAGAACACGTCGAGTTGTGTGATTGATTAAACAAGGCTGACAAAATACCAGCCTAATGCAAGAGTGAATTACTTCAAAGTGATTAACACTGAAGAAACAGTGATGACTGTCCTTCATGTGAAACTTAGGTGCACGCAATATCCACCTCCTTTCAGAGCAGGTAATGCACTTCAGTTGTAAGCAAGACACCGCATAAAACCTGACCTCTGTTTCACGCCATGTCTAATCCCCAAGTCGACATCAGGCTACGACTATTTCTGTGGTGTCACTGGCCAACAACATAGTAGTAGTAACACACTTCGCAAAACAAGAGCCCTTTAAAAAAGGTGGGAAGGTCTGTGTGATTCCAGGTGTTATTTGGCCAAACGCTCAGCTTTGGATGACCAGAGTTAAGACTTCTTAACTTCCTACAGTTACTAGATGAGCAGGTGGAAGCATGCATGCAGAAATAAGGCTTCATATGCTTAACGGGATTGTTCTTAGCAAGTTCATAGGGTTGAGAGGAGCTACCAAGACTGAGACTGATCTCTCACATGCTTTTGAACCCCCTACCTGAGATGCTGAAAAATGGATTTTGGAGTCAAAACTGTTAAGATTTGGGCCTTACAGAAAGTTAGCCATTTTAGAGCTAGTTACATGCAAAGTAACAAAAAGAAAAGTCTGTATTTTTCTATTAGTAATAGGTTTAGATTGTCACTCATTTCATTAATGCAGTGTTTAGCAGGCCCATGAGGAACAAGGGTGGTTTTTTGGTTTTACCCCTCTATAGTTACTAACTGTAGTTCGAAATGAAGGAAAAGGTGTTCCTTGTTATAGCCCGAGAGCCTCAAACATTTCAGCAGAAAAGCCCAAGCTGGGTAGCGCTTTGGTGGTGCGTGCTGAGAAATGCTGCGGGTGGCCGCAGGCATTCAGCATCATGCCAGTGACGCTGCAGGAGGTGGCGAGTGCAAGAGGTCATTGAACACAGGGCCTCTACTCGGGGAGAAGGGAACAAGCTGAGGCTAAAAGGATCTCCATGGGAGCAGGAAAGGCTGCACGGTCCCTTTGGCACAGCAAAGCCTCTCGCTGGCCTGCCTCTTTTAAAAAGAGCTGCCAAAGCTTGAGGTGGGGAAGGAAAGCAGTAGAAGAAAGCCTGTTTTGCAAGGCAGGAATCCCAGAGCAACTTTTGTAGCACCTTGCCCAGGAGGCTAAGGTATTAACTTCTTCTGTGCAGTGCTCTTAAGCCTCTCTTTAAACTAACTCATTCAAAAACCCAGCACTCTCCAGTACTATCAAGCTTCTCAAATATCGGTCAGACATGGAGAAGGCGTGTTCCCATAACATTTTTTACAACAGTGTCAAGTTTTGCAGAGGTGTACCACACAAGAAAGTGGAAATTGCTTTTAACTGCGGAAACCTGCCCCCATCTCAGCCTAAGAACAGTACCTGATGATTTTAACAAAAGAGTTGCAGGGAAAAGAAAGTGGGATAATAAAAAGGGAAATTAACAAAGAAAATCAGAAATAAAAGCCAGGAGAGAATAAATAAAAGCTTTTAACTGATACTCTTTAACAGAATCTTTTCTGGGTGACTTGGCCCAAGCATCAACCTAGACTTACCACTAATCTGACTTCACTTATTGCCGAAACAGATTTATTTGGTTTACTGCTGTTTTTCCTCAGTATGCCAATCAGAAATGATTGCACCTCGTGTTTCCCAGTACCCCTCACTATTCCCCAAGGCAGGCAGGTGTCCAGCTCCACCTCTAGCAACAAAATCTGCTCAGGTAATTACTACACAATACCTGCAGCAGCGACAGTACTGAGAGCCCAGGCAGGGAAAGTAGGCCGAACTTCCACAAGCCTTTTGTGGAAAAAGCCATTTAATCTAGAATTAGAAAAGCCATAGCGAGCAAAGCTCCCTCTCCTTTTTGCCCTTTGAAAAATTCAGCCTTGTTAGGATGCAGCTAACTCCTCTAAGCACTGTGCTCTAATCCATCAGAAATCAAAGATAATTTTGCTGATAATCTTTGTAGGCAACAGTCTCAGCTTTTCTCTGGGCTGAGAGAACTCTTGGTTCAAGAGTGCTTTGCTAAGAGTCACTCTCCTTCCCAGGGAGAATACTACTAACCTTTTTTCCCCACTCACCACATGGACTTTCCCTTCTAAATCTCTCTTAATAGCTCTGAGAAGCACCTATTGACCAAGAGAGAAAAAACCCTCCATGCAAACCAACGACTGGCTTGTAACCCGTTTGCACTGCCTTAAGTAGTTCAGCAGTATTCTACCTCTTCCACACACAGTTTAATTTTCTTCTGTCATCAAAGAACCAATGCTTTGCAGTAGGCTGAAACTACTGCTGCCTTAGCGCCCTGAGGACCTTGCTGGATTAACCACCACAAACCCACCTCCCTGGAGCATGGCTACCTCTAGCCTGCAGACAACCCAGAAGCCTAGACCAGCTTCAAGTGAAATTCCCTCCCCTGCCCCCTTCTTGGAAATCTCAGTCTCCAGAGCCTGTGCTGCAACGTGACTATGTACAGCGAGTATTTTATGATGCTTAAATCCACAGAAGTTGCCTTCCAGTTACTGCACGCCACCAGTGAGAATGTAAAACAAATTAGCTGGTAATTCCAGACAGTTAAAGTTAAAATCCTGCAAGGACAATGGCCAGCAAAACTTTCTACTGATAAATTGGTTTATATTCCTTTTTACATCTTACCAGATTATTGTGTTTTCCACAGCACAGGGGAAAAGGAAGCTGGAGTCTCTGCTGCAGGATTCCAGGAAGTCTGAAGCTGTGGAAGAAAGTGCGAGACTGAACGCAGTGTGGGATGCTGGGGATGCCTAACTGTGAAAAACTGACAGGAGACATCATCCACGTGTACCAAGCACAGGACTCCCAGCAGCCTGGTAAAGAAGTAAAAAGGATGAGAGGGCAGATACCTGGACACAAAAATACAGTTCTAATATACCATATCAGAAATAATGACCTTCATACTTTTTTCATTTTTTAAACAACCCATATACCGATTAGCTCAACACGTGAGCAACACAATCCACCAACGTCGAGTTTGTGGTGCCACCCAAAAGCACAAGTTAAAAGTCTTATTTGCTCACTTGATAACTTTCTTATACGCTTTTATCAAAATAAACACCATGTCTATGCTGTGATTTCAGCAGGTTTTCACATGCACAAATATATATGGAAATCTGGGAGATCACTTCGCTTAATACTCCAGCAAGATAGTCACTGAACAGTAAATCATTGCAAAGCAAACAAAAAAACCCCCCACCATAACCAAACCAAAAAACCCAAACCCAAACCACCCAAGAAATGAATTCTACCTTACATCACTGTCATTCTTTGGCGTGTCAAACAGTGGTGGTCACCAAAATTATCTGTGCAGACTGACACGTGGTCACTAAGGCTATCAAGGCTACCAGACCATCTCCAAGGTATTTTTCCAAGGGGAAAAATTCTCTCTTCTCACACTAGAAATTTCCTCCCTCTCCAGACTGAGGTACTGCAGTTTTTCATCTCTAAGGCTTCAGGGAAAAGAGAGCATAAGACATCAAAGTGACAGACAGCTCAGAACTCATTACATATGTATTTTGCTTGGGGGAAGTTACAGAATAAAAGTAGCAATGGAATCACAGTATTTGATGAAGAACTAAGAATTGTTCCCACATTCTCAGAATGGGAGACTAACAATCTTTGGCCCACAAAAAGTCAATTAGTACAAGTTCACTCGCACTACCATAGGTAGGTACCCTTATTTTCCAGGCAATCTGTTTGGATCAAGTAATTCATTGCTGATTTATAAAGAGCTACTGTGAATTAATACCACCTACTTGTCACCATAGCTCTAGCTACAGAATGATTCTCTACAGAGCACTGGATCCTCAGCATTGCAACCAGTTCCAGCTATCCTTCGGCTATAGACATATAAGAAAAGAAACTCCCAGATACAGTCAAAAGCAGCAGAGCTGGACCGTACAGTTAGCTGCCCTTAGTGTACACAGAACAGAACATAGAGTATCTGCTCCATCAGTTTGTCAGCCAACACATAAAGATGATCCTCTGCAGCAAATACTCTCCATTACTTTTAAAGGTTTTTTTTACTTCTATTGGCAAAAGCCCCTCCACCTCAAAACAGTTTCTCCAATTTTAAGTGTACTTCTCAGAAGTTTGTAAGTTTTTTGGCAAGCCTCACCAGGTACAAGATATTTTTACATAAATATAAAAGCTAGTTTCCCAACCATTAGAAGTAAATCTTTAATTAATCCTTCATGTTGCCCTAACCTGCTGCCAAATCCCACAATAAACACATGCCTCATACAAAAAGCTAAAAAGCACAGTAAACAACCTCAAGTTAACACCTCAAAAGTAAGAAATTTCCACTTTAGAAATAATAAAAAAAATGCAGATGTTACAAACAGTCCATTTATTGGGTCTTAAACTACGTACACAATTGAAATAATAATAATTTTGGCACTACGCTATACAGTGGTTACATCTGTGTGCTGACACTCGTTAAATACTGCACCAGGATCACTGCTGTGCTTTGAAGTTTGGAACGAGCCACAGACTCAGCAGGTAGATCACTCAAAACCTATCAGTGCTCCTGTAGGATTGCATGAAAGTTGAAACACACACCAGTGCATGAATTATTTCAGTGTACCTCACATTCTATGAGCTTATCACGCTAGATATGTGATGTCAGCATTCAGAGATGGCCACAAGTGTTGCATTAAAATATGAATGAGACATAGTAATAATGAGATACCAGAAAACCAAAACCTCTGCCTTTCAGACATAAAGAGATATTCTGTTAAAGAAAATAATTTAAAAAACTAATAATGGCATTTGATTTGATACAAAAGCCAGAACTACTACTGTAGTAACATCTAAGTATGAATCTTTACAAATTAATCTCACAATGGTGTTATGTAAAAGGTTGCAAACTGTACAATGTTTTGTCAATGCAATGCCTCTACAATTTATACAGTCTTTTACAACTATGTAACACATATTACACATGTTGTTAAATAGCCAATACATATCAGTCTCTGAACAAAGCTGCAGGCAAAAAAATACAGAGCTTCCACAATCTTCGAACAAGATATGCTTGCTCAAACAGTGACAATCTTTATGAGAATACACTGTCAAAAATAGTCAGCCATTCAGTGCCTTTCCACACCGTGAATTCAGCCATCACTTGATAGTCCATAATTTCATATCTATGGGCCCTAATTATGTGGAAACACCCATAGTCTTTCACCCTTTAAAATACACAGATCATCATAGATTTTTATTCCACACGTGGCCAAGCTATCTACGAAGAGCTGGCCAGGCAGTAAGAGCTTTCACTCCCCACGTTTTGTCCTGCCATCATCTATACTGCACGGAGAAGAGCAGCTATTTACATTTTGACAAGGAAGGTACAAAAAGGCAATCCTGCCCTGAGGTGGTCTGAATGATACGGAGCCCGTCACCTGATGGGCACTGAAATCCAAGTAGTGAAAAATAAACTCTGAGAAAGACGGGTTCCTGGTATTTGTATATACTGACTAGGTAAGAAGTTGCATCAACAGATTGGAGAGCTTCACTCAGAATATTCTGGTTTGCAGCACTCTCTGGTTCTGCATATCTTTGATGTCAGAAACATCTGGGAAGAAGGGTCAGAAAAAGAGGATAAGAAATGTGCAGTTTAAGTCACTGTGTGCAAGAAAGCAGAAACAAGACAGATGTGTAATGCAGGCCAAGAAGAAGGGTCTTGCAATAAACTCATGATCAGGCTCTGCAAACGCAGTTACAAAAGATACTGTGGGGCTCCCACAGCTGCTCCCTGGGGAGGTGAAATTATTTTTGAATTTATGTTTGTTTTTAAAAGTGGGTTTGATTAGGCATCAGGATTTCCAACAGAGAGTTTCCTAAATGATAGATTTCTTTGAGTTTCCTTTATTTCACAGAAAGGTTCCTACATCCTCATTTTTTCCAGGAGAAACCTGAGAAGAAAGAAGAAAGAATTCAAACCAAGATTATTGCCTCATGCTATTACCACAGAACAAAACAAAAATATAAATTGAAACTTCTCTTGGAATACTGTCACAACACATCACAATACAACAGAGATCAGAATCTTGTAGCATAACAAAGAGAAACTCCAGGAATGGATTCACTCTTTGGGGACGTGCCTGTGTGAAGAGACCTGGTAGAAAAGCCATAATGTGGAAGAGAAAACCGTTTGGTAGCAGTCATTCCCCATCGTGAGATGTAGATGATACACTGGACTGGGTGGTAGGCTAAAGTCCTCACAGGCATCAGGAGTACAAAGCAGCAAATACCTTCTGCCTTTAGTGAAACTGCCAGGCATTTAAAAGGCAGCCAACTGGCAGAAAATGGAGAAAAGGAACATCAATCATCAAGAAAACAAGTGTGTCTTAGCAAAAGATTAGTGTAGTACAGGGACACACAGAAAGATGGACAGCATTCAACCAAAAAAAAAAATAAATCTGTTCTTGAACACTGGAGGTGCAAGGGGCTTATTTGGCTGTAGCATTTTCCCTGTAGTGAAGGATTCCTCCACACTCTCCATGCTAGACTGGAGAGCTAGAGTAGATTTCTTAAGACTGATGTTTCCATCAATTTACATCAAAACAAGTCATCTTACCTATCTAAGCATAATAGCACGGTGAAACCAAGAGGTCAGTAAGCACTAGTAGCTGGTCATCTGTGAACTGCTGTTTATGCTCCTGCCAGTTGTCATGATGAGTCCTCCGGAAATTTGACAGCGTTTTTTTCACAGTCATCTGCATAGCAGACAATCAGCATTGATCTGTATCAGTTATGGATTTAAGCTCCAGGACAAAACAGATGTTGAATACAACAAAAATAACTGTTGAGTAGAGCAAAGTCTTTGAGCAGTTGCAACTATTAGATGGGCTCTGGGGAATGAGGCCAAGCATATTACTAAATTAACAAAAGAAAAGTCCCATCATTTCAGTTTCTTGATTCAGTAGAGCACACCACAGCAAAGTTTGTTACATCTAAGGAATTCTTCAGCCATAAGCTCACTACTCTGGTTAAAACAGCAAAGGTCAATAAAACCAAATAGGGAGAGAAAAAAAAAAAAGAAGAAGTGTTACAGGTAACTATTTCAATACAGACTTGTTTCTTGGACTGCTTATAAAACCTTTTTTCGAAAATTTCAGAGTGACTGTTTTGGTTCAGGTTGGTATTTTCTAGAATGGCACGCACAGAAGTGATATTTTTAATTAAAAAAGACTTATTGACTATTTCCTCATTATAGATATAGTTGCTCTTGCAGCTTTCAGTTTATGCTTTAGATTTGCAAGCAAGGACAGAACTACCACAAGAAAAATACTTAAAAGCAGTCCATGACTTAAAATGTATTTGAAGCCATTTAAGAAAAAGCAGCAGAAACTTTTTCTTAATAGGTTCCTGGCTTTCTTCTAGGAAAGGGAAACTAAGAATAAGTGAAGTGTATTTTAGATGTGTTATATTGAATAGAAGAAGTAGTATTTTTACCTCAATAGGCTGAGGATCATTAAGATGGGCACTGAGATCCATCAAGAGCTGTGGCATCCAGGTGGGTACATCATACGGACTTGACAAGATACACGCACTAAGTCCCAGTACACCAGCATGGCGTTTAACCAAGTCTGCAATTGCAGGATAGTAATTTACATTTGGCAAGGTGCAACTATATTGTCTAAGACATTCCTCAATGACACAGCCAAACTTAAAAATGGTTATCACTGAAAATAAGGCTATTTTTAAGTGATGGGAATGACTGAAGAGAGTCTAACATATTAAACAGAGACAATCTAATTAAAATAACATATGGTTTCAACCCTGAATTAAAAAAAAACCCCACCCTGCCACAGTAGAGATCTCTAGCTTCTGCAGAAAACCAGATAGTTCTACAGACCATATAGTCAAATTCACACAAATGTATAGATCTCCAAATTGCTTCTGCTTTCCTACAGAGTCAGAGATTCATTCTGATTCTATCTTTCATTTCTAATGGAAGAAAGTGTAAAAGAATTAACAACTGCTGTATACTTCATAAACATTTCAAATGAGCTTCCTTCTCTCAAAGCATCTTCCCCTCTACTCAGTAAAACAGCTTATGAACTACCTCTCCATGTTCTGCATGCAAGAATGTTTTCTCAAATTCCAGAGTTATTTGACAATATGGAAACCCAGTCCTTCTGCGTCACATCAATGACTCAGATGCACCAAGTGTTTGGCCAGAAGCCAAAGTTCCTAAGATTCACTAAGGGGTTTTGGTTTTTTTGTTTGTATGTGTGCGTGTGCGTGCTGGGTTTGTTTTTTTTTTTTAAGAATAAAAACTGCACATTGCTAACAAATAGAAGGTAAGGAGTGAAATTACGTTATGACAGCTAAAAAAGTTTATTTACTGAATAAATAGCTATGCCTCATCATCTGCATTCTTAACTACGTGAACTGTGCACATGGGAAACAGAGAAATCTCTTTAGTGTTAATTCTGGAAAAGTAATAAATTAGTTTAATTTATTATTAAATTAACTAATTTATTATTAAATTAGTAAGAATAAATAATAAAAAACATTATTCACTTCTTTTGGTAGTAGTGTATTCTTATTAATCATTTACACTGTAAATCAAATTCTTAAAGCACTTAACAAGGATTAGGATCTATACTCCATACACAGAAACAGACAATAAGGTACATAAGAAAAAGTGATCTACCATTATGGTTTATGAATACTTAGGAAGGAAAAACATTTGCTTGGGCGACAAGCCTTACGTTTCTTTATGTTTCTCTAAGTATATGTTGATTTTTCTAAATACTACTTAACCACAGGACAAATCCTATTCCATCTGGAGTGCTTGCAGAATAAGCATTTAACTGTAGCACAAAAAATCTATTTCTCCATAACCTGCTATCAACATGCATGGGTTTAGTCTCTGAAGCAATTTTCTTACCACCAGAAGGAATTGTATCCACTACTGAACCCAGGTCTCGCTTTCGTTTTTTCGGTAACCTCATCTTGCACAGCTGTTCAAAATGGGTCTGCATGGGCCCATCCATCGTGAGAAAATTGCACTGTAGCAGACCACTTAGTGTGGTAGCAGCCATTTCTCTCACCTATGAGCAGAGAGAGTACATGGCACAATTACTAAGCACACATGCACAGCAAGAAACAAGTGTTTATGCTATTACTATCCTTTTAAGCACATCCAGTTAGGCCAAGTTACCAAACTCTGCCCAAGAAAAGTCTTTCAAAATACTATCCTGTTATCTCATAGTTCATTAACTACTAGTAGTTTACTATATGGCTCTTTACAAATTCATAAACATAGTTCTATTGTAATATATATAGAACTACCTTCCAAGTAATCTGTCAGAAAGTGACCTATTACTCAAGCAAATAATAGAATGTAACTCAGTTGTCAAGACACGTATCAGACTAGCTTAGCTTTGGAAAGTTTAAAAACAGACTTTGAATGAGATCAAAATGCAGCAGCCCAAATAATCAAACTCACTTTACAGAATTTGTAATAGTCTCTGTATTAACATCAGTTTTACCAAGGAAAAAAAAGTATACTTTATTCAAAAGCATTTAGTTTTCCCCCCTCAAATGTAGGTGGAGACATTAGAATTGACAAAAGCAGAAGAGCTTTTCCAAGAGAAGGCAGAAGGTATGTTTATGAGACAAAGCTGATTCTGTTCTACCTGCAGCACAAGAATTGAGAGATACAACAGATGCTGGAATAATAAGCAATGATAACTAACTTCAGTGGTTTACAGCCAACAATTCAGGTCTGTAACACCCCAGCATTATTTACTTTGTTGTCCTGAGTAGCAGCTCTGTTTTTATTGAGGTAGTGAAAAGAATTCCAGCTTGGAAAAATATTCTTCCTTTTGTAACAGAGAAACCCCAAACAAGACTACTAAATTGCGTTATTAATCTCCTTTTCAGTTCCTTTCTACAAGAGCCACAAGACATTGTTAGTTGACCACAAGTAGAGACAACTCAGTCACTTACTTTTAAAAGTAATACTAGCGGTAAACCCCACCAGTATTACTAATTTATCTCATGTACTCAAATCTCCTAAAACCATTAAGTTACAGAACTGTAAGACCATGTTTAAACTGGAGCCCCTCAACCTCACTTTAATTTCAATAACCGCAGGTGGACAAAACCCTACAAACACAGACTTGAAAACCAAATCAACTTGTTGAAATGCTCACAGCAGTCACCAAATTTTTTTGGTAAGAACATACTGCTAACACGTAACTGTAAATGGAACATTTGTCTATCTGGAATAGAAACACCTACCAACACTCTGAGTCCAATGCAGCACATTATAATAAATTATATTCTTGAACATAATGTTCTGAACCTCCACAAAGCAATAAGTATAGCTGCAAGTGCTGCAATAATTAAACATAGTAAGTTAACAATAAGCTCTTGAGACTTCACTTTGTTCCATTTAAATTTCCACAATATATTATTCAAACGTGATCTACTTTTTTAACAGCATAAAAAAAGTACGAAGTGAAAGTCTGCCAGTATTGTTTATCAGCAATTTGTGAGTCTCTTAAGAACTATGCTATTAAATGAAACACGATGTGCTAACCCAAGACCCAGAATAGAAAGAAGCTTGGCTGTAAAGTGAGCAAGCTCCCAAGTGAACTGTACGCATTTTACATCGCTATTCACTGTATTAAAAAGTACTTTCATTTCTAAATTAATAAACTAAAAGAAACACTTGCTGCAAGGAGCACCTAGAAGGAAAGCCTTTAAAATCACATGTTAACAAACTAGTAATTCATCACATCTGACACTAATTTACAGATCATCATACCCAAATGATGACTCAGAAAATATACAAACTACAGAGTAGCAGCACAGGAATAGTTTCCCAATCAAGTGTGGAGTTTAGGTTTGTTATTTTGGATTTTTTTTTTGTCAGAATTGACTGACCAAGGTCGCAAAACTAACAATTATCAGAAAAAAACCACTGAACAGCACAAGCAAAACCTCGCTGCAGCACTTGCAAGGGGCTACTTATACAAAGAGAAAATATTTCCATTACCGTAATATTGCAGTGTAATATGAAAAATGTTTATCAAGGCATGAGTGCTATGTATACAGTACACTGATTTATAAAAATAGAAACATATGAAGCACCTACCCTGACAGCTTCCTAGATCATATTATGACTGAGAAAACTGAGAAAGATGCTTTCAGATTAACCAGGTTATCACTGTAACTGTAACTCCAAGCTGAATATAGTAATTTTCACTTTTCCACTACTTCTGAGTAAACAGAATTATTTAATGCAAAACATGCCTTCCCAAACTCAAACCATTCCTGCAGCTCTCTCCAACTGTCCGTATGACATAAGAATTAGACACGATACTCAATGGCGTTATACTGCTGTACACAGATCAGGACTCTATACTTCTTCCATATATCAGCTGCAGGGTCACATTAGCTCTTACATCCCCGGTACTCCATCAGCTCCATGACTCTTCCGACTTTCAGAACGAGCGTTTCCCACAATACCATTTAGGTACAGCTTCCTTCAATTCTAGAGACCCATGCTGAAAGCTGGATGCATGAAATTCACATTCGGCAGAAGCCAAACTGTCCTGTGACCCACATTCACTTTGTATCGCAGTCGTGTTGCTGTTTGACATTCAGAACGGTCATTTGATACTGTCATTTGCCAAAGTCTGTTGCAATGGTTTTATGAAAAAATATGAAATCAACAGGATATTTGAGAACTGTAATTCTAGCAATATTAGAAGTGCAAACTGTGTATTAAAACAAAGCACAAGATGGGCTGGATCATCAGGTCTGGCATCTTTGTATCAAAATAAGCAAAAACCCAGCCCTATCTTTAAAACCAAGAACCAAAATCTCAGTTCTGCAGGGTGAAGACACCAAATACTAGTTAAAGCTAGGGATTCTCATCTTCAAAATCCAGCATTAGACAAATACAGAGGAATTGCTCTGCAAAACACTGCATCTTGCCAGTTATTATCAAGAAAGAAAAAGACTACTTTTCAAAGTAGAAGCTTCCATGGTAACAACACGATCATAAGTGGTTATGTGCATAGATAAGCTTTTTTGATTTGCATCTCTGTAGTGCAGAGGAATAATTTTGTACATTTAAAATAACTAGATAAACTGTATTAAAGTGAAAAAAGGTATTTTTCAAAATTATTGAGATTATGAGGTGTTCCAGCTGGTGTGGGAAACAACTTATCTAGGACTGCAAGCTGTTGCTTTCCAGCTCATTATAACAAACAGTGACATGAAAGACACGAGACAGCTCATCTGAAGACTGAAATCTGCATGCTTGGGCGAGTAGTTAAGTGCTGTTCTTCAAGTATTACATGCACTTACAGAGACTGTAATGTCGAGCCTTTGAAGCCAGAAATTTTAATTTGTTTCCAATTCACGGTTCACAAAAGCAAGATTCACAGCTCAGGTATAACTACTGTTTTAGATGCAGCTGCAGGAAGACCGAAACCAGGATCTTTGTTTTGGCAGAAGTGTATCACACTTCAGAATCTTCTCTTTCTTCCAGAAGGAAAATAGCATCCAAGCACCCAAAAGTAGCATTTCGCTGATATTTGCCAACAGCACAAAACCCAGTGAAAACAATGGTGCAGGGGAAATGGTACAGACTCGAGGTTAACATTGAAGATTCTTCACTATGCTTGAACACGATCAAACATACTTAAATTCACATAATTTAATACAAGCCTTCAGTTCTGTGAATTAGTGACACAGAACAGAATACTTCTGTGATTTTGCCCCAGCTTTTGGAAGCCTGACAAACAAGGCTCAATGATTCACATCAAATGATTCACATCAGGCCTTCTTCCCGCCTCCCCTCGAGAAAACACTTCAGATCTTGGTAGCATTTCTAAAAGTACACATGTACCGCAGTCAAGATTTTGGATTTTAGCTCCTTCCATTTCTATACACTGAAGTATCACTAGTTCAAGAGATGCACAAAAACTTGCCAGACTGACAAGTAAGCTTACAAAGTATTGTATTTTTGAATCATGTAAGAGCATCAGTAGCAGTATCTGCTAGACAAATTCTGTCCTATTACGTAAGCATCTTTCACAAAAGTAAGGAAAATCTACTTGTAACTAAAAAAACCCAACTTCCTTTGTAAGCTGGATGTAGCAAACAAAGGTATTTTTTTCATTAATAAGCTGCTGTGATTAAATGGGAAGCAGATCTGTAGAGTAATAAATAGTGGTTTTATACAGTTTTCACAAGGGTTGAAAATTGAATTTTCAACCAACGTCCATGCTAGAATTTGTAGTAAAATGATAACATCCCTGTTTCAGCTGTACTTAAACCAAGAATGAGACAAAGCAATATTCCAATTCTGTTGAAAAAGTATGAACAATGGAACTTTTAAAAATCACTAATGAAGTATTTTCTGAACAGCTTTTTCCTGGAATGAAATATTAAAAGAAAAAAAGGAATACGAAAGAAATAAATCCTATAAAGCTGGTTGTATTTTGACAGTAGGAAGAATGCTAGGCTAGAAATACTTGCTGTATTAACTTACTACTGCTAGCTTTCTCATAAAACTTGACAAGGGCATGAATTCAGTCATGTGAAACAAAGCATTTCAAGAAAAGGTATTACTTGCCTCAAGCTGTTCGTCTTCCAGGAGTTTTATAACCAGCCATCTAATGTCATTGACCGCTTCTTCGTTGTTGAGAAAAATAAAGAGGTTGTAGAACACCATGGTCTGGAGGTAGGTTAATATGGTATACCTAGCATGCCAAGAATTGCTTCTTGCTGTCTACAAGTATAAATAAGTAAGTGTGAAAAAGCAAGAATGTGAAAGAAAGTAGCTACCTGTTGTAAAGCCTACAGTATCTGAGAAAAAGTTTTTGGGGACAGCTGCAAATAACTTGCCTTATTCAGATATTTCTATTTCATACACTCTTCTTATTTCCAAAGCAGGCAATCGTTATTTAGAAAATAATTTTTACAGACTTAACTTCCAAAGCATACTGTTATTTAACAGATACCTAATTATTTAGCACATACCCAATACTGTAAAAGACTAGGAAACTTTCTCCCTTTGATTCATTCCTGACATCTCACAAAGGAGATATAAATAAAACAGAAATTCTGTTCTGCTCGAATATATATATATTATACAATGGATTTGGAAAGCCGAGGTTTTAAAGTTTATTTTGATTTCCATGTCCTAATGGAAGTCGAAATTATTGACAGTGTCAGGCATGGGTGCAGCCTGGACTGCAACATTGCAGTTAGTGTTCTGGCTGTGCGTACAACTTACACCAATATTTTACAATAGGTAGTTTTACTACTGTAGATCACTCTTTAATAACTAGAGTAAAAAAAAAAAAGTGTTTCTTGCATGAAAAGCTGAATACAGAATGAACCTTTCAATACAAGGGTGCATATTCATTTGTTTTGTTTTTCAGAAAGCAGCAGCAGTTGATAAATATACTGTAAAACTATAAAAAGGCAGAGATTCAAGTGCTGTTCTTTATATGATCTTTATATCATCTATACATGTGATAGACATATAATTTTGAAACTGGATTTTGCATTATGCTCATGAGGAGGCATATTTGTCTAAAATTCATCCAGTACTGAACCAGATTTTAATTTATTAATATACCGTTCTATTTCTTGTCAAAATGCAAGTTGTTTAAATGCCTGGAAGTAGGAAACTAAACAAAACTCATTTACTGTTTCTAAAAATGTTTTAAACCACTATTCTAATAAACTCTTTGCTTCCAACTCTAAGAAAATCAGTATTTGATTCTCTTCCAAATCACAATTATTGTATAATCTTTTAAAAAAATACATTAAAAAAAGCAGCACAGACTGCATCAGATAACAAGAAGCTTTAAGCTTTTTAGATCATACTCACTTGTTTTAGCACCTGAAGTACCAAAGGCACTTGCTGAGGATACAGCAAACCCTGAGACATTAATGACAAACACATCTTAGCATCTCTTTTGAGCTCATCATAGCTATTGTCATTTTCTACCGGTGCAATCTACAGAACAAGATAAGTAAAGGGGGAAAAAAGGGTAGTATTAGTAAATAAACACTACTAACAGCAAAATCCTGAAAGAAAGTTCAATCTCATGAAAGCACAGCTGTCTAGGAAAAATACAATCAATATAATGCCGAAAGATTAAGTTAACTAGAAAAAGCAATCAATATGACACTAAAATATTCTGAGCAATAAGCTGCGGGGAAAAAATATTAATAGAATCAAGAGATCCTTGTTCCTTGCACCATGTATTAGTTATCTAAACAGTATGGCTAGACCGAAGGTCTTGAGGAGGATTAAATGGGTGCCATTAAGACTTTGGCTCCCCATTGCAATTCTTCTGGTACAAATCCAATTACTTTAGTATTTTAGATGTAGGTCCAAAACTGAGAGAAAGCTTTATCAGTATTTCAAGTTCACTTTCACACAAGCAAACCTTTATTTTGTGGTCACATACATTATTACTGGATAATTGATTGATGTTTATACAAAGACAGAGGCTTTGGAGCATGCAAATAACATATTATTTCAGATATGTAGCATTGAATGACCTAGCTTCATAAAAGAATATGAGGATTAGAGGTGCCAGGAAAAACAAAAAGTACTGCCCTTTAGAAAGAATTGTATAATCATGGAACAAAAGAAAACAACTAAAGAGAAGAATAGAAACAACATAAACTCATTCATGATTTAAACATTTTCCTCCCCAAGTTACACCTATACAGGGCATTCACCTACAAATCGTTGTCAGGAAACCATTTAACAGACTACATTACCAGCTGCAAACATACATAAGCACAAAAAAATAATTCAGGCTTCTTTGGTATGCATGTTTTTATTACCATTATAGGTTTCTTTTAATTTATGAAGTCCCTTATAACTTTGTTACATAGTATCCATTTTTAATCAAACATAACTAATAAAGGAGCAATTAAAGCATATACCTTGAAAAATAAGGGTAAAAGCTGGAGTTGCTCCGTGACAGCTGTAGAGAAGGACCGCCCTGCACTTGCCATCAACCACTTCAGAACTGTTTTATAGAGAGAAATGAACACTGATTAAGAAGATAAAAATAGCAATAATCCCAAAACAAGTTATAGACCAAATTTACTGCAAGACTTGCCTGTGAGATTTTCACACATTAGAGTGGACTCAGTTAAGTTTGACCCTGTAAAGGTGACTTTATAACCCTCAACGCTGAAACATGTACCTTATTGCAGCACAGATCTGAGAGGAGAAATTATGTACCGCAATGGTATGATTTTCAGACCGCAATCATCATGTCCTAAAACACCCCCCACTTCTTAACCTCATCAAGTAACTCACTAGTTTTCAAGAGTTTAATGCCCTGAGTTCGCTCATCTTGTTCACCAACTCCATTTTCTTCCATAACATGATTCTGAATTTCTTCATCTGCTTCCATGAGGGGTTTAAGATTTTCAAGTATCCGAGCAGTAAATTCATGGACACGAGGAGATTTCGTTGCAGCAGTATTTGGCAAGGAAACGTCTATCATGAATATGTAGGTCAAAACACTAATAAAGCCAACAAAGAAAGCAAGAAGCTACAGTTAGAATGACTACTGTTCTAGAGAACATAGCTAAAAGTGATCCGAGATCAATCTACTGAACTTGGAACTTTAATATTTATAAAAAAATTCCTCTTATCTTTGAAGTTATTTAAAAAACGAGTGTTTTTCAAATAGCCTCTTCATAGATACTTAAATCAAGCAGGGTTAGATAATCACCAAGCTACAACCTCCCTCACCTGCAAACAGATCTTCAACTAGCTTTAAGTCACTAAAATGCTCCCTAAAGGACCCCTGTATATTTATGGCTTATTAAAGCTTCAACACAGTAAATTTGGGCTGTGGATGGGGTGGTTAGTTTTTTGGGTGAAGGGGAGTGTTGTGTTTGGTAGGTTTTGGTGGTGCTGGGTGGGTTATTTGTTTGTTGGGGATTTTAAGAGCTTTAGATATAACATATATAAACATAAGAGGCCATATACAATAAAAGACAAAAACAGAGAAGTCATCTGAAGTTTCTGAAACAAGTCTGTTAAGAATAATCTATGTAATTTCTATTACCAGTATTAATCCACTTCAGCGTAATTATTTAGATATCCAGTTACTCAAATAAAAGGAAGAGGAAAAAAACCCCAAAGAACTGCAGAACAGAACACTGACCTTCCTATTCTCTCTCGGACATTTTTGTAAACCTGTGTGAGTTTAGGTTCCAAGTACTTTAGCAGTCTGTGCAATAGCTCCGGTACTCTCCATTCCTGCTGTGCAAGGCCACCTTGCAGTACGTAAAGTCGGCTAGGAATCAGAACAGCTTTAGTCATACAAAATTGTTCCTTCCTTCCCCAGTCCCCTCCACACCTTGTTTTGGAATGTTTTGTGTGTGTTAATGCACAAAAGTGTCTTTGCGTGAGTTGCATGCAAAGATCGGTAAAGCTGTAAAACGACACAACAGCACTGCTGCTACACCAGTTCTAAACCTTCACATTCTGTTAAGCAGATTTAATTACGTTTTTTTAAAAAATGAAGGAACTGCCATTGTGTGGGAAAAGCTAATTGGAAAGCAGCATTTTTGTTCCCTGCTTCTACAAGCCAGCTGGCACAATATGCTCTCAATGCATTTTATCCATGCTTTATTTCCTTCTTTATTCAGCCACAATAAACCACTAAAAATTAATTTTACCATGCATCTACAAATGATCCTCCTTCACCACTCAATGGAGATTCCAACAGCAATTCAAACAGCCAGTGCAGTTTCCTAGGATCTCTACTCTCCTGAAAATAAACAGGTAGAGATATAAGCAAATCAGGGATTTCAAAAAAATGTAAGTGATGTATAAACAAGGACAGTTTTGACAGAGATTTTTTTGCAACCCTTCGGTTTATTCTATTAAGCAAGTGAAAAATTAAGTATCTTTCCACAATGAACTTCAACACAAGGAAAACCCAATGAAACCACAGTTTTAATTATTTGGTAAATACAGTGAGAATAATAGAAGAAATTTTAACTTCATTTTTGGCATGTATGAATAATACCATCTGAATTTTGCTAATTAATTGTCAGGGTTCTGGCTAACAAACTATGCTGAATTTTGCTGACTGATTTCAAAGGATTACTGATCAAGAGATTTGTGGCTATCATTTACCCTGCTTTTCAAACACCACAACTTCCAGTCCACCACAGCATATATAAATCTTACTGTATGTTAGAAGATAACTTAAGGTTTAGTTTTCACAGCATAATGCTAAGCTGCACACTATTAAAGCAAGAATAAATCTATAATCTGAGTGCAAAAACTCCCACAAAAATTGAACACACTACACACACATTAACATCACCCACTAACTGTATGCAGCTCTTCTAAAATACTTAAAAGAAAACCAATACTTTATTTCCTTTCTAAAATATTGTATTTGTCTGCAAAGGGCAGAAGAGAGTAAGATGTCAAAAAAAGCTATGAGATTTAAAATGGATGTTATTTTTATACTGTATTTACAGTTCTCAGACTGAGCTGATAAAATATCCACATACCTCAGTTCATAAAACTCTCATTTAGATGTTATCTGTAGAATTTTACCATCTGGATATAGCTTTACAAGACTAAATATGGGGTACTTACACAGGAGGTTGCTATGCATGTGCCCCAGTCATTATATGTTTCCACCGTAATGTTGGATAAAGCTGTTCGAAGCAATGGACAAAGAAGCTTCCAAAGTTTTTCTACCTGCTCAGCAAAAAGGCAAAAGACAAGATTTGGCTATTGAAGAACAAAACAGCCATCTAAATCTCTGTGAACCCAAATCCTTCCGTCTTTTCAAAACAATGGAAGAACAATACTGATTCTGGAAGCAGCTACAGTACCACATTTATGAAAGGAAAAAAATACTATCAGAGGTAAGATTTCAGGAATCATGTTGGGTTTGTTTACAAGGTGTTCAGAAATCTTGTGGACTATGTACGCACCATTTTCATGGTGATTTCAGTGCAAGTGTATCAAAGACTGCATACACTTTGCTTTTGGTAGGATAGCAGTCTTGTACACCCAAGGACTGACCCTGCCTGCCCGCTCCCCCTGACTCCCCCCATTTTAAAATTTATTTTTTACTTTTTATTAAGGAACCAATTTTCCCAGAATTATTTTTCAGCATAGAAACTCATTTAAAGATAATCTAGACAGCTAGGTCTAGACTAAATAAAGATGTAACAGTCTAGGATGGACATAAGCACCATGACAGCTCTGCTATCTCCTTACTAGCAAACTGTTCTTAAATCTTGAAGCATTTTACTAACACCTACTATTATACAAGCACCAAACCAAACTATGAATTGTGCTCAAAGTTTGGCAATGAAGGACTAGGTGTTGCAACATTTTCCAGTCCTTTCTTGGGCATAGGCAACACATTAAAAGCCCTCAACTTCATACATCTAATTTGTTCAATAATTCAAACTTCTTCCTTAACTTTCATGAACCACTAAAAAATATTACTTCAGCACCTTCTCAAATGTCCAGTGTTTAGAACCTCTTATTAAGCCAGCTATAATTTCAGCTACACATCTCTGGGTGCTTTCATGGGAGTCTGCCACAAGTTGCTCTAAATGGGGCTGAAGAACCGGCAAGAAGGCATCATCAAAGTTTCTGAAAAGGCCCTGTAAAACAAGATATGAAAGCATCTTCATAATTATCAGTCTAAACCACTGTCTTTGTCAGAAGAATGTAAGGTCGTGAAGCACCTGAGATTTGAATATGCAGAAAGTGGAATTACTTTGCTTTTATAACAGACTTATACCTGAGAATCCTATGTACTTTTATATTACTCTAAATAAGTTTCCCTAAGTAGTTAATCAGAAGAGAGATTAATAGAATTAATCATAGCAGCATACCTTTAAAAATCAACATTTTGCAACAGAGGTGTATACACCAAGTAGTGCATGGCATTTTCGTGCTTTGCTAATTATCTGCAAAATGGAAGCACTTTATTGAATTCTAGTTACCTTGAAGAGGCAAAATCTGCGAGGATTAAATTTGTCTTTTCCTTTTCTGTCTTCTAAAGACAAAAACTTAATTAACTGCTCAACAAACTTGGGATCAGAAAAGTGATCGTATATAATTTGTTCTGCCTGTAACAGGAAAAAAAAGAAAAGGATTAGTTTTGAAGTGCTTAATTATCACAGTGATATCCCAATCTTTCCAAGTCCCATTTTTCATTTTAATTCTATTTTTGGCAAAAATCATGCCTCAGTTACCCATTTATCCCTCTCATTTTATAGGAACTAGTGGGTAAAGTTTTGCAAGACTCATGATTTTTATTTTAATGACTTTGGATTGTCACTCCTTTTGCTAGCACAACCCCTACAAAGTAGTCATTCCTACCATCATTAATTACCTCGTTCTAAACTCCGATAGAAGATTTGAAAGGGAACAAGAAAGTGCTCATTAATACAATTATTCCATCACTGCTGACAGAGAGGCTGTGATATATTAGAATAACAATCTCTTTTTGTATGCTAACACAGTAAGTATGAAAATGAAGTAGAAAAATAAGATTAAAAATGTCTTGTGGGAATTTAGGTTTCAGAACTGTTACCACTTATTGCTTGTTAAAAGTATTATTATATCCACACAGTCATGAAACTGTGTAGCTGAGTTCAATCTCCATCTCTGTTCGCAACCAAGCAAAACAGATCCGTTTCCACCCATTTTGTGTAAGCACTTTCTAAACGGGAAGCCATACTTAGGTTAAAAGAGATCTCCACAGTAATCTGTGAACAATATTAAAAAAAGAAAGAAGTAGTATTAGAAAAACCCACAACGTTGAAACACACTGAAACCCTTACCTCTGTCAGCTCATCTCTCCTTCGCCCAAGCTTTGGTTGATGCTCAACTGGCGCATAAACTGTCATAGTTCTGAATATTGAAAAAAAAATACAGTAACACATTTCAAAGTAGAATAAAGCTTATGATTTTTTAATATGGAGAATACAGAAAACAGAGTAAAACTTAACAGACTTTTTTTGTTGATTTTTTTCTATTATAGAAGTTTTGATACAGCAAGCAATCCAGAATTCTTAGCGATAGAACTTTGCATATTTCACAACTATAGAAATTTCAAACATGCATACTTCATTTTAAAACCAGCAGCTAAACAGCTATATGAAATATATGCCTATACTACCCACAAAACCCAAAGAGAAACAGGTAGAAAATAAATAACAAAACCCCCAAACCAACCAACCAACCACCAACAAAAATACTGCTTCAAAACCCAGCCAGAACTGGTAAAACGAGCAAGAAGAATAAAGGATGCAATAAATATTGCCAATTTTTTTTCAATTAAAATATTAAATCTAACCAACATTATTTAGTTTCCCACAGGGTTGTTGTTTTTTCTGCTGACTCTCACAATTCTATCTCAAGGCTTAACGATACTCACTGAGGCCAGGTATAATAACCCCAGTGTGTTTTCTCCACAAAACAACACGACTCCCAAGCTTCCTTAGTCTTTGGTAAACTCTGACTGTCATAGTGCAGCCACTGGTTATCCGGTCTGTCACCGGCCTGAATGCTCGAAGGCTTAGGGTTTCCACCTGGTTAAAGAGGAATTTATACTCTATCAGACTTGTTCATTACAGTCCCAGCAAATGTTACAACTTACTTTTAATAAAAGATTCTAAAGAGCTTTTGTGTCTCCCTCCCCCCAGTCAAATCTGTACAGATTTATTTGCTCTAGGAGATTAACAGTAACAGTAGAGATGCCTTTAGTAATTTATATAAATGTGCCACTTGAAATTATTAAAAAAAGAATAAAAAGGAGATACACAAATTATTGACACGAATTAAAGGCTTTCTGAAAGGACAGTGACCGTATCTCTGAAGTTTTAACTCACTTCAAGTAAGTGAATGGCTTAATACACACTTGCAAGTGTAACACGGCTTAAAAACAAACCAACCACCCTGAAAAATGAACAACTGTATCACCTGTTTTGTTTCCTTCCGACATTTACAACCACAGAGAAATGAAAAACTTGTGATTCTATGTTAAATTTCACCAGAAAACTGTTTTCAAAAAAAAATAGGATAAATGTTAGTAAGACATTTCTTACATTAAATAAAACCTACTTATTTCATAAGGGCAGACGGGCACTTTTTTGTGTGTTCTCTTAAGCTGCTTGAGAATACCAGCCACAGCTGAGATAGCCACCTAAAAAGAAAAAGCAGTTTGTTAATGTACCCATTCCATGTGTCTAATCATCTCATCACAGACACATTTTAAGCCAGCTATTCAGTGCCCTAAAAAGCCAGCGAACATTACAATGAACTTTGTCACCTCAGTGGCTGATACCTCCCATAAGGAAGTAATGTCAGTCATTTCAGGGGATGGAGGACACGACTTAAGTGTGACCTTCACAGCCCAGAAAAACATTCCCACTAATCATCTTCAGGAAATAAAGGAGGTGGCCATTAGTTCCAAGCCTCACTGAGGCAACAACAGCACAAGAGGTACAAATGTAACACATGGATGGCTCCCTTCAAGCAATAAGCTGCAGACGGAAAAACAAAGACTTCTGCAAAAGAATGCTGAAGGCAGGAAGAATGAATAGGTATGTTCCACATTTTCACAGTTTACAGACTTCACATCATACGTCACAGCTACAGCATTGCCAAGACTGCCATCTTCTTGGGTTAGGAACTTTTGTACTTATGCATGGCTGGAAGGTTGAGGAGGGATGTACACTGGTTTTTGTGCCTTATCACAGCAAAACACCACAAACATCTGATCTAACCCCAATGAGATGCAAAACAGAAAGTGTAATTATGTTGCTTTTACCTTACGAACTACAATTGCATCATGGTTGAGACACTGCACAAAAAATTTTATGGCACGGACAGGCAGTATCCTATCATCCCTCAGAAGCAGAGACAGAAAACCAATGCTTATGTGCTCGAACTTCCAGGGACTAAAAGAAAAAAATAATATTAAAACCAGACAATAAGTAGCATAGTTGCATGTACTGCTTTTGCGCCGAAATGATTCTATGTATTAAGATTAAGTAAATATGTTTGGACTAAGGTAAGGAATGTTCTATGCCACTGCTGTAGTCATCAAGGTTAAGTGTCACTTAGGGAAACCTCCAGTGTTCTGGGGACACACAAGTGCAACCAGTCAGTTAATGGTGCCTTGTTGATCTTGGCATTTCAATGTAAAACACAGGGATATTTTTTTGAAGTTTTTAAACATAAATATTATGCCACCAATTAAAATCTATTTGGATGTTCTATTATGCAGACAGAATCATAGCTTTTTTCCCAGAACAAAACTTTATTAAAAAAATAACAGGTCAAACTAATTAACGACAAAGCTTAACTCCAAGATGTGATGATGTCTTCTATTAACAAATCAAGCTCCCAATGAAAATAACGTCAGAACTCATTCACTTCTTCAGCTAGGAGACAGTAATCCAAGATTCCACTATTCTGGCCTTTGTCTTCCTATTTGGGCAAGCAGAATCCACATGCAAATGCACAAGGACCTCCAGAAATTCAATTTCTGCAGATGCCTCAGCAAAAGCTTGCCAAGAAGCTAGCCACAATCCATTTTATGCAAGACTGGTACTGACATACTGCTTTTGGACAATCACCTCAAGGGTGAAAAAAACATATTCCTCAGTTCTGGTCACATCAACTGTAGTTCTTGATGCAACTAGTATTTATTCATGTAGACACCTCCAATCCACCCCCCAAAAATAATCCTCATGCACAGAAAGGGAGACTTACAGATTTCTTTGTTCTACACAGTCCAGCAGCATGTTGACCAAATTTTCATAGTTGCTGAGGGGAAAAAGAGGAAACCATCAACCAGATGATACCAAGAGAACTGTTTAAAAATAGAATTAAAGTTCCTCAGCAAAAGGCGGGTGAAGGCAATGCAGTAAACACAGCACCAACTGGGAGGACAGAGAAGAGCAGGAGGAAGGAAGGAAATGTGAGTGTATTAGACAGAGGCTGCCAAGTCAAGAGAGAAGATATACCAGAACAATCCTGGGGCATTCCGAATTTCTGATTCGTACTTAAGATTTACTTTAGCAATTCTGGATTATTACACTTCATGTACAACAAACGTTAGGTAGCGTAAGGTGGTGTTAAGGGAAGTTTAGCTTACCGCAGAGCCTCAGCATTCTTTTCTTTCTGTCGCTGAATTCCTAACTGAATTTCTTCTGAATGAAGACCTGTGAAGTTTGAGCTTGGATGTTCTGATTTTTGCAGCATAACAGCTACCTCAATGCATTTCTCTGGAACCTATTGACAGAGAACACAAAGATTTGGGAGCAAGCAGCAACTTAGAAGTTTTTATGTTTGTTTCTGTTTTGACACAAGCAGAAGGCAGAACGTCCTGTCCACACAGACAAGTCTGTGAAGAAGTAGGGAAGACAGCTTTTGTCCTCGCATGGCAGTATTATTTATCCAAGTACATGTTTTATTCTATTTTAAAATAAAGGTAGAGACCAATTTCAGTATTTCATTAAGCACAATAATTGTTAATAAAAGATTTTTATTAATTGGCACTCATTCTATAAGTACGTACCATGCCATTTATCCCACTGATTTAGGCAAGAGGCAGTTCTGTAATGAGTGCTGCATGTTAGCACAGTGGGATAACTCTACTAATACTGACAATGTTAATTTGATGATTCTGTCCTTTCAACACACATTTTCACACCTGAACAGCATCACCCATACTAATTAACACTGAAAGGCAACTTAAACTTCCTTTCTCTAACAGGCTTCCTTAGAGGTTAACAAGAAGTTATAAATTCCAATAGTATTACAACAAACTCTGTAAATTCAGTCTCAAAAATAATGTCCACCTTCCTCTTAACAGAAATCAGAATGCGACCAACATCAGAACACTTAAATAATATATATGAGTCCCAAGCACTTATGTAATCAAATGTTCTCAGAATCCAAGACATTAACACCCAGCAATCTGTCACTTACTGCAAAATCCAATCCAATTGTTTCGTACTGCCTGTGGATTTTTTCTGCCAGGTCATCAAAGAGTCTAACTATGGATGGTTTTTCCAAGGACATAGCTTTGCTAAGCCCAGAAGAAACAATTGCTGGCCATGTCTGTGCAATACAGTCCCAATCATGAAGATTTGCCAAACATACTCCACTGTGATTTCCAAGAAGACAATATAAGGCACCCTGTAGAATGAAAGACATAATTTTAGAAAGTCAAAGCATTGCTCATATATAAGTGATATCTATCTACATAAGCACGCACCCACACAGAATAAAAATTAATCTTCACATTACCAAATCATTAAAATGTACCATAAACATTCAGCTACACAGCCTCACTGTCAAAATACTGAAGATTTTTCACAGAATCCTCTTCACACTAAAGAACTGTTTTAATGAGATTGGAAGCCCTGGTAATTAATTTATCCACAGAATGGCTGACTGATTTCTGATTTACATTATAGAGGAGATTGTTCAATGATCAAGTACCACACCTGGCCTTTTTGGGAACTTACTCATATTTGGGCTCCAGGCAAATACACTCTTAACTAGGCACCTGAAATGATGCTGACTGACCAGGATGTGGATAACTACTGGACATGACAATAAAATGGTGGACATGACAGGTGATTGTGTGAGAAGCTGACAGAAGTTACAGACAGTGAAACAAAGGGTGGCTGGATTTCACAGGTGATTAGGTGGGAGTTACGTGAGAAATGGCCAATTTCACAGACAAATGGAGGGAAGTCTTCGGGACCTTTTGGAGAGCCAAGTCCTACAAGAACCACAGCGCCTAGGCCACCACACCAGTAACATCACATAGGCTAAGACTGCCTGGTGGCAGTATCAGAAACACTGAATTCAGGTATGGTAGCAAATGCTGTTAAGTGTAGCAAAACTGGGACCAATCAGGAAAAAGTATGTAGGCATGGGTTACTTAACTGGGAAGAGACAGGAATGGAGAAAGGGAGGTACAAGGATGGCAGAAGAAAAATAATCATAAAGAAACAAGAGATAATAAGATATGCAAACAATGTAATCACATGCTGTCTGATAGTACCTATCAGGCAGCTGGAGCAGGATAAGCAGCCATAGTTCTGACTGTAGGACAAGAGTCCAGCTTGCCTCTGTGGCCAGGAGGCCTGAGGGGTGCAGAGGAGGGGGGGAACATGATGCTTTCAAACACCTGGACGGACAGACGGCACGCTGGCATCACTGCGTCAGCACCATTTCCAAGCCTTGACAACATCAGCAAGTACCCACCACTTTCTAACAAAACCCAAGTGATTTAGTATAACTTTTTTTGGTGATTAACTTTTTGTCAAGTTCACACTATTTTCTTGTACTGCTACAGCTGACAGAACTGCTTAATGAGTTTTACCACCTTGGAGTATAACGTCTCAATTTCCATTTCATAGTTTAAAAATAGGTGTTAACACACATTTTTGTAATATCTGAACACAAAATTAAATGAAGAACATATATAAACAGAAAATTTCTCTTGACAACTGATCTAATCCAAGTAAATTCATTAGTCATGCATAAGCTATATGCCATGAAAATACCAGTCACTACCGATAAACAAGCAAATTCCACTTTCACCATTAAAACTTCTCCTATAAAAACACTTTCAAAAAGACACATGAAAACAAAGTTAATGAGACAGTACTTTAAATTGCTTTTGAGTGACATCTTGCCGGTCAGGACGCAGAAACTCCAAAACCAAGGGAATGATATCTCTGCAACAAAAATTGTACGTTCCCAGAGCTGTGAAGAATGCTTGCTGAGCTTTACTTCTGACCTGTGGGAAAACAGATATTACTAGAAAGTCTTCTGAACCAAACACATGCTATACAAAACCAACATCCTTACCTATTTTGGTTACTTATGCACAGATTTTACATTGTTTGTGCAGAGAAACAAAATTACTTCTAGAAGGTTGTAAACAGCATGCTTCCCCTCACCCTTGCTCACAGTTGTTTATAAAAACTCTACTTTTTGTTTCTAGCATTTACTTGAGAACAGCTACAAAGTTAAAGAAAATTATGTTGCCAAAACCAGTCAAGGTGTTTTTAAGATAATTTGAAAAGCCAACAGCTAGAGTAACAAATACAGTTAGCAGAACTCTAAAGAGCCTGTAGACGTTGTGGATGGACCACAATTTCTATACACACACAGAGCTCTCACCATGTAAGCAGTTCAGAATCCAACTGGTTTGTGTATTTTTAAGAACCAGGATGCCATCATAGCTACCTCCTAAAAATAGACTTGGCGTTCCAAATAGCATCATGAATCACATCATCACATCTAAAAATCTCAACCTGGTATATTTTCTTTTATTTTTTAATTGATTTATTGTTTTCATAAGCCTAGACTTAAGTGCCTCTAAAAAGTTTACAATTTGTAACCTAAGTCGGCAGCCTCTCCACCCAGTTACTTGACAAAGGGGCTTAAAGTAAAAACTGCCAAAATTGGCAACTAATGCAAATGAAATAAGTAAATATTTCATGTTGCCATGGAAATAAATTGAAAAGGAAAGATCCTGAAAACATAACAGAAAGAGATCAACAAAAAATTCCACGTATTCCCGTTTAAAAGGAGTTGTTCCTTACCTGACCATATGAACTTGTGGACAAACATAAAAGATCTCTGATCATCTCCTGGTGGGAAGTTTTATATTCACAGCCTTCCATCGTTAGCGTTCTCAACTAAATTGCATAGAAAACAAATAAAGGACAGATTGTTTTTACATTTCATACATATAGGAGAAACACTAGTGCAGGATTATTGCACCTTTTGCTAAATGACAACATAACAAATCAGCTTTTCAAGTAAAGCAGTTAATGAAGATTTAAGTGAAAGTATTACCTCATGCTGCAACATAACTCTGTCTATCAGCAAAGCTCTGATATGCTGTTTCTTTCCTTGAAGCTGTAAACAAATACATAATTTGGTTTAGGTTTCAGTCTTCATATTAGCAACCTATACTGACTGAAATCCCCATGGACTCTTTTTCTTCTAGGAACAGGCAAATTTCACACAGAAATTCTTCTTGGCAGACAACCTTGATATTTTTGCCCTGCCTAAGTTTCTTATTTGCCTATTCTCTGTAAGCAAAAGGAAGCTGACCACAGAAATTTCTGGTCCAAGGATATATGAAAGCTGAGGATTACTACAATTCAGAAATGCTAAGCTATTTAGTCGTAAGATTTCCAAATAAAGGTACAAAAGCACTGCAAAACAATATTCTTATCAAGGAATTAGATTTCAAAATTATGAGAACCAATTAGGACAATAACAAAAGTATGAAGAAAGTCTTCTTGAAAACTACGAACTATTCCCATCCCTCACCTAAGCTTTAGAAAGAAAAAATCACTGACCCTGTTCTCCATTGATTTTTTCACAAGATTAAAGCTTTTCCATCGCGAATCAAACTCATGCTTGTGAGACCCTTGGAACTGTAAAACATCACTAATAACCTGTAGAAAGAAAAAGAGACAAAGAGTGATGATTTTGCTAAACAAGTAATCTTGTCTTAGGTATTACAAATTGTAAGCATACCTTTATTATTAGAAATAAAGACTTGGTATCATCTTCTGAATTATCAAGTATATAGCCTGCAGTTGGAAGAAAAGTAAACTTCATATCAGACAGTAAGACAGCTTTAAAAATTACCAAGAATTTTATTCCTACAAAGCTTTAAATCTAAGAATTACAGACAAAGTAAACAAACCAAGTTTCTCATCTATGAATTTATACTTAAAAGCACAACACAGTACTTTTTAGGTAGAGAAGTGGCTAAACTTACGCAGCAATTTCCTCGTAACCCTTGCAATTGTTTCGCGGTAATTCTCCCTTGATAAATCTGCAAAAAAAGGAAACATTTTCTCTTCATTGTACGATAGCATAAAAAGCAATTTACAGATAAGTAAACCAGTGGAAAGCCAGAACAGAATATGCAGAAATGGCAGTATGGGCTATTATAAAATAACTGTCTTGTTATATCCAAGGACACCACTTTCACAGGGCCTCCCTGTGTTTATCAAGTAAACAGTACATTTTTTTTATAGGTACATAACTTTATTTGCCTGCCTTGACAGTTGGCTTCATTTGTAACCACAGACTAATGCAGATTATTTAACATATGAAAACAGAGTAACACATTAAGCAGGGTAAAAAAGAAATGCAATAGAACAGAGAGTTTACATTATCAGGTGATGAAGACAGTAAGAGCCAGGGGACTTACTCCCCTTCAATACATGAAAGGGAACAGACATCCCCAATCTAAGCAAAAAAAGCATAAGGATAAACGACACAAGCACTCTCCTTGGAAAGTTTTAAACCAGAAAAAAAATTAATTGCTGTGAAAGATCACTAAATAAATGCCCATTCTCTATTATATGTTATATGGCTACAAACTTACCGCTTGCAAACTAAAGGACCAGATTTCAGAAGTAGTATTAAAGCACCCAAAACCATTTAACAGTCTGATAGGCAATTACCATGCGCCTCAGCTCCTTATTTAAATAGCCAATCTTCTCTTGGAAGACTGTGAAGAATCCAGACAAAGCCTAAAAAATTCAGGTTTCTTTTAACGGAGCTGTCACAAACTTTAGCAGGTTATGCCTTGATTCCTTCTGTCTCTCAAGTGGAGTCCTTGGGCAATAGGTGTTGCTTATTGCACCTCATCTGTGTGGAAGTGCTTCAGAACCCTTCTGACCCAGGGGTTGGACCTGAGCTCCCATTCTCAGCCATATTACTGCAGCAGATTTGTATTTTGTATTATCATCGCTGAAGATGAAACTCTGTACACAAGAACTTCTGTGTTGGCCAAAAATATCAAAACTATGGTCTCAGAAAGAACGTACTGTTTTTACAGCAGAAAAAAAAAAACCAAAAAACCAAAACAAACACCACTTACAAGCTGTCTGAACAGAATTAAGATCTACTTACCATATTCAACACCAGTGTACAGTTTCGTCTCCTCCAAGGACACCAAACTTGGGACCCTGCATGAAAACAAACCAAGTATTACTACACATTATGGAAATCATTGACAGTGTGAATTTAATTGACATTTAATTCATTTTAACAAGTTAAATTTCATACCAGTAGCACCAAAGGTGTTTGGATTTGCTAACAGTATACCTCAGTTCTAACACTGATGAATTGATAACTGTCCCTGCGGGTCACACTGTTTGTCCAAGACAAGTATACCATAACGACACCACCTTGAACCCAGTAACTTAATTTCTCATTTAAAGGAACCTCATCAGTTCTGTTAAATAGCCAGAGATTTGGCTTCATAGTCAGACCTCGAAATATACTCATTAAATCAAGCGTGGATCCTAGTTGTCTTAGTTTAGGAAGGACAGGTGAATTTGACTGCTGAGGCAGAATCCTTTCCTGACAAGTTAAGCTGATGAAGCTTTTCTGACTTTGGTCCTTCCTTTATAAAATAACATACCCATTAATCACAGAAGTCCTACTTATTTCTATATGAAGTTCACTATTAATAACCTTATCAAAAAATAAAGCCATGCTTCTTCCAGGATTTGGGTTAAACTTATCTATCCAAAATATTTATTTTAAAAGTGAATTATTAATTTTTTTATTTGCTTTTATGTAATCGTGGGAAAAAAACCCAAACCAGACTCAGATATCACATACCAATTAATTTAAAAGATGCAAGAACATATCCTACATGCACTTGGGGATTTTGTCTGGGGTTTTTTGGTGGTTTTTATTTCTTTGTTTGGGTTTTTTTTTGTTTGCTTGGTTTTTTTTTGGTTTTTTTTTTTTGTTTTTTTTAAAAACCTACAATCTCACCCCCTAAAACATTAAGGTACATAAGTTCAAGCTTTCAAGGACAAAATACACCAGTGTATTATATTAAACAAATAGTATTAGCAAGTAATCCCTACAAAAATAATCTTCACATAAAATTGCATTGACAGTATAATCAGAACAAAGCTAAGTGAAGCAATGCGCATCTACTCATGTTACAAATGCTGAACACTACATCAGAAAATGCTACAGATCCTGTATCTGAGCCTGTGCTATGAGATACTAAAATAAACTTTCAGATTTCAGTCAACGGCAAACTTCTATCTGTCAGAACTGGAAATAAGGGTCACACTTGTCCTGTGAAAGTGAACATAGTAGGACATGACTGCTACAATTATTGTGCTGACTAGATGAAGGAAACAAACTTGCAACCAAGACCTAAGTAAACTGACTTCATAACACTTGTGACAGTCACAGCTGCGCCAACAAAACTCAAATGGCAATGTTTTTTTCCTAATCGATTTAGACATCAAGAAGTGAAGACCTAATTTCATTTTCCTCATTGCATTCCTGGTAGCACCAGGTTAACTTGAAAATAAGCCATTCCTAAAGTCTTCCCATTCCCCCCGCCCCCCAAAACTCAGCACTGGCATAAGTGCTTAAGGTACAACTTGGCCGCTAATACAATTTCCAAAATATCCAACATCAGTCCAGTACTTCGGTTCTGAATAAATAAATAAAGGTTTTATGGTCTCACACACTTGCTCTTTGAGAACCATCTACATGACTGACTTCAAAAGTGTTTGCTGTGTATTTCTCCAAGATCAGATCTTTCCAGTTGGGAAGATACAGTGAGGGGATGTTCCTGCAGTTAACATCTGGCAAAAAGAGAACTGTGACCCTCACCACCCCAAATAGTATTACTTCTTCAAAAGAGTAGTAACAGATAAATCCAACAATCTCAGGCTGCTACAGTTTGGTGCTTTTTTTTTTTTTTTTTACAGCATGCTCAATATGTTGATAGGTAAATGAGCTCATAGTAATTTTTTCTACAGTATCTTTATGTATATTTACCCTTAAACACCTTCCCTGATATAAATACACGAACTAAGTTCGCGTAAGGCTGTCCTACCTATGAGACAAGGAAAACTAAAGTGCAATTTCCCAGTCTTCTCTCAGGTAGTCTACAGAAAGATTACAAATCTTCACACTTCCTTCCCACTCCCAGCAAAATACATTCAACAGTCCTTTGCCAGCTAGAGTTCTGAACCAATTCTCTAATACTTAAAACAAAGGAAAAACAATGCTCCACGATCTCTCAACACTCCAGGTTTCTGAGCAAACCAAGAGTAACAACTCAACGCATAGCACTCAGTAATCAAAACCTGGTCTGGTATAGTCCTTACATTCACCATGACACTACTCCACAGGCAGAACCATTTATTTCAACCAGGCTACTAGCAGGATGGAAATATTATGTTCAAAATGCAATGAAGTTTTGTAGCTGGCCCACAGACTAAGATCCATGCTAGTAATATTCAGCATTACGTCAGCCACTGAACCAGAGAAAACCAAGTATTTTACTTCAGACACACTAAAGGAAGAGGCATAAAACGTTCTTCTGAACTTCAGTCAATACTGATAGCAAGACTCTCATGACAATGCTTCATTCAATGTATAAATAATACCGTGTTTCATTTTGTATCAACAGTTTTAAATACAAATTACCAGAACAAAGAGCATCCAAAATTATAGCTGGAATAGAAATTCCAGTTAAACAGATCTCTGAAGAATTTGTTCCCTTATTTGCCACAGTACAAAAACTAAAGCATCTTTATTCAAGAAAAAATTATGCTCTATGTTCTTCAACTTCCAGACACTTTACAGCGCACTTTTATTCAAGTCTCTGTGTACGTATTCCTCAGTATAAACGCAGTTCAGCAATCAGACACAGCTTTTCAGAAACAAATAACTTCCAGCATCACTCCACTGAACCAATTGCAGAGGACATTTTTCTAATTGCAAAAATATACTCCATGCCACGTTAAGGACTAGATCAAGGGCTGCATCAACCTATTTTGACATAAGAGTTAAGAGACAACAGTCGAAGGTGAACAAGGAGAAAACAGGGTTACTCACCGTGGAGGAGTAACTGTTTCCTTTTCTGTGTGCAGCTCCCCCAGCAGAGCTGGGAAGTTTCCTGGAGATGCCAAGAGAGGTTAGCTAGCCCTGCCCCTCAGCATAGAATATCACATCCTTACACATTTAAAAGAAGTCATCTTATCCTTGACCTGTAGCCTGAACATCTTCAGTGAAAGGACATTAAGAAAGCTCCTACCAACGTCTGTAGCAAGAGTAGAGCAATACTGCATCCTAACCAACCAAGCCGTATTTAAGAGAGAAACAAAAATGGATGTTCTGAGTAACTCTGGTTTTGTTTCACTAACCAGCTGCTTAGTGTTACCTCATTAATAAGTAGACTACAAGGAAGGGAAGCAAAGCGAAGGGGAACTTAAAAACATCAGTGAAAGATTTCTCAACCTTAGAAAGCTTGTACTGTCTGCATTTGAAATAATCTTTATTTGCACACCATTAGAATCATCATAACAAAAGGATGTCGATATCACTTAACAGTTACAGTGGTCCCTTAAGAAAAAGGGAAGACTGCACAGCAGCATTACTTATACCTGCACACATCTCGTGCAGCAGAGCAACCATTACACTGTGTTTCCGCAGGTGCAGAAAAAACTGCATTTGTTTTTCCCCAGTTACGTCAGCATAATTCACCACAGCTCTGAACACCTTAATTCAGCCACAAAAAACTACCGCTGTCACGAAAGATTGCTCCTTGCAGCCTCTGGCAGCCTCAACTCCTTTTTTACTTTCCCCTTGTAACTTGTAATCCATTTTACATTAAAAAGTAATTCACAGAACACACCTGAAATCAATGGCATCTCTACTAAAAATAAAGAACTCTATGTGGAATAATATAAAGACACACTATTGATTCATGAAATAATTTTCTATTAATTTGTTATGCATGGTACTTCAGAAAAGAGTTCATTCATCCTCCAAAAAAGATAAAGTTTAAACTCCTTGCTACTTGCGGGCTAATAAATAAAACATCAATACCAAGTGACATTTATTAAAGGTCTATTTTTCTACTGAAATTTAACTATTCTTTTTAATTCTGACAAGTTTCAATTATGCAGTTTTTTTGTGCATGGTTAGTGCACAAACATCTTTTTTAGTGAATTGCCTATCTCCTCCCTAAACCCCTGCTTGTGTATGACACACACCGTAACACTAAGCACTTCAAATAGCATTAGCTATGACGGGATTTTCAGAAGAATATGTTATGTCATCCACATAAAACACACATGGCAAATTTGCTCCCAAAATTGGGAAGAAAAAAAATAAAATTCACAAAACTACACATAAGAACTGCCTGGTCTCTGAAAAAGCTGGAGCATTTTAAAACCTAAACCATTCACGCTCAAGTCCACTAAACAAGGAAATCCCTCCTCAAGCACTTCACAACAGTTATGCTGACAGGTATACTGGGTGTGTGTATGTATACACACAGTGTATGCTTTTGGGTATACTGACTGTACCCAAGTGTTGGTCAATTTAACAATGTGTTTTCTGTACAAAATTTATCGCTTTTCAATTCAGATGCTACCAGTCATCAAAAGATAAAAAAAGGAATAGGAGAAAGTAATGGATCAACACGAAAACTTGAACGACTGACAGGAGATTCAAGGCAGCTCATGCCAGTTTACACACTTGTAGACAAACAGGAGTTCTAAAACCTTCACTCACTCTAACCAGTATTTATTAAGCCATGAAAGTAAGGGCATGACTTGATTCTGAGACCGTACCAGACCAATCCTGGGGTATTTTATTCAGTTTCAGCTTTATCAAACAATAAATAAAAAAAGAAACCAACAGGAAAAACTTTGTTCATTAACTAATCAAGAAGCAAATTTATTTTCAGTAGCTAATAAAAGAAACACAAACTGCAGAGACACAAACCAGACTACTCCTGACAAGGAGAAATGAAGACAGACATTTTGAAATTATTGGGTACTCTGATGCATTTGACTGAGCAACAAAAAAACCCCGAAACTGTAAAAGTCCATAGAAATGGACCAAGAGGCTTCCCACAAAACTTTTCAAGATGAAAAGCTTCTGTACCTGAACAGCGCAACAGACTTTTAAACATTATTTTCATAAAATGATGTTGATGAATTGTAACCATCGTCTATAATCAAACAAAACAGAATCCAGGGTTGAAATTACTACTACATTAAATGTATTAGTACTACATTTTAAAGCAGAAGAGTTAAGAACTTTAATCCAGATACACTCATCTTCTCCCAAAACAGTGCTCATAACTTTAGTTATATTCTCATCCTTCTAGAATACTACTACATTTAGGAAATACTGTGATTTAAAATTCATCCATCAAAAAACCCCCAAACCTTGCATCTAATGCATGGGGATTTTATGCAACATGTCAGTTATGACAACCAATAATGAAATAAATATTTGGCCAGCTTGTCACATCTATGACATACAGTCAATACATAGTTTTCATAACTAGTTTTCCCTACTACTAAAGCAATCCCCGCCCCCCCACCCCCGCTTACTCCCTCAGTCAAGTTATCTTGCTCCATACTAGCTACTGTTAATAACTGAGTCACTTCAATTAATGACCAAATCAGGTACAGTGGTCTTGTGCTATTACAGCCTGCTCCTAACGAAGAAAGTAGCCTTCCTCCTTTATTCCTGCCACTGCCTTCCCCTGCTTGTCACCCAAGAAAGATTGTAAAGAGAACCTCAAAACAATGTCTGCAAATATATGGGTAGATTTCAGTTATCACACACAAAAATAGACCCCGTATGTTCAGGGAAAAAAACATCTTAGCAGCAGGAGCAGCCTGTGTGCAGATCAAGTTCACACTACTAACTGAATCATCTTACCTAGTTCATCATCCTGCTACACACAAAGTTTTAAAGTTTGTTCTACCCACATATTTCTTTTGCCAAGGTTCAAATTACACAGCTCCAAGCTCTCCCCCATCTATGTGACTTTCATTCAGTGAGCACGCTCAAGGAACAAATGAAGGAACAAATATCATCTGTCTGTCTTGGCAAGAATCTTCAGGTATCCTTAACCATCAAGATGAAGGGAAATGTAGCTGTTACACCTACTCAGCTCTACTTTACATTCAGCACAAAGCTGTACTACCATGGCATATGATCAGCTATAGTTCATTGGAGTTAAGTGGTGTAGGAGGTATCTGACAAGAAATATCATGTGCCAGTTTGTTTTAAAGCATATTTAAATTAAAAAAAAAAAAATCTACATGTATCAAATACCTGCATTCAAAAATATTCCTATACTGCTACTTTACAACAGTGAATATCATCACCACTAGTCATAACTACTAACCGTGAATACATAGGACTTAAAAAGTAAAGGTGTTCTGGGTAACTGGATTAGTTACTTTCAGTAAGAGTCCTTCTGTTTAAAATCCGAGTCCGTTATGTGCATTCTCACTGTATGTAACGGGAACAGGCTTGGGAACGTAAACTGTGATCTTACAAAGTAACCCCCAGAAACTCGCAATACACTAACAATTAAAATCAAAATTTTTTTCTGTTTTAATGGCAAGTTCATCAAAAGACACCTCCTACATTCAAAACTGGATATAATTTTATGAACATATGGACAGAAAACAGCATTCACAGGAAGTTGTTTCACACTGCTTTTTAAATCAAAAAAAGGATATCTCCATGATTACAAATATTCCACTTATTTCTTGGGGAAGGAAGAGGAGGGAGTAAGGCAGCACAGAGAGGACATCTTCCTTCTTGGTACAATTCCCTTCCGTGACCCTTGCTAACACACCCATTAAAACAAAATATAAATTTCATAAGAAGCATCACTAAAATGAACACCATCTGTCCTGGACGGATAAACTCAGCACCATCTCTCAAAATGCTAACTTGATACTGACTTTATAGCTCTTCTCGCAAAGTAAGTTGAATAAACTGACAGGGATCTAACATTTATTTTATATGAAGTGCAACAGGATCTCCTTCAGTATTTAGTCCATCTTACTAGGCCAAAGTACCATCCACTGCGCACAAATGCACTCTGCCTCCCTCAGACTGTCTCCATTTAAAATCCACGTTCCACTTGTCATAATTCAAATCACACAAAGAGTAAGAACTAAAGTTTACTCAAAAAAAAAATGCATTCAACTTCAGCAGGCAAATTCCAGAGTCCTGTGTAAAGTCACTGAAAAGATGAATTGCCTTAACTGTGTTTTTAAAAAGCCTTTATGTAAACATAATGTTTGCATGCAAGACCTGCTCACAAAGGCAGAAAATGTTTCATTAACATGCGTAAAGTCTGTCCAAAACCACATAATGGTGGATTCTGAAGTTCTGCAGACATTTAGCAGAATGAACTTTTGAGTTCCCAAATTCAGACTATATGAGAAAAGTCTGATTTTGTTTTCTTCAGTAACGAATTGATTTCAGCATGTTCCCATGTAAATTGTCTATATTTAATAAGGCAGCACAGATAACTAACAGAATAAAGCAAATCTTCAATAAAGTATACAAGTAATTAAGAAGTTAATTATAGGCCAGCATCCTAATCTGTACATTATGAATTTACAGGCCTTGCCTGGTAAAATAAAGAGGCGACTGAAAATAAAGAGATTATTCTAAAACAAGACCAAACCTGGAAACAGTTAACATTAACACGTTCTAACAGCAGCTGCGATTCCCTCTCCTTCACAGGTGGTGAGGTTCTTTCCTCTGCTAAATGGAGGTTCAGTTATTGACAATCGGACAGCCTAGACAAGGGTACAAAACTGCTTACTCTTACACAGGTGTTTCTTCCTTGATTAATAGATCACTACAGTTAAAACAGATTTTTTTTAATTTTTGGTGGTGTTAACACAGTTTTGGGCCAAGGTAGCCTTGTATTTTGAAGGTCAAGGCATCCAAGGACAAAAAAAATCCTTCTCCTTTGAAGGATCAACACCAGAAACGCTCTCCTTGAATCCATGAGCCATATGAATTGCAAGTGTTTAGCAGTCGCTGCTTAACAGATGCCAGGGCAGGATTCAGACTGAATCAGGAAATGCTGGGAAAACGCAGAAGCACATTAGCAATACAGCCCAGCAGCACACTGCTGTTACAGGAACAGTCAATGCCTCCTGAAAGGTGTTCAAGTCCTTATTTTATAAGATAGTCATCATCAGCCCAAATGCCCTGCATTGCCTCTTTTAACTATATTACTTCCCTGAATTTCTTACATAGCCAACAGCTAACTATGGCCTCTACAAAGCTCTCCAGCTTAACAAATGTTCTAATGTACACTCAAGAGAAGCCTCTCCCACTGTACAAGAAGGTCACAGAAGCTAGGCACCTGAAGTCATGTGTTTGAGACTGCACCAGTGCTCCTTTGCACTTCTAATAGCTGGCGGTTGGGCAAAAAAAAGATACATCTCAGGAACAACTTCACAGTCACCAAATACAGACTGGCCATAAGCTTAATTTAGGCCCTCCATACTTTAAACATGATAAGTAACAACAGGAATACTGAGATCAAACTCTTAATTGCCTCTAACACTATTATTTCAACATATTTTCTCAAAGAAGACAGAGCTCAACAGCAATCCCATCTATTAAAAATAGTCTGTTAAAAGCTGAACTACTGTAATGCAATAGAAAGTTCTATTACTTCCAAAATGGAAGTTTACTCAAGCATTTTTGATAGAGTTCCGCTGTATGCTGGCACCAGTAGCCAAGTTCTATTGCAACATTATTCACAGGGGTCTGAGTAATCAAATAGGATTTATTTCCTATTTTACTATGAGAAGACAGCTGGCAAGAAGTGAAGTTCAGAATGTTTATGACTTTACTCATTCAGGATGACATGAAAATTAGTAAGATGGCAGTGCACTATGGTTTCAAGGCTTCTTTCAGAGGAAACGCTTGAGTAAATGCCTAGCTTACATTACCTTCACATAAAGTAGCATCAGCAATGCGGCACTTACCTTTCTTAAACATTTTCAGTCTTGCATGAAAAAAGCGCTTAATATTCTTTCACATTTTAAGTACTCAAGTGTTTCTGTAAATCACTATTTCAAATTTCTGTACCTTTATACTAGTCTAAGAGTTCCTTAAAAACAGCCACTAGAAGCAGCTGTGTGCTAATAGTAATAAGAAAGCAATAAAACCCAGTATGAAGTAATAGAACTGCCAAGAACGTTTGTGATATAAAAATAAATTTTACTTACAGATGAGCCACCCTTTCTCCTTTTAGAGGAGGCAGAACGTTCCCAGAACCGATCAAGCAGTTATGCACTATAGCAAGACATTGCTGCACATCATCTCTTAAACAAAGAAGAAAACTTGATTACTTATCCATTAAATGCTTGAAAATATACAAATGATAAAGCATATCTTTTAAGTTTTACAGGAGCCTTTTTCTTTAGCTGTATCAGTTCTAAACACAAGAGGGAGCACTACAGAAATCAAGCTGTGCTGCTCTGATCCAACCTAATTCTATTACAGAACTTGGACATTCAACTTAGTTTCCTGAAAAACTTGGGAGATTTTTATAATCTGAAACTGTTAAGATAACTTCAGTGCAATGAGATATACTCATCTCAGAACATCAGCTTTACCCAAAAAAAAGTTTTAGAGAATTTTATCTAAATCCCAGATAAAACTAATGAAATAACTACTCACCCCAAGGCCAAGAAAAGTCCTTCCCACCAGGAATAGCATGAGGGAATACTTTCTTTATGAGTGACTATTTTACAGTCTGAAGATAAATTATAATGCAACAATGCAAACAATGTTTTTCCATGTTAGCTCAGAGAATTAAGGTATCTTTTTTAAAGCTATCTCACCTAAAGTAGTAGGCTTTATTATACAGTTACAAATTACGCCCTTTGTTCTCATCTTTGTGGTAAGCAGCTCTGATTGTAAAACAATTCCTCTCAACCCTCTTAAGAGGTTACTTAATAGCTCTAAGTACTCATGCATTACTTACCAATTCTCTAAATACGTTCAACAAAGGCTGTTAGAATTTTTCATTTTATCTTTTGTGTTAGAAAATCCTACTCTGAATCTCTTAAATATACATATAAAGAAGTTGGATTTTGAATTGTTACTCAGTGGAATACTAGGGAAAAAAAATGACAAGAATTTAAACTCCAGGAATACTGCAATTCAATGGAAAAGCAGGCTCATCTAGTATCCATTTATTCACACCTGTGACTCCCTCAGCAACTAATGGTATTCTCTACTCTGGCAGCTTTGCTATCTTGCCTTCCAATTTGATTTGCAATTCATGCACTTGGCTGTATTCTCCCAAATCACCACCATTTATGTTAGGTAGCGCAGTGAAGCCTTGACCAAATAAAAGTCCAATTCTGTTACAAATTAACAGCTTTACATACAAGGTGTCAAAAGAAAAAAACCACAAACAGAAGAAAAACATACAAAGAAACAAAAGACTTAAATAGAAAGCATATCCTTTCTTCTTTTAGTCTAAGTATACTTTTTGATTGCAGTTTTGTGGCATTGATTTGTCAAGCACATATTGTCTTTTTCAGATTGAAAAAGAAGTGGGAACTTGGTCAGACAGAAAAATATCTAGGAGTCAGATACACCATGTCCTGTCTCATGTAGGGTTGCACTTCATAGCACGAGGTATAACATCACATGCTATGAACATCAACTGAAGTATATATAGCTTCAAGCACGTGAAGATTTAACGTGAGTAAGAATGTTCAAGATTTAATGCTTGTAAACAGCTTTAGCTATTTGATACTTACAAATGCTTTAGCATGTAGTACACATTATTATCTTGTGCTTAGGAAACTGCCCTTATGAAGCCACGGTTTCACACTAACAGAGTTTAACAAGATTGGGCAACAGTATTGCCTCCATTCCAATTTGTTACGTCACTGACTCTGCATTACCTCCTCAGTTTCAACACTGTGACACTTTTTCCAAGGACACACTATGTACTGATTCCATTTACTCATAGGAAGGACACGGAGAGAGGCAGATTTCCAAGCCAAATCAGTTCTGCATTCTACTTCATAGCTCAGGAACAAAAATGGTTATGCCAAAATAACAAGTTAAGGAGTCTAGAGGAAGAGGTTTTTTTATTGCTGACTACAGTTAAATGGAAAGATACTTTGTGGTATGTATTAAAAAATAGTGTGGCACAGAAATACCTTTTTACCAACATAAAGCAGCTTAACATTTATTCGTATTTTAAACAGCATTTCTGTTCAAAATAATGTCATCCATTTTATAAAACGTACCTTCAAGCTACATGTACTCTTAAGAGTTAAAAATCATGGAAATCTTGGAGTAATACCAAACAGAGTGTAACATTATAGTATTTTACTCATTTTTTGTAATGCCAGTATGATTGGCAATAGCTGCATAAAACAGACATGAGTGGATTAATGCACCTTCTCCATATTACGTATCATCACTAACCTGGACATTTCTAGTTTTCCAGTTGCATACTGCTCTAGTTTGATGAGTTCAGGCTGAAGAAAAGTATCCAGCAAATAAAAAGCAAAGTTTATTTCCTCAGATGAAGGAACATGCCATTGGATGTCCAAGTTCCACAGGTCACCTGGTTTACCCCAGTCCTACAGTAAATAAAGACACTTATTATTAATCAAAACATGAAGACAATATTTTTTTTTTAAAAAAACCCAGCATTTAATATTACTAAAAAACCCCTAACACATGAACTTGAACTAGCTACTGCTGTAAAGCAATTATGCTGACAATTCTGGGGGAAAAAAATCCCAAGAACACAATAAACCCAAACAGAAATCCAAAACCTACTCTAACGTCTACGTGTAGCTGTAAAATAATACATACCTGAAAGGTCTAAAAGGAAGAGGACTGTACTGGTCTAACTGAAATATAAGTTTATTATTCCTTTGGTTGTATACAAATTCAGAAATACTATGTACAACTCGGACTTTTGATACTCCTATACAGAACAAAGCAGCTAGCCCATTTAATAGCACTTACTTTCAGTCCTGAACCACAATCAGGAAACTTTCTATTTTTAAAATGAAAGTAATAAAGGAAAGCTTAATTTTAAGTTGGACTTTCCATATAATGCTAGGTCATCTCATAACAAAGACAACTTTTTATATTTTGGCTTACAAAGAGCTCAGACTTGCTATAGAATTAACCAGTTGAGTACTTGGAAGAGAACAGTCAGCATTTATAACTAATTCATACTCAGTCCAAGCTTAGGAGTATATTAATTAATAGACAGGCCTTCCAGTCTTTACTTTCCATTTCCTGTCTTTGTCCAATTTTACATGGTGATTTAATATTTCAATACTTCACCATCTGTTCCTAAAATGCCGGACTGACCTGACTGACAAAAAACTACAGTAATACACTTACTTAATGTAGCCTGCTATAACATATCTTCCTTGGATGACCAGGCTAGTCCTCCATGAATATTACTTAAGAAAGTGACAGCAGTTTTACACTGGGACAACGTAGGAAGTATGTAAGTGACAAACTCAAGCTGTTAATATCAATTAAGAGCTGATATAATATAGACTTTCTGTAGTAGTCATTGAGGTATGGAATAGCAAATTAATTGTGATTTCTTTTCAATTTCAGAGGAGGAATTTAATAAATCTATTTTTGTGTTGGGGCATTTAATTAAGATTTTTTTGTTTGTTTTTAAATTAGTATCTGGTCCAATTGGATCTTCCCATCAGTTTAGCAAACTGTACTAGCTTTTAGTAACAAGCATTAGATTATCTGTAATTGTAAAGTTATGTAAAAGCACTTTTCAGCAAAACGCAACTTTATATTCAAATAGGCCAGCTGAAAACTGCTGCAGTGTTCATCTGTAATACTGATAAAATGACCTCAAAGTCTTAACAGCAGGCTAACATTACTTTTGACAGTTTCAGTAATTTTTAATACTGCCACTTCCACTTCCATTTTATCTCAAGCTCAGTGCAGAACCATTGTTCATTTGTCATTCTGCCTACCTGTAAAACACCGTATCTCCTTCCTTGCAGTTTTTTGCACTGATGTACTCTTATTTCCACACAGTCACCATAAGTTGTTATATTTGATAACCGTATTTATATGAAGAGCAACAAGGAAAGACTGCAGCTCTTATCCACAAAAGCAGATGAAAGACTAACTTTGTCCCAGTGCAATAATGCTTCCTATGACTGGATATTCAAGTAAAGTGAAGAGCAAAATTCTCCTGCTAAACTCCAAACTTAACTGTTTATACCACCATATTTCGTGATAGCTGGGTCTCAATTAAATGCATCATTTATTACAAGATAAAGAAACATGAGCAGGCACCTTTGCTTTGTATTATCTTACTGTAGTCATGCATTCATTCTAAAACACACATCATGAAACTAATATGTCATGCTATAAAACTAATCAAAACAACAGTCAGTATTCATTGTTTATTATCAATATAACTTTGTTAACTTGCAATTTGCTGTATGTTTCAAAGCCTAAAGCATCTTTCAATTACACTTTCCATTGCTGCTACCTATGTTCAAAAATCTCCAAATAAAACCAAATAATATAGTGTATGATTGCTTTTTAAAAAAGAAAGTAAAATCCTCTAATCCTAAATAAATGAAAATCCTTGCCTTGATAGGAAAGTATTCAGAAAGAGGCTTGTCAAAGCCACCTGGCACACTGCAGTACTCTGTGGGGTAGATAAGTGTAGCAGAACGAAGAAGATGGTGCAGTAGGTTACAAGACAGAATGTAACCCTGCTTACAGGTTAAATGTAGGGTTCGCTGCAGTATCTTCCCAAGCTGCTCCCTGTACAGTAGCAACTTCTTTCCATCCACTCGAGTGATCTAATAGGAAAAGACAAACATTTCAAAAGTAAACATAACTGATTTTGTTCTAGAGGACTAAAGAGAGGATTACACTGCTCAGTTGATCCTGTACCAAGTTTCATCCTGTATGTCACATGGAATTAAAACTGAAGACTGAATGTGCACGTGAACTACGACTACTGCAGGAAAAGTTTAAGAAACACTAAAAACTGTGGTATACATTGCTTCTCGACCCTGTTCAAAACTTTCTAGCAATATTCATATTAATTTTAAAAGATTTATCTTTACCAAAAGCATCTTAAGTTTTTCCCTGCACTGATCCCTTTTCTTTCTCTTATCTCTCAGTAATTGTACTAAATGCTTTAATTTTATGCCACATACACACTGTATGTTAATTTTCTTCAAACAGCAGCCACTTAGGTCCCATTTAAATTTGGATGAGAAAAAAAAAGTTATGCAGTGTCATTCATACAACATTTACTTTGTTTTAAAAGCAGAAGTTTGTTTTCTTCATCTTTCAGGGGCATTAAACAGAATTAAAGGACATACATGCACCGGAACAACATTCTTTGCAATACCTCTGACAAAAGCTGGAGATTCCAAAGTAGCTCCTTATCTAGTTCTTCATCATGTAATACATCATCATCTAGAGGAACAAGTGATAAGCACTGCTGTAACAATACTGCAGTCAAGTCTTCCAAACAAGCTAAATCATAAACCTGATGCCTGCACCCCAGAAGTTTATTCTCAACTCTTCCATTGCAACCTTCCAATCACACTGCATCCACGTCCAGCTGGAAGTTACTTTAGCCAATTGAACATCTTGAATGCTTTTCATGAAATTGACGAGTGTCTGCAAACATTTTAAATCACCACATTTTAAAAGAGGCATGCTCCTGTAGCTTGATAGATTTCTGCCTTGAAATTACACATAAATAGTTGTTGGTTTGGTTCGGGGTTTTTTTAGATTAAATAATGGACAGAATTAATTTTCCATTGCTGAAATGAAGTTGTGGAAAACACACACAAGTTTTAAATATTATTTTCATGTTTAGCAAAAGTCAACCCAAAACAAAGCAAGTAACACTAGAAATCTTACAAACTTACTGACTGTGAGGTGAGTTATAACATTGCAGCAATGCGGTACAAATAGCTTCAAGGATTCCTCAGGGCGGCACTGGAAACAGCATCATAAATAAACCAATTTCAAAAAGGCGTCTTATGGAACTCAGCACTCACACTGATACAACCACTTCTATACAATGTTATTGAAAAAGAGAGAAGGATTGTATTTCATCTCTACAGTCAACCTGACATCATGATTTTTGAACACTCCAAACCCAAATTTAACATAAATGCAAGAAAAATACTTTGTGAATCAACCTCTTGAAGTATCACTATATGCGACCATCCAATTTTAAGAGGGCATAATATTAAGAACCACCTGTATTTACATGAAAAATTAAAGATTGTGCAGAAGAAAAAGTAGTAGTATTGGCTTTTTTTCTTTTTTAAACTAAAGATCAAGTGAAGTCAGAGCATTTTCTCTCACTTTTACTGCAGCTCGGCACATATCGGCAACCATTCGACCAGCAACTCTAGTCTCAAATATATTTGAAACAGCAAAGTTAAAAACCTTCTCCAAGGCAACCTAAAAATGAGTACAAAAAGACAGAGGTTACTTTTTTTTAAAAAAAGAAAACTAGGTATCATAAAATGTTTGATTTATACAGAAGGCAGCATTTGTACATAATATGGTATTCTTTTAAAACAGAAGACTGCAACTGTGATTCATGTTAAAAAAAAAAAATCAGAAGAGAGAGACAAGGAAAACTGACCTGTAGAATGCCTAAAGCTGACTAAAATGTAACTACCATCACAGTTTAAAAAGCTGACAATGCTATAGAATAGGAGGATTAAAAACTTATGTGAATAGGAACTGCTTAGGAAAGAAGTCCTAAATGAGATCATTACACACGACTTGCAATTTATGCAACACCTATGTCTAATTGTACAACTACAGCCTTCACCAGAATAAAGGCTGCTACTGAAGTTGCAATGACACACGGTTTGTCAAAATAATTTGTTTACAGATTTTTCACTTTTTTTTCTTCTTTCTTATTGCACCACTCTGTTACAGCAACACATTGTAACAGGAAAACACATGACAGCATCCACTATCACTAAAATAATTCAGTTACAGGAAGGTCTATGTTCCCCTCCTCCTCCCAAGAGTTTATAAACAAAACACACTGAATGCTTTAACTGGTGGCACAACGAGACACTGCCTTCAGCTGGAGACTGGAGACACTTCTCAAATGTTGGCTTTGGGAAGAAAGTCAGATAAATCTTGTTGACTAACGAAAGCTTGTGGTGCTCCTGAGGAACTACACAGAACAGTTTTCCCTGAGTAAGCCAACAGTCCTCTGAAAGGAAAACTATGCTGTTTCATATACAAAGTAAAGCTAAGACACCCATTAGTTAACGAATAAATAGGGAATTAACTTATTAACCATTTAAGTGTTTTAAAGCAGCTTATTACCATCCAGTAACTTGCAAGGCAAGCTGAACTACATACAGCGTAGGTTACATATGATTACTTTAATAATGAAACACCAGGAAAAATAAAAAGTAAATACTTAATGACAACAAAGAATTAAGTTAAGACTTAAAATAACCAAAAGATTCCAGACAAGATCATACCAAAATGTCCAACGTAATGGCTCAAAATGTATAAAACCTAGCACCTCCAGATATATACATAATGTAATGTAAACAGAATAAAATGTGTTAACCCAACCCGCAAGGAAAGAATCTGTCCACGTAACAACATGGATTCTCAATCCCCATCCTTCAGAGTTTATTTTAATCCAGGTAATTTTCCTGATCCCATTAGCCACATGGCTCTTTTGCCCAGCTGAAGAAGTGGTAGAGAGAGGGAGAGAAAAGGAAAGCAGGGAATTGGGTTAACATTGCCATCAAAACCACAGTCTAAATCATAAAGTGATAAAATACGCTGTTAAAATCATTTCTCCTAACATTTATCATCAGTTGGCAAGAGAGCACCAAGAACCTGAGAGCTCGGTACTGATGTATATATAATCATAAAAAAAACCCTGTCATGAAGTCCTAAAATTCGCCCCCTCCTCTTCCTTGGTTAAAAGTGAAAGTTTGTAACAGGGCAGTGAAGGAAGGAAGAATATGAACTACCAGTAACTCAAAACAGAAAATTAAGCCTCTCAAAGACATGAAAAGCCAATGCTCTACATACCTTAAATATATCCTTTGAACACTGAGTAAGGATTGTACTGAAAGTAGAAGAGAGACCTAATTCCACTAGACTCTCTAGATGAGTCATTTTCTCAGTTTCAGTCTCCTCTCTGGTTTGTTCTAGTGTGCTGCTCTCTATAAGTCCAAAACATCTACACAAATACAATGAGTGAAATATTAGTAAGCAGAACTTGCAAGTTTTACAAAGCTGCTCCCAAGCTTTCAGCTATCCTTAGCTTACTTACCTATCCATAAACTGCAGTACAAAATCCTCAAATTCAGCAGTTGCAGAGCACAATTCTCTTTCCACCTACAATTTTCCAATGCAAAAGAAGCACAAAAGGTTGGCTTTTCTTAATGAAACATAAGATAAATTTTATTTTCTATATTAACTACTTCAAAAACACTTCCAATTTTTAAGCGATATAGACTACAGCACATTTTCGCATCGAAGTCTGTACAGTCTCAAGTACACTACATGAAACAATTATTAAATTTTCTTTACACTGTCCTGTCCAATTTCCTCGCCTTGATCTCTAGCCAAATAACCTCTCAGGGTGAAACCGGGTCTGTCTCTACGGATACAACCTTTGCTCTTACTACTGATCCAGCTTTCCAGCAGAGGGTCAGTGGGTGCCAGCTATGGTGACAGACTTGGCTCTGCTGACATATTTACATTAAACATTCAGCGTACAAACTGCTCTTAGTTTTTGAGTGCTGCAGCTCAGGGACAATGAAATTAATCTTCCAGTAGCTGAGCATTCAGAATCTGTGCCATCTGTAGCTACTAGCTGTTCTCTGAGCTACAAGAAGAGTCCTCTAGCAGCAGACAAGACATTTTACACAGCAGTTGCAACTACCATCATGGACACTGCTGCTGCCTCATTTGTAGTATGTCAGACATAGCTTCACTATTTGTGCCTGAACTCCTGTATTAAAAGCAGAAGCAAAAATCTAGTGATGAGTAGAAACAAAAGCTATTTCCCAGTCTCTCCTGTATTTTTTTCTCAGAACAATGCCAGAGAAATGGAGTGCAAGGAGATCTAGAATTTGAGATGTCTGCAAACAGCCCTCCAAAGCAGCAAACAGGTGGGCTGACTGTGTCTAATAACAAAGGGGCAGCAAAGGAGAAAAGGGAGCTGAGGGCTCGCTGTCTTATGACAATACTATCTCTTGATTGGAAGAGATTAATAAGCATCTGAAGAGAAAACAGTAGAATCTTAATCAGAAAAGAGAAGCATGACTGCAGGAACACTTTAAAGAAGAGCAAGCATTTTGAAATTATTTCCCACAGGAGGAAAACAGCCCTGAAAAGTGAAAAAGAACATTAGTTTTTTCAAAAATAACTACAAACAGCTGGGGGGGGTTGGGTTTGTTTGTTTGGGTTTTTTTAAACACCTATGAAGTTTTCAAGAGGAGACCAAACTCTTTCCAGAGTCCCCCAATCAATTAAGTTACCTCTTAACTCATTCTAAGACAGACTAGTTTTGAACTAGAACTGATGTATATACATCATCTGCTTTATTTTTTTCTTTATTGTTACCTTAATGTTTTATGGTGACAGGAAGTTTCCAAAATTTAATGGTAACAAAGCTGCTATTTTATTAGACTCAGAAAAATTTAGATGGCAAGGGACTGCTGGAGATCATGTAATCCAACCTCCTACTCAAAGCAGGGCAAGCTCAGAATCAAATCACACTACACAGGGCCTTGCGCAGCTAAGTTTTGACATAAAAATATTAGTGTTTGAATTTAAAAAATTATTTATGTGACAACCTATGACTGGGAAGCAATTGTAAGAATACGTGGCCACTTTGCACGCTGATGTCAGTGCTACAACACTGACCAGAAGCAAACGTGAGCCACGTCTTCGAGGTTTTTGTTGCATTTTTCTTTAACACAGTTACGCACACGAGAGACAGCAGCAAATCTGTTACAGTTCTAAAGAAATTACTACGTTGCTAGAAATTAAACTGAAAACTAGGCTAATTTTGTTTTTATAACTGCAAAGCACTCTTACCTCTGAAAGATCATCTCGTTCTTGCAATACAGATGAACAATCTACTAAAGGCACCAAAGTAGAAAATGTTGCAATGAACTGGAATGTAATCTGTCAAGAGTTGCAAACAGCTCTTTAGTAAGTGTTACTGTATTCTACAAATTAAAAGGTTTTTGCAATTAAGGTATAGGAGCTAAAGCAAATCATTACATTAAAAAAATTCCAGAGCCTAATTCTTCCACTGCAAAGATTCAATAGTTATTTCTGATTTCATATATAAAACTTCATAGTCAGCACTGCAAACATGCCTCCATTTTCTAAGTAACACTGATTTTGTGCTGAACTTTAAAGTTTCAAAAACCCTATAACGTTTACATTGTTTGAATAGATAATTAATATGAATTCCAGAAGATGTGGGCTTTTAGGACCTAATTTAACAAAAACCTAGTGATAAAGGTCTTCCTACTCATCTTAAAAGACTAGGAATATCTGCTGGGAGCTTTGGAACATCTATTTTATCTTGTTTATTTAGAGCTGCCCAAAAAGTCAAGTAAAGTGATTATCACAATTTGGTGTTAAAAGATTCACTTTGCATTGTCGAATAAGCCAAAAGCACTATCGTAAGTTAGAGGCTTGTAATATTAATTTTTTACAACTAAAATTGTGCAGGAACAAAACCAGGCTAAGAACTGCTGGAAAGATGAGTTACTCACTTTCATACAAATGTAAAAAAAGCTATCAGAGTGAACTAGTTGGCTAACTATCTTCTAAAAAAAAAAAAGGTAAGATTTATATACTCACCATACATTTACTGAAGTCATTTGGATCTACTCCAGGCAATGCTCTCATCAGTAGAGGTAGCATGTGTGTTGGACCTTCAGGAAACCACTTGCCCCCAGACACCAGACTACGAGCTACTCCAATTACACAGCTTAAAGTAGCTGTGAGCTGATGAGGTTCTGTCAATGTCTCAAGTGCAGGATACGTTCTATAAAGTTTAAAAGCAGTCATATTAGGAACAATAATGTTTCTAAAGTCTTCAATGAAAAGTGGATTGTATGTGTTATTTTCTACAGCAAGGCTACACAATTTCTGCAAGAAAAATTCAAGCTAATAAATGGTTCCAACAGTTTTTTCTCATCTTTTTCCAATGAGCTTATTAACACTGCTCTTTTAGAAAATGTTCCTTTCATTTGGTCAGTCCTATTTACAACAAATTCAGGATTAAATAATTTGTTAGCAGTTGCAGCACAGGAATTAACAGCTACATGGGCTCCTACGTTCAAAGCTATGATGATTTTTATGTTTGAGCTTTAAGCAAAAGCAAGCTGTATACTTCAAAGTGTAAGGTTCTTGTGGCAAGTGTGAGATCTTGCCTTGACTGCCTCTAGATAGAGAAGGGATACAGTACTTAATGTTGCATTAAAGTCCATACCTCTTTAATAAAAACCCCTAAGTTACCATAATTTTGAAATGCTTTTCTTACACTAAGTACTTTTACCAAACTGCTAACAGTTCCTGCTGTAATCAACAACCTACAGCTCAAGCAAGAGTCATAGTGCTACCCCTGCTCTACGTCATCCAAAGCACAAAGGATCTATCTACATCTACTGAACAAAATGAATTCAGAACTGCAGCCAAGGCAAACAGACCAGTGATAGCTTGAACTACAGAGCAGAGCAGACATTCAGTCTGCTCTCAAAACAGAAAAAGCAGTCATACCCAATATAGGCCTGCATTGCTGTCCTTCTTACAACTGTTATGCTTGAAATGTTTTTATATAAGAGCAGATTTATGAAGTTTTTACAAACAGTTGAGTCAGTAAGGTATGGAATTCAGGAAGGGCTCTTCAAGACAAACTCACTTCACTGTTTTTACAATACGAGTTGTTCAGGTACAAAAGTCTGCATAGGAGGAGGAACATGGATAGGGGCAAAGAACAAAGCTTTTCATTGGGGCAGGAAGGAGTTACATTTTTCTTTTGGAATTTTAGGCACCAAGGCATTAGTAATAGTACAGACTAAGTATTTTACAATAGCACATACTTCAGTGATTCACTTATGAAGTCAGAAGCAATGACAGTGATTTTAAACAATCTGTAACTGTAACATACTCAGACACAAAACAAATACAGCATTTATGCTTATTACTACATAAACCCACAGTGCCATCATTTATATCTGGCTCAATTGAAACCTAGTGGAAAAGTACAAGGTGCCTCCAAGTTGCTTTTTCAACTGTTCCACCCACTATCTTATACAAAATGCTAACAGAAATGCAAACGACCTGAGGACTACTCTATCTTGCACAAGCTACGAACAGCTTCCAGAACTATTCTATTTGCCAGATGTTTAAAAAAACCAAACCAAACCAAATAAAAACTTAAGTGCCCCCTCACTCCCTGTCTTGACTCAGGGGGAGCGTGTATTAGCAGCCCCTCCCACTGTAAGCACTTGTTTGCAGCAAGGAAATTGTTTATCAATTAATATGACTGCTTTGCTACTTATTTGTTGGGAACAGGGAAGTTGCAATGTTTCTGCAGAACTTACTTCTCAAGTACAGGTGGAATTACTAATTCAGGACGCATCAGTGCAAGGTTCTGCAGAGCCTGGGCAGCCTCCAGGCTTCCAGTTTTACTAAACATAGCCAGAAGAACAGGTTGAATAATGCATTCTACAAAGTCTGTAACATCTTGATCAGTAAGTTTATGACTATCAGGCACAGGAGTTAACCATGTCGTTTTCTTGTAGCGCTCACGATGCAGCCTTCTGACAACACCACTGGGTAACCTCTGAAGGAGTTTCATCAGTTTGTTCTGTTGAATACAAGAAATGCTATTCAGTTAATTGGCAGTAGCAGAATATGAGTCGCTAAGCATACAATAGACAACTAATAAGCCAATAACTTGAAATTACACAACTGCAATAAAAGAAAATTCAGAAGATGTTTACAAATTGTCATTAAACTTCGGTTACCAAAATAGCAATTATGCTGCCAGCACTAAACCTTAAGATTAAAAAAAAAAAAACAAACCATGAAAACAAAACATACAAAGGATATAGTGAAGAATTAAGATTACTTCGCAGTAATTAAAGACATCTTTGAGAGCATTCTCTGCACATTCACACATAAACAAATATCCTATTCTAGAACAAGTCACCTCCTTTGGCACTGCTTTAACCAGTCATGCTATTTTAATCTGTACTTTCCACCAGCTATCACAGGGAGATTCTTACATTCTCTAGCAGAAGACTCCAAGCCCCACCATCAAAAAGTTATGCATTAAAAAATCTTTTTGGCTTCGGTATACTCAAAGCTAGATTTCGCTAACTTGGAGCCAGTAGGTCAGTAATACAAAAGCTAAGTCACACAAGGAATACTGAGGTGGTGGTTTATCACCCTCCTTTGAAGTGCTGACTCCTTTTTCCTAGCTATATAGGAATTGGATACCTAGTTTTGGACTTCTAAACTGCACTTGTGTTAGATGTTTGAAGAATACTCCGATGAGGTGTGGTCAAAACTGCAGAATGAAAGTATGATTTGAATGACAGTACAATCATGTATCTTGAAAATTAAAGCCTCAAAACATTATACAGCAATCAGACAATCTGGCTGTTGGAGCACACAGGGCATCTATCAAAGTTTGATTTGACAGGTTTGACCATTGAAACGACAGCCAAAGTTATTCTCTTGACATGCAAAAAACCTCACCAGCCAGCGCCCATTATTTGAAGGATGGTAAAAAGATGCAATGCTATTGAACAATCCAGACAAGTGCTTCTGCACTAGTTTACTTGGTCCACCCTGTAAAATAAAAAATAATAAAAAAAATAACAGAATTTTATTACACGGAGTTAAAATGAACATGTAACACAGCAGTACAAGGTATAAGTGAGCATACTCACTAAACACAGCAATACCTCAAAGCATCAAATCACATCAAATCAAATTCCCTCCCTTCCCCACCCTCAGCAAGCTTTCTCCATTTAATCCGACGAGGTTCACCCTAAAAGAGGGATTCAATTGTTCAGCAGGTCCCAAGTGCGTATCCACAGTGGCACTTTACAGCTGGCTACTCCCTTCCAGAATGCCACAGACAGCAGCTGGGAAATAAACCTTTTCACCCACATTCCACCTGACAGTGAAACAATGCAGTTTAACACAAAACTTCAGCAAAAGATAGCCTAAAACCATGCTTCTACAGTGAGCCAAACAGAACAAATATTAAATACATACTTGCTTAAAGCTTTGCATTAGGTTTTGTTTCACTTTATGAAATACTAACCATCATGGCAGTGATCCACATTACCGCATGTCCTACATCATAAGCATTTGTTAAAAATCTCGGAACAACAACTTGATTGCTTCCCACTGGAAGATTTAAACTCCTCAAAATTCTGGTAAATATCTGGAAAAAAAATACTGGCATAAATTAATTTTCTAATCAAAAGATGCTTGGTGGTTTTTTTAAACAATATAACTGCCACAAACATATGTAAAAAAGTTCATAAGCTGAAAGATTCAAAGGCTCATATATACTATTTATCTAAAGAATATCATTAAGAGCCACTTCCACAAGAACATGGGATTAGTTATACAATCAGAGAGCACTTATTTACTTCAGTGTGTTGTTGCTTCGTTTTGGAGTCCGGTGATGACAGTAACAACTTCCAGTGCTGCCTGTTAGAAAAGGATGGCTCACATTTTTGAAGTTAAACTTAGGTCTTCAAATGAATACACCTAATTTGAAAAATTGGGCCATGGCAGTGTAAGATCCATACACAAAATATGATTTTTTCTTAGCATAGTAACACTGCAGACTTATCTCAAAATAGACAACCATTTCATAAAATGAGAAATATTACCTTTGGTACATAAGGATCCCAGTCTATGTACCCGATGTTGTCAGTGGCCAAGCGAGCAAAAAGATTTACTAGATGCTGAAAACAATCACAAAAGAAGGAAATATTCATTAAAACATATTCATAATAGAAGATGCACAAACATCTCAAGCTACTTGACAGATGCAAGATAAAAGCTACCCATGGCCAGTATATAATTTGTGAAGGGAGATTTCACTCTATCAGAAGCCATCAATATCCTATTTCATAATGCACCTGAATTCCTACCTTCAGGAGTCCACTTCATTACTCATCTGAGCACTGGCAGATTAAAAAAAATAATTTTTTTCTTCCAATGTAAAGACATACTAAGAGTACTTTTAGAAGTTGTATTCATACTCTCCCTTTCCCCATGCTCTATTAATTAACATTAAAGGCAGAATGCATTCACTGCCATTTTAATTCTCAACCATTTATTGTTAGAACAACTCTGAAGAACAGTAGATGAACAACAGACAAACTTATACCTGAGCTGTATGTTGTCAAAGACCAGCTTGTGCTAAGAAATATCTTTTCTTCTTTTGAGCAGCTTGGAGTTTTTTCCCCTTTTTGAACAGCTTCCAGAGACCAGAAGACTCCTGGTAGTAGCTTACAGAAAGACACCTGTACTAAGCTTCAGAGTCCTTCAAACACTACCACTATTTTATCAACTGGGTGTAACAGACTATCTCTGCAGTGAGGGTTTGGCACAAACTCCAGGTGACAGTCAGAAGAGAGATTTCCCAGAAGACCCATAGCACAGCTTAAATAGAGTGAAAAACTCAGAACAGGCTCTAGCTTGGTGATTTCATTGACTTCTCTAACAGAAACCTGCTACCTACTTTTGCAGCCTTTGCATAGAGGACTATTGGGATTGGTTCCTGGAAAACGCCCCAAGGAGTATTCTGAAGAACGTGAGCCTACCAACACACACATAAAGAACCCTCTTACATGCAAGAATAAGAGAGAGGCTCTGTAGAAGATTAGGAGGTTTGGGAAGAGGATAAACAGGCATCCAAATACAATCCACTTTCTGGCAAGGAAAAGGGCCCAAAGTGCGCTATCCACTTCGGCTGCCAATGCATCATCCTGGTTCTCAATAACTTTGATCATAAGAAATGGACACACCATGCACACAATTTACAGTAACTCTGAGTTGGAGCAGCTTAGCAAACCCTTAGGATTGTCAATTCACCTTACGGTGCTTCCTCACCAGTAGAGCACTCTCTTGTGAGCTGAACATGGATACCAGCCTAAAATAGCATCTATATATAGACACTGAAGGAAATTCAACCACCACATCTTGAAGGACTATTTAGCTTCTGCAAGATCCATCCCACTTAAAAGTGTATTTGCCGGTGGTGATGGCTGTTGCATTTGTAACTTTGGTTTATATGTTATCTGTGGCTTGTAAAGGTCACAGGCAGTAGCTGTCAGATGGGGTGGCAGTATGTGACTATGAAGAATTAGATACTCCATCGCTAGAAAACAGCCTCATGAGTACAAAAGGGAACTGAAATATGTCCTCAGAAAAGAAGGTTTTCAGAAATAAATAAAAAAGGAGATGAAGTCTCACTCCCATATCCTAACCAGGAGAAAGCACATAATCCACCAACGCTCCTTTTATGAACTTGTCCAAACACAGAAATACCTATCAGGCCTCCAATAACCTTGATGCTTCTGTCAGTATCGTGAAGCTACAGTGAAGCTAAAAGTGTGAACCTTAAATAATCCTGCCTAATTCAGAGACAGGTCTTCACCAAGAGTTCCCTTCTCAGTCTGAAAACATGATAGCTTTGGAAAACCTATGAATTCAATTCAGGACAGTCAAATCTGACACAGCCTGAAGACAAGCGTTACATTTTCTTAAATGATCTACCTTTTTCATTTGATACTAGGAAGTGCCCACTGAAAAAAACCCTTATCATGCACAAAGGCAATTGATTCCATAGGTTCCCTTCAAACAGCAAGTCTTAACTCCTGCCAAAGCAAGCTAAGAAAAAGCTTGCAGCATACAGAGGCTTAAATTGGCTTGCATAGTCAGAACCCATATGTCTAATTATCTGCATCCAAGCTTGATGAAATGAACAAGCCTGCCCTTAAGAAGTGGACAAGACAGAGGAGGAAACAAGTAGTGAAAACTGTCAGAATACACTGGGAGAGGGAAAAAATATCAGAGATCACTTATGAAAGATTGTTTATGGTTATTTGTTAGTCTGTTTGACAGAAACAAACCAAATCACGATATTAAAGTGTAGGCTGTCATCCTTCTGTCAGAAAGAGTAGACAGAACTATGATTTTTTGGATAGCCATCAGAAAGATGCAAAAGTGTCTACAGACAACCTCAACTAAAACTTTGGCAATCACTCCTGTTCAAATCTGGACAATTGTCAACTGTTGGAACAAAGACTGCCTGCCTTCATTTGTGAGGAAACTAACTCAAACCAGAAAGACCTACACACAAGCCTTTTCACAAAGAAATTGCCACAAACAGAAAGTGCTACAAAGGTAGCATTCAACAGTGTTTTGGAAATCAACTTTCTCCAAAGACTCAGAGAATTCGTCCTTGTGAATATAGGCAGGAGATTAGCAAGAGGAGCCAGATGGTCAATAAGCTTATGTTCATACTGAGTATGGAAAAAATCTGGTAATATGCCAAGTTTCACTGCAGTAAAGCCAAGGCACAGGTCAGCTGACAACAACAGCACCTAAGCTGCTGGTGGTGGTGTCTCAAGCATGAGATTTTATTTTATTTCCCAAGTTTTTATCTAGTTATATGAGACACACAAAAAAGGCAGACAGGTACATGGTAGACTATTTTCCTTGAAAAATATTTTGGCCAAGGGGAGTACAGATTCTTTACTGTATCTAAAATAAGGATGACAACAACTCATTGCAGTCAAAGCAAAGCATTAATATTCAAAATCAGGGATCAGGAAAGATGTGTTTAGATATAAAAGATGGGATTTTACAAAATTATAATTTACAGAAATCACAATAGCACTTTGCATCATTGTAAGCATTAGCAGGCAGTCTGGAAAATGCCAGCATTCCCAATGCTGGAAAGAAAAGCTGGCTGAGCTAGCCATTAAACAGTGTTCACCAAGCACAAGCGCAGTCTCATTTATTCAATCAGTAATTGCTTGCTAACAATCATGAAATTATTGTCTCTGTTTTCTTGTACTAGTTAAAGCAGAAGGAAAAACAATCCATTATATGATTGTTTGACATCAATGCCTTGCAAGCACATTGTAGGAATATTTAAATGGATTTCTTCTAGTGTAGGTGAAGAGTAAATACTTACCCCTTCCCATTGGGGAAGATTTTGAACTGACACCCAAAGGCCTATAAATTCATCAAACCAAAGCCTGCAAGAGAACAGAATCAAAATAATTTTCATGTTGTAAAAGCAGCTCCCTCACTGGATATTTATCCCTCACTCTACCAGGTGGTCACACAAACTCACCTGCCCCTCAATTCATTCAACAAGAACAGGGATCAACATGGACAGACTAGTATCACTTCGCCTCGCAGGGTATTCCCCCCTACCCTCGCTCTGATCCTGAGTCTCAGTCCTTGCTTCTTTTACTTCTCCTCCTCTTATCCTTTTCTGACCCACCCCACCTTTCACACACATGGTTCACCAGGAGTTTCCTCACCTACTTCAGCTTCACCATTTCATTACATATTGCCATCCCAACACAGGTAAACCAAATGAAAACAAATCACACTTCATTTCCCTTGACCTTAAAACCTAAAATGTGTCCCAACTGACCAATAGTTACAAGTGTCATTAGCTTCTATACTGAATTCACCTGAAGCCAAGGATGTAAACCCTCTATACCAGTCCCTTGCTTAAATTCACCTTTATAAACTAAATTCACTTCCTTCCTTGAAGCTTTCACTAGCCCTGTAGCACAAACGTACTTTTAACCTAATCAGCCTAAATAATCACTACATGCACTAAACGTCACTGGTTTACGTTTCTAAGTTCAATAGTTCTACCTTAAAGATGATCCAGATACTGTCCCGTCCTGCAAATGCTTCTCCTTTAATTCTCAAACTCACTTCCTATAGTGGTCTGCTGACCATCTCACATTGCCATACCTTGACAGTGAATCAAAGACTTCTGCTTCACAATCCCTTATTTTTAGTTACAGCTGTACTTTAACCTACATGAAGGACTCATCAGAAGCTACCCCAAATTTAATAGAAAGCAGGACTTAAAAGCTGTGCTATGGTTAATGATTTTTACTTGTGAGAGTATTCCTTCAGAATGAAAAGCGCACTTAACTCAATTTAGTTTGCTTTGTTAGTATACTGTGCACTTTCCTCTACAAAAGGGAGAACTTATTAGAGAATAGGTACTAAGATTCTCTCAGGTTACTTTTACAAAAGAACGGCTGAGAGAATTTCTGTCTTGAACTCCTTCCAAAAACGCTGTTGAAAGCTGCCATTCATTTTGTTGTTGACTTCAAGTCATCTTGTAAAAGATAACGGCTTGCATTTGCAACAGAATACTGTATCAACAGATATTGAATTACACTTACCTGAAACCTTTCTGGTGAAGTTCAGGGGGAAGGGTAGTAGGTAGAAATAGTTCAAAGTAGGTAATAGCCTTTTGCATGGTAACATCAAATGGACACATTAAAGGCCTCCATTCATCTAGCATCTCTGCAGTGGCATCTTCAGGAAAATATCTGAAAACAAAGAAACCATTAAATATACGCAGACTTAGCTTTAAAGCTTGGGTCTTTTAAAAATGTTCTTATATTAATATATACAAGAATAACATATATGTTAATATTATATATTAACATATATAGATGTTATATAAAAATATATTTTAAACTATCTATGCATTTGTCATAAATTTTAGTTTTACAGTAAGACTGCATACCCAGGGGCAACAGACAGGCAGTCCTCAACTCCACTTAACCCTAACTGTGTTTCAGGGAGATAAAGAACATTACGATGCATCATTTTAAGACCACAGATGTGAGATGATTCTTATCTGGTTGAACCAGAAAAGATTATGTATGATGCAAAACCATTTCAGTGTGAAGGCTGGTCAAAATCAAACAACTACTATCCACATGTGAGGCAACATAAAAAAAGATTACTTAAGGCACAAGGACATCTACCAAAACATTAGAAGAATGCTAGTTATTTAATTTATTTTAAAATAAACTAAATATTCATGCAATGCAGTATTTAAAATGCGTACCAGACACAACTGTTTACACAACATAATTATTGCAGTTGATACGGGGCCAACTGAAAGCAGTATTATCAGTGTCCCAACCTTAAATCAGAATTTTCAGGGGGCAATTACAACTTTTTCATTTTAAAAACAATCTGTTTCAGTGACTTACATATTTATTACAGATACAGAAAAATCAACACTGAAAACTAAGGGGTTTTATTTAGCTACAAACCCCTATTTATATGGGAGAAGTATAAGGTGGTTTTATTCTTATGTTCCTCATACTAACACTATGTGTTTAGAACAGCATCTCCTACAGGAATGCTCAATGGAGTAACATCAGTATCTGAAACACCTGCTTCCATGAAAGCAGATGCTAATGACAAACAGCCATATGAGTGGTAAACAAAAGAGAACAAATCCCTTCTCTGCATCTTTGCAGTATCTTAAGCTGGTAAAAAAGTCATTTGGTGCAGGGAGCAAGTCTGGTTCGGGCACACACATTCCCAGTGAACAGCCCAAAAGAGCAAAAGCAACAGTGGCCTTATCTAGCAATATCCTGGCTTAACTTTTAACAGATTTTCAACCAAGACTGTCAAAAAAGATGCAAACAACCTTACGCTTTGTTTAAATATTATAACATGGAGCCTACTTGTGATTATGTTTTCATTTTAAGCAACCTATGAACCCGAGGTATTGATCATTCATAATGCAGTAAAACAGAAAAGTCTCTACACTCCACCCCAAACTTACTGAGTTGGGACAACATCAGCTAAAGAATGACTAGTAGGGTGGGGTTTTTTTGGTTTTTTTAACACTTTTCATCCCCCTCAAGATACAGGCTTAAAAAGAAAAACAAAAACCACCAAAAACACCCCACAAACACTTACGGTCTGCAGCTCTTCACAAGTGTTTTCAGAACACTTTCTACAGAACTGAAACAAGAAAGGAAACATTAGGGACAGCGCATTACCAAATTTCAGTGACAACATAAAATAAATATTTGCTGATTTTTCCCTCAAGAACTTAAGCTAATGTTGATGCAATTAGATGTCTTCTGTGAACATGCAGTAGCTAATTGGCTTCTACACAGACCTGGTCATAACAATTAAAATTGCTCTGCTAAACTCCCAGTTCTACTTTTCACATACTACTCTTGTATCTATTGCATTTAAGTGAAAAGAATTATTATCACTTCTTGTAAGTAATATCCTGCATTTTATCCATGAACAACCACACAGCAAGGTAGCTTCTTGGGGAAGTTGAAAACACAAACAGAAAAAATGTGTTTATGGACTTCTTAAATATTTGTAAGATAAATAAAGGCAACAGACTTCAGACAGTTGTTATTGTTAGACTCCAAACACCACATCTGTCCTTTTCAATCTGTTTTTGGGTTTTGTCCCATGTTTTTAAGAAAGAGAAGTGAACTATCTGCAAATAAATGGATATTTCATTAGCTTCCTTCACAATTCACAGCTGATTTTAAGAGTGTTTTCATACATAGCAAAAACTTACTTGAGAAATCATGTTCACATGACTTGCTACAGGATGCCATCAAACTATCTAAAAAAGACTAAACCTCAGAATAAACTCAAAGACTAGAAGGGAAGGGGAGAAGAGAGAGAGAGAGATATCAATTGAACCATAAAGGTAGTAAATTGTCATGTTCTTCAAACCTCCTGTTTATTACAAGACAAGCTCAAGACTAAATTGCATTTTTACGAAAAAAACATTCCCTGAATGAAAAAAGAGTGTTCTGGCAGAAGAACTTCCTACATCTCCTGTAGACTTAATAGAAAAAATGCATCCTTCAGTCCACCATTAAAAAACAACATACAGAAATGCTATTTTGATCAGAAAAGATGATGCAAACGTATCATCTTTATAGAGTTTTACCAAAGATCAGCTTAGGTCAATTAATTTTGAGAGACACAAATAATGAGCATGCACACACCCTCTCTCTAGTCCTCCACAAAATAAACTGATCCCACGCAAGCCAGGAGAAATACTAAATGGATAACCCACTATTTCCCTTCAACACCTCAACATTCAATGGAGCCAACAAAAGCCCACCCAGCCCTCATAACATTATTTCAGTTCAAGTAGCACTCTAGAAGATGCAAAATTTATACATTTCATACAACACTGACAAAGTAAATTCATGACCTCTCCCAGAATGGTAATTATGAGCTGGCTGATAGCTTCTAAAATTTGAAGAGGAATGCATAACAATTCATTAAACAAAAACAAGATTAAACCCTGCAAGAAGCTCATAAAGATCCTGGGCTAAAGTGAACACCGTTCTTGAAAGAGTTAGGAAATAGATAACAGTTGTTCCAAGTGTTGATAAATAAAGCATGAACCAGTAACATTCCTTAATAGCATTAAAGATTAACATGAAAAATGTTAATGTAACAAACAAAAAAGCTATCCCCATACTACTGCACTCCACTGAAGTAAACTATTACTAAGAACTTGAAAGAAAGAGGAATTTTAAGAAACACTGATGCCAGAGATCATCTTTCAAATTCACAAGTTTCTGGTCAGATCTCAGCATTTGTTAGTGTAAGAGAACAAAGAAGGACTGGAAGGGATGTCCCCTCCTGTCTTCTGATGACAAATTTACAGTGGAAGCTAGAAAGAAAAAAACAACAGCAGACAACTGTACATAAAGAAAGTTCCATCTAAGACACAGTTCAACTGCAGACCGACTACAGAACACATCTTGTCAGATTCCTGTTTGATGACAACTTAGAAAAGGACAGCACAACACAGCCAAGGAGAACAAGAGACTGCTGGTTACTGCTTTTGTTACCACTTTGAACCAACTCTCAAACTCTTTCACAGTGGCTTCTGTTCCACTTTTGGCTAGGCTTTTTGCATAACTATTACTGCAGAACTAATTGCTCATCTAGTTATCGCACTCGTGTATTTCTGTACAGTACTCCACCACTGAACCTATCCATGGATTAACAGAGCACAACAGCAAACAACTATATACATAAACCACACTGGACTGATCAGCCCACTGTAGTTTGTACTCCTTGCTCAGTATTTAATGTTGACCACTTGGATAAGGTATTAAAACCTTTGAAATCAAGAGATAATGAAGCTACTTACACTGGAAGGTATCTCCTATTAATTACTGAAACAGCAGCATATTTAATGAGATAAATAAAAATTTCTCATCCCATTCAGTTTCCTTTTCTTTTAGTTCCTCCTTACTACCTGAAGTATTATTAGCTCACCATTATATTATTATTATTGTCTTGCTGCATGGGTATATTAAAAGACACCCAACAATACTATTAACCCCTATCATTAGTCCTCATTTTGGAACTACACTATTATTTTCTTCTTTTGGGAAGAACAGGACCATATATTTGTAAATCTGGGAGTTTTCCCCCCTGCATTTTCAAAGAAAAATGTGTTTTGTTAAAACAATTAATATATAAACTTACATTGTTAACTCTTTATCAAAAGATAACTGTTGACTTATTGTCAAAAAGCAGTAAAAGCACATTTTTAAGTTTTTCAGGACAGATTTAGGCCTCAAGTGACTTCTCACCCTGCAGCAGGCACTCCATTACAAGAGTTTAAATTCAGACAATGAAGAGCAGCGAGCTATAGTTTCACAAATTATTTTACTGGATTTCAAACTACAGTGAGCCAAATATCAATATCTCACTGGATTAGTACAAATAAAAATCTCTTCCTAAAAAAAAACAAACAAAGCAAAAAATACTGCAATTCCACTGCACTTGTACCAGTTTTCTGAAATTATAGATATATACACACCAAAACTCCTGGTATGGTTTTCACTGCAAAAATTCACAGTAAACTCTTCTTTGAGAGACAAAGTAAGTTTTGTTTCACACTTCACAGCTACAAGGTTGTTGCTGGATGTATTTTCCAAAACCTATGACCTCACTGCTAAAGCACTTTCCATGATTTCATAGTTTTTAATAGTAAGGTACACTTATCCTGTGTAACATGCACTCCTACACCAACACTGATTTTGTCCACATTCAGACACAGCAATTATTCAACTGTAAAATTTATCTTTCATTTGACCCTTGAAATATATATATGCTGGTTAAATTAGTTAGCATAGAGCCACTTTATCAGCCACTTCACACACGCTATCTTGTTCCCCAATTAGAAAGGTTCACATACAGTGCGACATTCTCATAAACAGTGGTGTAATGTTAACATTGGTTTTCCAATACAATTATTTATGCAGAAAATTACACCTGTGTGACAAGTGTTACAATCTAACAGAACATGCAGAAGATTACACATCGGCCAGAGCTGAACAAAACGAAAAGTCATTCTTACCACCTATGTAATACATTAAGCACAAATGTTTTAGGTGAAGACAAGCCTGGTCGATATGAACTGAATGTAGAAAAAGAATAAAATTAAAACAGTAGTTAAATTAACAGCTATAAATTAAATCAAAGTATCTCTTGACTTTCACCAAAAAGATACCCCTGAAAATTGACGTTAAAAAAAGAATGAACACCGTATGAGAACAAATCGCACTGCATAGTAAGATGGAGTGTCTGATATCTAATACAGTTAATAAAAGCAAACCATTTCAGACAGACCATCACAACTGATGCCTTCCTCCCAGCTTAACCTCCTCGCCTCTCTTGGAAAAGTCCCACCTCACTACACAAGTTTCTCAGGCAGTAAATGAGAAGCGACTAGACAACATCCCCACAGAGCAAAGTATGCAGTTTCAGTAGGTGCTGGCATATGCGTACAAAACCAAACTAAAATAGGCTCTGCTCTTTCGGATTTTCACTTACAAGTACTATCTGCAGTTAGCAAAATAATGCAGTTTAGCAGAATTATTTTTCCAGCTATGTAGGCATGAGAGAAATTCAGCATGAAATGCTCTGTAACAAGCTACAAGGCTACATATACTTTCTGTTTGTGTTATTTATCAGCAATAGAATCTTCCACTCAGTAAAAGGAATCAGTGGTAGTACTTCAATATCCCCGGGCAAAACAAATTCTTTTTAAAGCTAATTAAGTATTTTCACCTGCATTTCTTTATCTGAAGTTTCAATTCAAACAAACATAATGAGTTAACCATGCAATAACTTTTATAATCTGTAATTATTTATAGAGCAGGACTTTCTCTAATTGGAATTATGAGGAAAACTGTCAGACAGGGAAGGACTGGCAGCATAAGAAAAGCAAAGAAAACAACCAGTAGAACATTTTTAAAATTAACTGGAAAAAAATTGATTTGTCCAGATCATATCATCACTTTGATGATAGAGATAGATGTATTTTCTATAGAAGGCACTTCGTTTTTCTTTGTGTACATACTGATTTACACCTAGATTAGATACTGGGAACAATTACAGTATTTTTTTTTTATTTTATTTTATTTATTTATTTAAGAACAGTACCGTTTCTGTTTTTTCCCCCAAATCCTTATTGTGTTATAAAACAGAACAGTAGACACTTAACGTGAATATTGTTAAAAATTTAACATAAAATCTGTTAAACCATGGGTTATCTTCCTAAGTAAGTTGAAGACCTGTGTTCCAGCATATTTAGACGTTAACTCAATCACATTTATGAAGAAACATCACAACAAGCAATTCATTGGCATAAGGATATAGATTATTTAGTACAGTCTTGCATGCAATTATTTGAAATATACTTCACAAAAATACAAGCAAAATATTTACCATATCTCAAATTCCAGATATTAAAAGCAAATTACAAAGTACTTTCGAGCATTACACGTACTTATAGTCTATCAAATGTTTTAGAAAGCAAACTTACTTGGGAAACCAGTTTAATCCAAGATGTTCTGTTTTGGAGTATAATATCCTCTCCAACATTTCATAAAGTGGTCTCCATGGTAACTCTAAATCATCCCTGGAAAGCAGTTCTTTTTTCCTAATAGGAAAAAAAAAAAAAAAAAAAAAAAAAAGAGCACTTTAGGATTAAATATTTACATTGACACAGTGCACACCAGAATACCCCAGCTCACTGCTCTGAATTAAGCTTATCTTCAGCATTTGGCACAAACTGCAGGAAGGTCAGGCAAGAAAAAAGCTAGCCACTTGCAGCATTTCTGCACGAACAGAAGCTGTCAAGATTTTCAGGAAAAGTCTGACTAAGTGAAATAAACATTATCAAGTTGCGAGAGACAGTTTTCATCTTCTCCCTGTTTGAGATTCAACCTTAACACCTGGCTCTCCGTGATGTTTCCTTCTCCTAATGGCGGAGCAGGGGTGGGGGAACCTGACATTCTTTCACTTTCAACAACACTCCTAAAGCTTTGAAAGGTCATTGCATAGTGAGAACTCTTCTTAGCCAACATCATCTGTACAGAGGAGCTTAAGTGAAGTAGCCTGTAACAGAACATATTATTACATTACAGTATATAACATTAAGCAAGAGAAGTGAGCAACTATTAAGAGATGGAAGTTTCAGTAGTCAGCAAAACCTGTACTTACTTTAACAGGTTTATCAACAGGCGTGCAAATCCTTGCATCATGCTGATCTCCAGTTTTGGAATTGTTACCAACTCATACAACAATTTGATAAAAAGCACATGATCTTCTCTGCTAAATTTTCTCCCATATAGTCGGATATATCTACAAACAAACAAAAGATGAGTCAGCAATATTTTTAAACATTTCTGTTTTATTTAAGACCTGAGCCAGACTCCATCTGACACTGTTTAACAAAAAACTAAAACCTGGTTCACAAGTCCCACAAGTAAGAATCTGAAGATATATGCCAACGGAAGATTGGCAATGAAAACTTAACTACAGAAAGAAAAAGAATGTCCGAATAAAGTCCGCAGTCTTCTAAGATTCTACAAATAGCATTAACTTCATGCTCACACCAGATGCCACAAAACCAAGGATTATACTCTTTCACCTCAGCTCAAAACATTTCTCATTTAAAAAAAACCCACCAAACCACAAACAAAACAACCCAACAACTGTCACAACTAGCCGTATTATACTCTACCCTTTTCAGCCAGGGCACTTTAAGAAGGAGACAAGACACAATCCAGAAGATAATTAAAAAAAAATATAATTAAGTCAAGTCCAAATCTGATAGCTTCCAGCGAGGCTGAACAATTGATTTAGACACCGAGCTTTGCTGGTGGGGTGTCCCAACTGCTATCCCTTACATTTACTATTTTAAGAAAGTATAGAACCATTAGGACTAAGTCTGGAAGAAGTGCTTGCTATTTTCAAGTTGAGATTGAAAAAAAAAAAAACACTCCATGTTCAAAGTCTTAAAAAATATTCCGTACCAGCAGAACCACAGCATTTTACACCTCACACAGCTGTAAAGTACTGCTTGCCTGGGAAGCACACTTTCCTTTTTACTACTGCTCCAACTGTTCTAAAGATTCATAAGAAACCTCACTAATATACTATCCGCCAAGCAGCAGTTAGACAAAGCATAAAACATATGAACCTATATAAAACAATTTTTTGAGAAGCCTATTCATTGATTTTGTTTAAGATTTAGAAGAGAGTGGACTGATTTGTTGCCAAACATACACCAACAGAGCATCAAGGCTTGTTCTGGTAATGTGAAGAATGCCAGATCTCACGTGCTTACTTGGTATGCAGGGCAGCACACACTGCAGAACCTTACAGTGGAACCACCACGTGAAAAGATTAGGAAAGAAACATCTTTGAAGTACACCTACTTGGAAGTAGTAGAGGCCAGTTAATTTTAAAGGGGCAAACATTAGCAGTTACTGATCAAACAATAAAAACAAACTGTCTTGATTCCTGAATTTGGTTTCTGAAAATGACTCCTGTAACATTAAGTTTAGTTTAACACTACATCTAGTTTACTTTCAAATGCTTCATGCTCCTCTGTAAACTTTCACTCCTCGCAGCACTGCCAGTGGGAGGACTGACTGCTTGAGAAGTAGAATTCACATCCCCTAATAAAACACGCTGACATGAAGCACACTTCACTCAGTGACACAAGGGCACGTGGGACCTGAACTCAACTGCTTGAGTATTTTTTTCTTACTTCCCCACATCCCCGTTCCTCAATTCAAAACGAAACCATCTCTGAACTTTGAGGATCACCCATAGCTAGTAATCTTACCAAAAGGAGTTAAGTTTCCTTAAATATACATATACCAAGACCCCTGGCTCCTTCCTCACAAGATTTTTTTTTCTCAACCTTCTTCCTCCAGTTTCCTTTGAAGACACTGCAAAACAGCTGCAGGGCTCTGGCAAACCAATAATCACCAGTTTTCAGAAAAACAAAGAAAAAAACCAACCCACTCTACAGCACAATTTTCCACTTCCCTTTCCCCATTGACTTCAAGGGCAGATTTTTACATTTGACGGGCAGTATTTTCACTAATGGTCATTTGAACATGTTTTACTTAATTCAAATACAGAAGGAAACAACAAAATACAGGATAACCCACCCCTCTACCACAGGAACCTAAATTACCTGGATTGGCCAGAAACACTATCTACCTATAGAATTACACCATCAACAGCTGACCACCTACACTTTTCACATGCTTCAGACTACAAGCAAAAAGAATCCTCGGGGGTGGGGGGTGTGACACTTGGTTTTGTGAGGATATAACTTAATCAAACTTATTTTAGTTGTGGTATTTTACCTTCTAGAAGTATATGTTGCTCATATGCTGTATGGGAAGAACCCAATGTGAAAGTCTGGAAGCTTTTTTCAAGATAAATGAGGTAATAATCAGGACAACACAAAAATTTCATAAAAAGACGTAAGAGCTATTCCCAGACTTTCAAAGGAACAGCACATACCTGGAAAAGTCTTCTAAACTGATCAGGCAAATCACTTCCCATGACCATGAGAGAGATGACAAGCCACACAGTCATTCCCCTTAAGCCTTCACTTACTGTTTAATGAAAGTCAGTCTGATGCAATGACCAAACTTTAAAGTTAGTTTGTAAACAAAAGTGTTTGTACTTTTCATGACAGTACACATCTGGAAAGGAAAACACCAATTACACAGCACCAAGGGCTCATTTTGCTGTGGAAACAGAAGGTTCTGAAACAAGTTTAACCTTTAATAATTTCCATTCCATTATCTTTCAGTCATATGCACTTGCATGTACTTCACTCTCAAATCTAGGTATAAAGTAACAAAGAATACTGGATTCATGTCTTCATGTGTAACAAAAAAAACCCCCAAAACCCCACAAACTTCAGGAGCCTGAAAAGTAAGCCCTAACTACAAACACTACACAAGAGATCCAATTAATCTGTCAGCGTTGCTATATATAACCAAAAATAAAATGTTTGGCTGGTTACCTCTCTTGACATTTGCTAACCGCAACTCTATTATACAAAATGCTGTTTAATTAAGAAACAGAATAAGGAGTAAAGTACACAGAAATGTACTAAACACAAAGATGTCACTATGCCCAAGAAGCAGAACTAGATGCCAAATTGCTCCCCTGTTTACAGCTTCTTTATGTAAGAGGGTAGGCAGATTTTAAAACTGTCAATTATTTGTCTTAATCCAGCTGTGCATTAAGACAATGACAGAAAATAATTACTTCTAGAAAGTGGCTAATCATCTTTTCCTCAAGATCAAATGAGCAAAATCTACAGAAGGGAGCTGCAGTATTTTCAGAATATCCCCTCACAAAGGATGAAACAGCACCATTACTAAATAAAAGAATATAGGCAGAACTTCCAGCATCCTGAAGGATGCCTAGGGGCTGATCACACAGATGCATGATCATCATATAAATGATGGCTCTTCAGGATAAAAAGAAAATGTTAATTGCATTATTAGGGAAAAAAATAATTCTAAAACTAAATTGCTGCAAAACAAAAAATAAGACTTCTTATAAGAAGGCAAGTAATGCCACACTGAGGTAATTCTGGAAATCTTAATTCCACTGCCCTTCTGATTCCTCCTGGAAGAAAACTGTCAAAGGTTTTATGAGCTGTCAACATCTAACAGTCAGTTGCAAAAAGGATAAATAAGTTGTCCTTCATTGTGCTGGTCCATTGGGTTCTGATTTGGAGTTCAACTAAACAGAGGAAAAAAACCACCGAAATCCACCTACCCTAAAAAACCAACCAACCAACCAATCATGGTTAGGAAGTGAAAATTCTGTTTGGAGCTCCATCCTTTCCATACAGAGTACAGGATCTCTGGAGATTATGCAGGGGGAAAAAACCCAACAGAACTGGAAAACCAGTTCCCTGTTCTAAAAGTATTAGGTATCCAATCTCTCGCTCCGCCTTTACAATAGATCTATTTTTAGGAAATGTACTATCATATCAAGTGGACATCCTAAAATGCCCTAGAAAGTTGGCCGCTTTGCCACAGTTCAAAATTGCCTTCACTTACAAAGCCAAATAGATCACTCTCCTACATTCCTAGCTATCTGTTTTCACAGGACAGGATTATGATTGGTCTAAACCTCAGTTTTTGACAAATGATATGAAAATCAATGAATCATGCTCAACAGGACTACTTAAATCACATGTACACATATATAGTATACACACAGACCCCTTATACATCCAAAAGGAAACCCTGTATTTTTCTGATAAAGAGAGAGAAATAGATGTAAAACAGTATTTATATGCAATAGTGAATAAAATATTTCAGCAAAGTCCCACTAAGATGTTTTTATCCTCACTGTAACTTTGCATCCTGTCATTCTAATTAAAAACTGTCGAGCTGCATTTTTTCCACACCTTACAGCAAGGCACTTAAATGTCATTTCGTAACAGGCCTATACCCGACAATCGCATAAAATAACATTGTCAGGAACAGAAACTGTGTCCCTCAGCTCTAAAAGCTCTAGCCTTGCCTACTGAAGTAGAAAGCACAGAAAGAGATCTGTGTGTTTTCCAGGCTGCAGAGGCAACTACTTGTACAGCAACTATTACATGTTCATATTATACTATTATGCTCATTTACAGGCTATGTTCTATGAAAAAAAATTAATAAAAATCTATACACAAAGTTTCTATGTAAAACGTGAAAGAGGGAAAAATTGAAACAGCAGCCTAGTTTTGACCTAGAGACCATAAAAGAGTATGACGCAAGTCCATTTAAGCAAATTATTTTGATGCAACCTGCTTTTGCCACACACACACTGCAGCAAGTTATACAACTGAGGTTCAGTCTTCTGCTTTCACAATCGGATTAGTGTTTTATAAGATACAGATTTTACTAGCCAAAGTTGGAGGAATCTTGGGGTGATGATTACAGATTTAAATGCAACCTCTGAGACAAGCAGTTTTACTTGCCTAAGAAGTCCCACTAAGTCATGAGTTAACTAACCCCACTATTCCTGTCTTCATGGGAAAGTTCTCTCACCGTACTCCACACAACCATCCCAACCACAGAACCAGTTTACATCACTGAAAATTATGTGTATGAAAATTATGCAAATCAGCTTACAAACACTATAGCTGATAAACTCCAATTCTGCTTTTTTCCACCCCCTATTCAGCTCGTGACATCAGACAGCTGAAACAGCTGCCCCTAAGATAACTATGTGCAAGTCATGTTTTCAGCTGTTGGGAGTATAAGAAATAAAAGATTTTGGGTTCAGCTGTCATCAGGAAATAGTAGCTGATACTAGATTTTTTAACTAAAAAAAATAATTTGGAGTTTCACTTTCATTCTTCAAACTACGGAGTTTAATGCAGGTTGTATAAAGCTGCGAGTACCTGAAAAGGTGTAACTAAGCAAGTATATCATCTGCATGCAATTTTTTTCCTTTACTTATTGATAGGTACGTACATATTACAATTTTGTATTAACAATTATACCTGTGCAAGAAATAAATTAAAAGATACATCACCCACAGTTCTGAACTACAAATTATTTCACAGAACACTGCAAGAACAACTGGCTCTTCTAATTCAGACATCTGCAACAAAGTAGCAATCATACCATTATGAAGATTCTGGGCTTCTTCTTTTTTGGCTTTTTTTTTTTTTTTATCAAACAGATGTGCTATTTATTATAGCTGGCCAGCAAGGAAAAAGATATTAACTTGATTTGGAGATTAATCACCTGCTATCAACAGACAGCAAAACTTTGATTTTATTATCATTATCCTATAATTAGACTTAGGTATGATATCAGAACACCATATGGTTGGAAGTGTTTCATCTAGGCCTAAACTTTTATTAATGTATTTCATCCTGCAGAAGTACCTTGTCAAGTTAAACTAAGTAGTAAAACATCTCTCATGTAAACTACACCAGCTTATTTTTAAACCAATCCCACTGTTTCCTTCCCTGCTACATCCCAGCATATTCAGTCTTGGTGCATGTAACATGCCACGAAGAAATCTTGGGACTAACAGGCATCAGACAAGTTGCAAACGTAGGCAATAAATTCAAACTTCAAAGAGTAGGTGGAAAACCACAAATTAGAGCCTCCTGACCTTTCTGTGATTCATAAAGTAGCATAACTGCGGTTCTCAATAGGCTAAATTCACTGCCCTGAAGCCTAAACTGGTCGCAGTAATTGCAGTTTACAGAGTAACAGGGTGATTCTAACACACCCCTGCATATTTTCAAAGGACTCAAGTACCACATTTAGCCTATTCAGCTACTGGTAGGAAGAACTGCTACAGTTTATTTCAACTTGATTACTATATGAAGTTCTACCACGGGTACAAAGCCAACAGTTACCACTGAAACCAGTATGAGCTAGCAGATAGCTGAGGGGAGGGGGGGGCAGGAAGGGAAAGAGCATTGAACTCATTCCAAGCAGGTTCAAACTGTCACATAACGCAAACATGTGAGTCATTTTGCAACCACCAATGTAATTCTATCTAAGAATGCCTCTTGGCAAATATAAAGACACTTACATTTCAATACATATGTATCAAACAGATTTGACTGCCAAATATGTACTAAATTCCTAATTAATATTAAAAAAATTACTCATGTGAGGAGGAAAATTGTAAGTGAAGATCTCAAAATTGTACAAAACACACATATTTAATCATTTCTAGCACACAGGAAACACCATTTATGAAGGCACATTGAGCATTCAGGAAAAAAAAACAAACTACCCCACGGTAAGCATCCACAGAAACAGGATCTACTGATTGAAGCTACAGGAGTCATTGTCACATGATGCCACTTCAGTGCCAGAGTGCCCAAGACAACGAAGTATGCTTTGTAAAATTCACTCAGAGAAACCTGTGTTCTACTCGGTGCTGTGAAATCACCATGGGTTTATCTGTATTAAAACCACCTTGCCAGCACACGCAGCAAAGCCAACATCAACACGAGCTACACCGTGCTACAGTACAGGCAAGATATCAAGGGCACCAACAGTGTTTACACAGCATAAAGCCAGAATTTAAGCCTGCCGGCACTGAACTATCAGCCTGCCTTGAGCAAGGATTCATGTTCCTGCAGCAGAAGTTACGCAGAGACGGCACCTCGTACAACTCGCTCAAAAAGGCAAGAGGTGAAACAGGTGGCCAAGCAGGCATGAAGGAAACAACAAGTCAACAAACCGGCCCACCAGAGCTCGATTCGTACAAATCAGCAAGTTTAAGCGGCGACGGGCGAGCTCTGGAAAACGAAGCCACCTTTGCCCCCATTTCCTATACCGAAGCACTCGCGGCCCTTGCGTAAGCCCGGGGATGGCGCCGAGCTACCGGCAGGGAGGCGCGGGCGGCCAGCGCTGCCCCGCGGAGCCGGGGGGCGGGGGGGGCCCGCGGTCCGGCCCCAGCAGAGCCGCCCGAGCCCGGCCCGGGGCGGCCGGCACCCGCTCGGCTCTGACTAAGCGGTGCAGGGAGGAACCGTTATGGAGCCGGCCCGCCTCCCGCCGCGCTCCCCGGCCGCCCCACCGGCCCCGCGGGGAAGGGACGAGCCCGGGGGCCCGGTTTCGTCTCCTCCTCCGCCCGCAGGGCCCCGCTGCGAGGCGCCCTAGCCCGGGGCGTGGCCCGGCCGCGGCTCCGGGGGAAGGGGAAGGCCGCCCCGGGCACTCACGTCGAGAGCTTCCTGGTCCAGAAGAGCCCGCCGGGCCAGAGCTCCTGCAGCTGCACGGCCCGGGCCAGGTTCTCTTTGATCTGCGCGAGGAAGCGGGCGGCCTCGGCCTCCAAGCGCTCCCCGTAGGGCAGCAGCTTGTTGTAGACGATCTCCTTCTGCGGCGGCGGCGGCTCCATGGCCGGCGCTGCGCTGCTCCGCGTCCCGCCGCCGCCCCAGCTGCGCGCCCAGCGGCGCGCCGTGACGCCAGCGCGGGGAACGGCCGGCGAGGGACGGGCCGAGCGGCCGCCCCGCCGCACCCCGTTCACTTCCGGCGCGGCGGCGGAAGGCGGGGGTGAGGCCGCGCGCGGCTCCGCACCCTTCCCGCTCCCTGCGGCCGCGGCGGCGGGACTGGCCCCGCTGCTCCCGGGCCGGCTGGCAGAGCCGGGGAGCTGCGGGGGAAGGATCGGCGCCGCCCGCCCGTGCTGCACCGACGTGAGGCAGGCGGTGTGGCGGAAGGCTGTAGCCCCCGCTCGCATTCTGAGCCCCCCGTCCGTAGCCTCGCGGTTCTGGAGCGAGCCCTTGCCGTGCAGCTGCCACTAGCCCAGCACCGAGCCGGGAACGAAAACATCCACCTGCCAGCTGTTCCCCGGGAGCGCCCCGAGGGCCGGCCCGCGGCCCAGCGCTTCGCGGCCGGCCGGCGATTAGCCGGGGGGCTGCCAGCAGGCTAAGAGGCTTATTGGAAATAATATCGCTAGTCAGGCCGGCGGGCTCGCGCCTGCGGGCTGTGGGCGTAAAGCTCGTCATGAATAGTGGGGAAAGCCCTGGCAGCGCTGGTGGCTGCTCTCTCCAGCTGTCCTAAATGTAATTGTTAATTGAATTTCCCCTGAAGAATTACATCGTGACTGTACAACAGCTGCAAACTGATTAGATTTAAAGCTACTGACAAGGGAAAATCCTGTTTTCTGATCTTTATGCTCAAACTAGCTCCGCTTAAAATTAAAAAAAAAAATAATAAGCTAACTAAATGCTGAAACGCATTACGCAGAGGAGAAGTGCCACAGAAAACCCAGTACTATAACCTAAGACCATAATGCTCAGATATTGTCATGGCATTTTCCTCAAGAGTGCATTTATGCCATCTTGTTAGATGCCTTTTATATTAGGTATTATTTTTATTTCCAGCCCACCACAACAGGAAATGGTCCTGTGAGTTAACGTTCACGTACACCTGTATGAGCAGAGACCCACTGCTTTGGCTTAAGAGTCACTGGTAAAATAATCAGTGCAAGCACTGTGGGCTTCTTCTGACAAAACGTACTAATAAATTAGCATCATGTAAATGAGGTTTTTGCAGGTGCCCAGAGGCGGCCTAATGCTACTTCACTGCTCTCCCATCAAGTATTTTTCTTGTAATATCTTGGGAAAGTTAAAGTGTATAATCACTGTAATTGCACCAACTACCTCCTTTTCCTAAAGCTCCAGTGACTAACCATTCTGGGTTACGGGATGAGACTAGAATAAAACAGATACTTTGCTAATTTCCCTTGATTGAAGTGTTACAGAGGCCGAGCCTTTTCAAGCAGTATCAAAGAAACAGTTAGTGCTACCTTCTCTCACTTCCCTAGACCTGTACTTTTAATAAAGGAAGCACGACGATTTTGTTTAGCGTTCAATACCTTGGAAATACCCTTCCATTCCTAGAAGATTTTGTATCACATAATCTTGTAGATTATGTATATAAATTTCTGCATTATTAGAAAATGGTTGGATGTCACTCTATTATTGCCATTTAGAGAGTATTTGTTGACATCTTTCACAGTAGCTTTACAATTAAATTCTATTGCCTCATATCTACATTATGCAAAACAATTTATACATTAATTTCTGTCCTTTCCAGCCTAAATTAAAAATGAAACTTGATTATGGTCAAATGTCTAAGGGGAAAAAGTGTTATATTGTTTCAGTGGTTTGTTCATGAAAACGAGCATAAGCAAAAGGTGTGACTAGACACTATGACAGGAATAGTTTCACCTTCCATTCAGACAAGGATAAATTGGATAACTGGCCCCAAAGCTGTAATAAAAAAAATTCCATGTTTCAAGATAAGTGAAAATACATGTGCCTTGAAACGGAACAGCCTAAAACTAGTTTGTCACTTACAGGCAATTCCTTATTCCTACTTAATTGCAATGGCGGTTTGTCCAAACAGCCGTTTCCAACGTGGGAAGGTGTTTATTAAATTGCATGCAGTCTGTTTGGATTTGGAGGAAAAAAAAATAATCAAAATTACAGTCCAATTTTCTGAAATTGAAGTTGGCAGATACATAAGGACCTTCAAAGCTGCATTCTGTTGCTTCATAGCTACGTTATCACAAAAAAATACTCCTGCAGTTTCTGCCCTTTCTAACCTAAGTTAAAACTGAAGCTTGATTCTTCACACATTTCTAAGTATCTTGCGATGTGAATAAGCGCCTCTGACCTCTGGGAGCCTATTTTATCCGAACCAGCAAGCCTCCTCACCTGTGACCATTGTACCTTAGACACACAAGTGCCTTCCACCAGAATTACACACTTCTCTTTTGGGGAAAAACGTGCAAAGTATGCCATCAGCACCTTAGCCAGTCATTGTACTAATCTGACCTCCTTGTTCTCAGAAACTTGATTCCCATTTTCAAAACCTGAAAAAGGAGATTCTGAGTTCATTCACAACTACAGTAGTAAGCATACATATAGTACTTGTACTTTGAAAGTATTTTCTGCATATTATTAATTACATTTACTAATTCTTTAAAAAAAAATCCTTTCCCCCCAGTATGCTGGCATTCTGCTATTTAAAAGGAAAAAAAATTACACATTTTGCCAAGTGAGTCAAAAATAGATTTGTTCTTCAAGTTTGCAATATGTTTTGGCTGCAGCAGTGTGTAAAAGCACATTTGGTTCCCAAGTCATATGATGAAGGACTAGCTTTCATAACAAGGAACCCGTCTGTGCTACTTGCATCAACAGCTTTTTCCTCTCTTATTAAGTAGGAGGAATATAAATCAAGAGCAACCCAAATATGGCTGCCACCTGTTGTTTTTGGCATCAGATCTTGAGAATTGATGAATCCAAGTGTTGTAGTTGTGAAAAAAATACAATCTTTCCATTCATGAGAAATTTCAACTGTTAACAGTGGCTTAAGTCACGTTGTGCATTGTTCACACATTCCCTTGCTGGATGGCTTGCTGCCTTAGGTCAACTAACACCACCACTGTCATCAGTATTTAGCAAACTTGTCACTCAACCTTAACCACAGTTGCTCTCAAGCAACTACTTTTCCTATGTAGACATTTTTCTTAGTGACCCATCTGCCCTTTCGGACCCAAGTTAAAAGTTGAGTAATTTTCTGAGTTACAGACTTCTCTATATTTTACAATTTGGAAAAGAGCACCCAAATCCAACAGGAGCTTCATATTACCTGTACCATACCTGTCCTGGTCCATGACCTCCCATATCTCAACAAGCCCCACTACAAAACTAAAGAAGAATAGCTTGGATTTTGAAGTTGTCAGTGATGAGGATCATCAGACTTTCTCTCATCCCTGTGTTTCTGAATTGGTCAGTCACCCAAAGCAGGCACTGAAAGATGCCAAAGAGTCAAGAAGCTGCTGCCATCCTGCTCGCCACCTTTCAGACAAGATGGCAGTAACTTCCTTTCCCCAAGAAAAGCATCTGCGATTACTAGCTGCAAGTCTTTCAGCTAACAAGAGCATTTTCATTGCAAGGATCTGCTCTGTCCCTTGAGGATGGGACATGAGAAGAGCCTGTAATTACAGCCTGCTGCAAAAGTGTTTACTCCCCTGTCCCTGGGAAACTGAGTTGCTCTAAAGATTTTGGGCAGTAGAAGTTCCTTGTCTGGTATAAACAGTGAAGAGCAGTAATTACAGCTGTTTGTCTCTCCTCCTGCACCTAGGAACTTAACTGCAATTACTAATTTCTTGAGAAACAATGAGCAAGATGGCAGTAGAATTAGTCAGTCTAACCAACCTTCCGAAGCGTGTGAATGCAATTTAAATCACTAGTTTTAAGTCCAAGAAACAGAAACACTGATTCTAAAAACAACTTACATATGCTGGTTTGTAGTTAGAAAAATCTCATCTGGAGATGTGTGACCTTTGCCTTACTTAAAAAAATATATGAGAAACACTGCTTTACCTAAATATAGATGAAATTTTCATGAGCCAGAAGACTACAACTTAGAAATCTACCCATTGCATAAACTTCTATTTTACAGAGAACTTATCTATTTGGAGGATGGGGGCAAGAGTGATTACAGCATCTGAATGAGGTGCCAAGGAACTTGTATAGCTTCCTGTATAGTACGGAACAAAAATAGGTTCTGCTAAAGCATGATTCAGAATAACTAATTTTAGGTCTCTAAAGTAAGGCTGTCTAAATACTCTATTACATGTTTCTTGGATGGTGGGTGGGTTCAATATCGCCTAAAGCACATACACCGAACACTGGTACTGTTCTGTTCCTCTAATGCCTGTTTAGATACACATGTTCTAACATCAGTGGAACGTTTCTCAGTTAAGCCTATATTGAACAGAAATAAAAGGCACATGTAAAAGGGCTGAAGCGTTAATATGGGCACCTGTATAATTTATAAAACTTCACTACATAGACAAGGCTGACCAAGTTGGTGCAACATTGCTATCCTTCATTTTACATTCTTTGTGGATCTGTTTATGACAGTTCAGGCGGTTAAATCCATCCTCAATCATACCAATTCACAAGCTATTATTTGGCCTCCTCTCTTTCCCAGCTAGAATTAGTGGGTTGCTGTTCATACAAGGATGGAGAGTCACTGTACAAGAAGAGAACCAAAATCCTCCTTGGTGAAATAAATTAATTTATAGCAAAATTGTTCTTTCTTCTCCACTTGTTCTTTTTAGGTGTCTTATTGCCTAAGATTTGGAAAGCTAAATTGTCCCAAATCCACACAAGAGAATCTGGCTTTGATAGTCTGTTTCCTCTACATATCTGAAACTCCTGAAGATATCCCTGGAAACTACTGCGCCTGCAGGGAGAAAAAGTAATAGACTTGAGCTCATTATAGGAGCTTAGTGCTGATTTCTTTCCAAATTACTCATTGCTATTTGAAATAAATAATAATTTCTCAGACACGAAATACATGCAGCCAATGCTGGCGAAAGAGACATTACTCTTTTTGTTTTCTTCCCCTCTTGAGGCACTGAGATGGGTTTTTCTGTCTGTCTTGTCAAACAGAAACCAGCTGCAGAGGAGCATGTGATAACAATGAACTTGCAAAGGTCAATTCTAGGGATTCTGCTGTTCTAGGAAATCAAGGAAACACAGTCCCTTGGCAGCCTGCAGTCACTTACACAGAGACTGCTCATTATGGACTTTGCAGTTTCATACAGCTACCCTGTGTTTGCCAAAGCAGAATTGTGACAGACCTTGCACCAAGTGCTTGAGTAGCTAACGGTATTTTTTTTTTTTTCAGCAGTAAATGCATCTGTTGCATCTTCATCTGCATTTCTCTGTTCTCACGTTTGTCTATTCATTTCTCTCATTTCAGTCTCCTTCCAATTCCTGGGTTAGCAAAATGGCAACTATACAGGATTTATCCTTCCAAATAGGAAAAAATTGTGAAGTACCAACTTGATTAATAATATCCTACTTTACTAGTAGTACCATTGACTACGCACAGCAGTGTGCTTCTTCACATTAAGAGACTGTAAGTCTTTCTTTCAGAAAAGCTTACAAAGCCCATTTGGGTGTCACTGATGGATGGAACCTGTGAACCATACTCTTCATCCTAAAATATCTGTAGTCTTTCCTTTTTGAACTGGGCATTAGCTGAAAACGTAAGATCTTACATTTTTTTCCAGTTATGAAAAAATATCGGCAATGTCTATTTAAAAAAAAGAAAGAAGTATGAAGTCTCTTTTCCCAACCCATAATAAATCAAAGAAACCCCCAAAAATATTTGCTCAGGTTTCCAACCTTGTTTCAAGCAGCATTCAGCACAAATAACTGTTCTGTTTATCACAGCCATAGCTCAGGTGGTTGTTCAGGCTTTAACTCTTGGGGTGGATTGTGCATTCACTGATTCGACATGTGGATCAGAAATATTTATGAATTCTGCAAGAGAGGCAAACTCACTTAAATATTCCCTTAAGCAACCAGTTTTCTCTTCTGCTGAAGAATTATTTATACTTTGCTTCTGGCTGCATGGTTTTATGCATTGTATCTGCATAGCAGACTTTTTGGCACATTTCGAAAGCGGCAGCTTCTCTCACAGGGTATTGCAAAGACATTCAGCAGATTAACAAACTTTTGAGAGGATCACATGAAACAAGCTCTGAGCTATCTAGCATTCATTTTGTCTAATGTGGCAAACTGTGCTTATGCCCTAGTAACATGGGGATAAGAAATATAATTGCGTCAGGGGCATGATCATGGCAACGCAGGTCCCGCTGAGTAGAAGTGCGATTCAAGGAACTGTAAATTGCTGGGTTTTATTATTGTGTCAGGTGTCCTGTTAAGAAGAGTTCAAAGTGAAACAATGACTGTAAATTAACACTTCATAACAACCTTGGAAATGTAACTGCCAAAAAGGCCATTTAGGATAGAAGGAATGTTCCAATTAGGGAACGCAATAGGACTGTAAATACAGAGAACCCCCAGGGAGAGGGGAAAAGTCACTTTTGCCACACTTGTATATTGTAACTTAAAGGATAAGTGGAAAAATAAACCATATTTAGTATAAAGCCCTTCTGCTGGGCAAGGTACCAAGAACTGGGTGAAAAAACTAAGGAGGCTTAAAAAAACTCAAGTGGGAAAGAGAATCTGTCTTGAACAAAAAGAGCAGAAAAGATAGCTTGTAGTCTCAAATGAGAGCTCTGCAGGTTAATACAGCAGGTGTTAACTGTTATTTCCTCAGATAGTGATACCGCTATCTACAACACACGTGTTTTCTTTTTCAGTAACTTGCAATGGATGAATACAAAAACTGATTCATGCTTTCTTGGTTTTGCCAAATACATGCTCAAATCCTGTAACCATGCTATGAATTAATCTGCTCACTCAAAGGTCTGATGAGACATGGTTGTCCTTGGAGATTCCAGCCCTCTTTGCCTGGGTAAAACGGAGAATGGGATTGGTCATCAGCATCTGGAATGGTATCAGCAGGAGGCCTGACAGGCTCTGATATTAGAGGAAACCAGGTCAGTCACTCTGGTTACCCCCAGCAAATGAACACCTCTGAAAAGCAGGGCATTTTGAAATGGGAAGTTGGGAGGAAACGGAATTTGGCATGGTGTCAGGGATACCAGAGATGTTACCAAGTAGGGATTGCTTTCTGATCCCAACAGAGGATACAATGGCTTGATGTGCTTCAGCTGCCGAGCACAACACCTCTGCATCACATCAGCTGCAGCGCTTAAGACTGTAGGCTATGAGAACAGCTGTACCGGCTAAGACCATCAGTCCTGTGTACCTAATGCTATCCTGCCTCTACACAAAACATGGGACAGCATCCCCCAGTTCTCCCATCTTTTTTTTTTTTTTCCCCCAGGGAGTGACTGGTACCATCAGAGTTGCTTTGTTTAGTATCTCCTCCTGGTCCCCTCATTTTGGATTTGGGTGTGGTTTTGTTTGGTTTTGGATTGTTGTTTGGTTTTTTTTTGTTTGTTTTGTTTTTTTTAACTCGGATACTCACTTCTTCTATCATTAGATTCCTAGCTCTGTGCCTTTTTCTCTCTCCAGCCCACACAAACTTTCTTATTTCCAGGAAAGCTTTAATTTTCTTGAAGACTGGCCTCAGTCTTTGCTGTGGAAACATCCAAGAATAGTTTCCTGTGACAAGACTAAAACTAAGAGCTAAAGACCAAAAACTGGACACATGTACAATTTCACTTCCCTTCTGTACACTTTCCCTTTTCTTCAGTTCACAGGCAGACATCCTGAATAACAGGCTATTTCATTGTGCTCAATAGTGCTAAATTATTTTTTCATCCCCTCATTTATCTGCTTTTTAAGCTCATTATGTTTTGGCTTCTATATTCTGCAGCCGCAATTTCCAATTCATGCACAGTGTGAAAGGTTGCTCCCTTTTGTTTGTCACAAACTTGTTACCCAGTAATTTTGTTTGATGCCTGCAAGTGTATGTGAGAAATACTGAGGCCTATTCACCATGTAGGGTTCTACAGACCTGTGTGGTATCCTCTGCTAGACAAACTAATACTCTTCTGTCTCAAGAAGACACAGGAGAATATTAGTCTATTTAACTGTCCCTCATATGAAGCTGTTCCAGGCTTCAGACCATCCTTACTGATTTTGTCTGTTACCTTTTCTTTTGTTTTTGAGGTGAGGAACAGCTAGAGCAGGATATTTGCTGCAGCCAGGCTCTGCACAGTGACCTGAGGGTATCTTCTGTTTTGTTCCCTGTTAACATTCTTCTCCTAAGAGCTCTTCTTGACATCCCCTGAACATTACACTGATCTTATAAAACTGTTCACAACAATTCCAGAATCTCTTTCTTGAATAATAAGTGGCTCATCTAGAAACTGCTGCCCTGCTTGCACAGTTTGATGTGCTTTTGCTCTGCACATTAATAACACGAAATTTAGTCTGACTTTTTAATGCCCAGTCATTTACTGAGATACTTCTGTGATTCTTCACAATGTCGCTTGCTTTTATTGTCCACAGTAACCTAATATAGAATTTGGCAATAAACACTCTATCAACCATTCCACATAATCACTGATTTCTCAAAAGCATTCAAGTTGATTCAAAAAATGAATTTTTATAGCAAAAATCATGCCGATTCCTCTTGTTTTACCAGGGCAACTACTGCTTTTACTAGGCTGGATTGGGAAGATGGCATCAAGGTAGGAATGGATAGAAGTTTGGGTCCAACAGCAGCAACCTTTTTATCTAAGCATAAACCCTGCCAAGTTAGCACAAAAGAAAGGGCACACAAGACCCCACTGTAGGGGTCTGTTTCATTACCTTTGGCATGCAGTAGGTCTGCCTGCTGCATCCAGATAATGTAAGTGTTTCTAGAGCTTCATAGAATGGTTTGGGTTGGAAGGGACCTTAAAGATCATCCCACCCTTCAGAGGCAAAAGAGTGTCTTTCTTCATCCAGATGCTGATTTCACCATCACAAGTTAATGTCTTTGAAACATACTCTCCTCATTTGATTGGAGCTGGCCAACAAATTCCAACTTGGAGAAAGATACAGGCAGATGGACACAATGAGCGGACAAATATGGCTTTTTCAGGAAAGAATTGTTATTCTCATCAGCTTTTACCAGCACAAGGTCCTGTACCAGGGAACCATGACTAGAGAACAGAAAGACTACCTGAAAAAATCTAAAAGTTTTCATGTGTTACAGTATAGACAGTATCTGTGGATATTACTATATCCATAGATATATCTATATCTATGAATATATATATAATATGGATATTACTGCCTTTCGTGCTTTCTCTCTTTTTATCTTGGCAAGACAAGCATATCAACATGTTTTCATTGTTGCTAGTAATTTACCATTTAATTTCCTAGCAGAAATAATAACTCAATGTACCAATTCAAGGAGGCAATATTATGGGAACCTTAAGTAAATGTTTGGAACAGACTATTCACTTTTCCAGAGAACATCTGAATTAAAATTACAAAAAGACAATATTTATTGTTAAATCTAAGAAGCTATTCTGACCCCCCCACTCCATCAACACCAGTTGCTTAGCCATCACTGCTTCTCAGATATCCTGGTAATAATAGTAGATAGATCATCTCATCTATTTCAACACAAATTGTAACTTAAACTTTTGAAGTTACCCATTTCCAAGAATTAAACCGGTAATCAAGTCAGCAAGACTTGACTGAAATACCTGATGGTACAAGCTGCACTAATACATTTCAATATTCTGAAATACTAATTAGGGTTTCTCTTTGTTGCTTTTGAGAAGAAATAGTGGGCTAATGCAATTAATGATAATGAATCAAACAGTTTCACAGAACTGCAAAATGTAATAGCTGTCAGCCCACCTCCATTATAAACCATCCCTTCACCAACCCACACTCTTTTGTGCTTTCCTACATCTTTTTCATAGAGCCCTAAATCCTCCACAAAATCTGACATCATTGTTCAAGTGGCTGTGGGAAGGGTGATGCTTACATTTCCCATATTTTAATGGGAATAAAGGACTAACTGCCTTAAACAACCACACCTCCTCCTCAGCATATCACGTAAGAGAAAATATAACTATCAGCAGCATCTCAGTCAATACTTTCCCCCAAATTTCAACGTGTTTCCTGTGAATGGATATTTCATAAATCAAACGTCAGATAGAGCTCCTTCTGCTTTCCTATCGAACCACATGACTAAAGACTTCTAATGTGCTCCTTCTACATATAAAAGGATGGCCTGGGCTCCCCTTCTTCAATAAGCCCCAATCCTTTCGCACTTTTTTCCTTTGGAGCTCACCGATGTCTCCAGTAAATCCTCAGGAAGTATGACATTTCAAACTGTCCAGTTATAATTCAAGTAAAACAGAGATCATAAAGACAACGCCAAAAGTGCAGTTTGCCAAGTTGAAAAATTTTAACATTCTGGTTGCATGTAGAATAAACTTTTTCCTGAATAAAATTGCTTTTCCATGTTTGTTAGTTTAGGATCTAATCTAATTCACATAAAACTCTGAGGTCTTAGATTCACAAAATTAAAATATTATGGTTAAATTGTTCCTTTGTTCACAAACTGCTTATAAAGACAAGTTATACTTATCTTCCGTAATGAAATCATACCCAGCGAATTTAAATCCTTGCAGGCATTACAGTAGGTGCGTTTATGTTTAGATTTAATCATGAAGTGAAGACTTACTTGATCCGTCATGCCAGCATAGGACTGACAGACTTCACCCCAAATTGCACCCTCTGATTCTTATGCTTTAGAACTCAATAGTATAACTTTATCAGTCATATTTTTGCTTGAGATGGATCTTTTTTGCTGTAGGATACATGAGTTCACATTCTCATGTTTTATTTGCCAACACTTTATGATTTAAGAGAACTTTGCAATGATTACGCAAGTTTTCAGGGCCGATTTCCTCATACCAAGCATTTATTTGTATGTAGCAGTTTAGTTTTTTACTATTTTTCAGATTAAAAATTGTACTACTACTAACTAGAACTGATTTACCTGAAGATTCTTTTTATATATCACTGAAAATACCTTTTAAAGCTTAATTTAGACTGAAAAATGTGAACTTTATTTTCATGTGGTTTTCTTGGTGGAGGTTTAGTGGTTTATTGCCTTAGATCTTTATGTGGAGGAGTGTTAAGCAAACTAAGGACTTTGACATGGCAGTTATAAAAAAGTGTCAATAAGCGGACAGAAGTTTAGTTTCATTAAGTATTCCTATCTATATATTACGTCAAGCAAAATTATCAAACTGTGAATAGGATCACAAGCAAAAGAACTCTGGGGATTACTAGTTTAACTTAAAAAATAAAGTTAATTTCAGAGAAAAATAAAGTTGATAGTTCTTCATGCTCTAGATAGAATACAGATGTACTGAATCAGGGCTTTAATTAAACAGTCTTCCATGCAATTCGCTGCACAAGAACATGGTTGTTCTACATGTAGGCTCTCAGAATAACTGTTTGAAAAAGCACAATATAACACAAAGAGTACACAATATGGTCTAGTCACAGTAAAATGATAGCTTCACAGTCTTTCATATGTCCTCATCTACCTTGTGTTACTTTATGTAAGCAGTCCATGAATTCAAAGCATGAGAGGGACAAGTTTAGGTCCCATCCACACAAAGCTTGGCTGTAGTCCCGTAATCTGATCTGTGTGGGCATGACCCTTCCCCTGCACAAGACTCCACTTGCTTAAGTGGGCCTCTGCACAGGTGTGTAGGTCCTCCCACACAGATCAGCTGGATTTGGATCTTGTATTATAAATGGATCAGAAAACAAAACACGGTAACCAGGTCACCTACCTGTGTTATGGGTACACTGTAGGTTCATCTATAGCATATGTAATCTCAGCCACCAAACAAATATTTTAACAATTGGTTTTTTTGTTCATACATTATTATTCAACAATCTTTCATTTTTGTTTTTTTTTTTTTTCAGAAGAGTAATCGAATCCTCTTTCAAAACCAAATGCAGCAGTACTTTCAACTATCCTCTTAAAATTTTTCTCTAGGTTACCAGGCAGATCATTACCAGAGACTTCATAAAATTTATATTCTTCAACTTCAAGTTTTGCATTTCTACAGTACAAAGTAATTTTTCATTTATGATGCAGCTAAAGAAAACAGTTTCCTCCTCATATGTTGTTCTATATTAACATAAGGCTTGATTTTTGCCAGACAGTACTTTGCTTTTTGCTTGTTAACTTCTATCCAGATGCTCTCCCTTAACATATACCCTTTTTTTATGCTTTTTGACAGAGTGCTTAGACTCTCTGCGCTCAATGAATGTACTACATGAAAGGGATATAAAGCTTTAATTTTTCCTTCAGTTGACACTTCTACATCCATTCTACTTGATTTTTAGTTTCCTCTAAATAAGCTGACTCATAGATATTGGTAATAGCACCAGCAAAACCAGCTTCTGACAGGCTAAGAAGACTTCATTGTCTTGTGTCAAAGCTTATAATAGCTTTATATTCAAAGCTTTATAAAAGCTTGGAATAAAAGTTATTTTTTGTTTATTTCTGCACAATTACAACATTTCTATTCAGTAGCTCTACAACAAATTTTTTAATATCTTATACTGAAGAAAGCAAACTAAGGCTATTCCAAGAATCCAGTTGTGTGCCTATCTTGTCATTCAAGCTTTAGTGCTAAAGAAAAGACAACAGCTACTGATAGTCAGTGATCTGCAAAAAAAGAGAAAAAAAAGTGAATGAAGCAAGGCCATCTCTTATTTCCCAGTCGGTCAAGAAAAAGCCTTCAAAAAGTTTTGGTGTATTTAGATATGATGCAAATAAAGACTGCAAAATAAAGACCCTGGAAAAGCTTGTACAGCATTGAAATAAAGTCTGCAAAATGGGAAATCCTCTTAATTGCCATTCAGAAATAAAATAATAAGAGCAAATGCAATTTAGAAGAAATGTGATGAAGGAGCAAGAAAAAAAGAAAGGCCACTAAAATTTAGCAGAAAACATATAAGGGAGTAAGAAGGGTACTGAAAAAGGAGAAAAAACTTATTACTTTACTTGAAAAAGTAAACACAAAGGAAGAACTTTAAACAAGACACTAAAAAAGAACAATCTAAACTTACATAGCTTATAACCTTCTTCCTAGGCATGTAATGCTCCTTAGGTAATACCAACAACCAAGCAAGAGGAGCAGTAGCTTCTTTTATCTAGAGGCTTTGGTATCGTTTGGGTAACCACTCATGAAAATCAGCTGGGGACCATTTACACATGACTCAGGTTTATAATTTGGTTGAGGTAAACAGTGATGAAACTGAGACAGTTACTCAAGTATTAAAAATTCTAAAGAAAACATATAGCTAAAGATACCAACTAACAAGTTGATGGCTAAGAAGGGTGAACTCCAAGGAGAAGTCAAGAATGTTAATTGTTTGTAGATTGTGCAAGAGTCTCTACAAAAATGTAGCAGGAAAGCAGAAATGCAACCATGGAGATGTCTTAGAAGGAGCCATGTTAAATTAAAATGGTGCAGAAGACCAGCAGCATAGTTACAAGTTGAAGGATGAATTAAGACAGTAAAGTGTGAGGTTATGTGCCTGATAGGACATCCATGTGAAGTTCAAAGATAGTAATTCTAGGAGTGGAAAACATCAAGTAGATATGGAGGTGTGAGGTGACAGCCACGTAGAGAGAAAGCAGGAGTAGTGGGTATTGAAAGAGAAAAAGGCTTTAATGGTTTTCCCACTATTCTGTGCCAGAGATGAACAAACAGCGTAATTAATGAAGTTATAATTTCAAAATAGCTTTAATGACCAAAACAAAAACTCAATAAATAATAGAATCTTATAAAAAACCTTTTTACTGATAGTGGTCAATGTCAAGGGCACTAATAGGTCTAATTGTCCTGAACAGTCTCACCTTGGATCCTACCACACCCTCTCTGCTCCTTGGTCCAGAAGCTCTGTTTAAGCTCAGGGCTCATCATATCTGCTTCTGAGTCATAGGCAGACTAGTCTTTAGTCTTGTCTTCAGCCCTGCCTCTTGGATACACTTTTGTCTCTACACTATAGCTGTATTTTTGGTCTTCTACTTCTCCTGGCTTTACCTGCCTTGCTCAGGTACTGTGAGATTGGGTCATTTAAGTGCTAGGGTCAACCTTGTGCTATTCCCTGATATCTAGCTGCAATGGAATTATTGCAGGCTTTTGATGTTTTCTGATAATAATGCTCTTTAGTCTTTCTTTATGCCATGATTAAGAACAGAAATGTGGTAAAACTTAACTGCACTTTGAGCAACTACTGAGAGGAGTTTTTAAAGGCTTAATCACAGAGCGGAGGCATATGACCTAGTAGTGAAACTGGTCCTATCTACAATAGTTTTCCCCAATTGCAAAGAAAGTTGCTAAGCAAAGCATCTTTTCTTTAGGTAGCTTTCAGAACAAAGCAGCCCTTTGTACAAGCTTAAGTTACAGTAATAATTGTTACTAGATGATGCTGTGCTGGGAGTGAAAATCAGTCTATTATCAAAAGTAAAACCATAAACCAGCTTCTGAAAAGAGACAGAAGACTGCAAGCTGGCTAGCACATACTTGAATTCATGAGGATGTATAATAATCGGACAAGAAAAAGTTAAATTAGTATTGTGAAATAGGAGCTTAATCTTAAAAAAGCAATTACTGTAAGCATAGCAAAAGCCTGAGCAAACTGGCACTGTCATTGTTGGAGTTCACTGCAGCCTGGAATTTCTCACTCAGATATTAATCGTGACTGTTGCTGCTTTGTTTTAGTAATAAAAAAGGTCACCCTTATTTATGGAGTAGGAAACTTAATCCAACATGTGGTAGTAACTATGGTGGCAGCAGTATGAAAGGCTCTGTATTTTATCTCCAGATGAGCTGAAGATGTTAATGATATTACATCTTCTGTTCACCCTGAAGTTCATCCTAAAGGTACAATGCTTTGTTTCAGGAAATGTTTGTAATCACTTGCATTCCTCTGCAGTACCATCGAGGAATATATCTTATGCCTTAAGAGATGTAGGTATTCTAGCATTTTTTATGATTGTCTGTAGCTTTAGGATGTGCAACCAGCTGATTCTTCTTAGGCCAGTATCACCACCCTAGAGTAAACAGCTGAAAGGGGAGGGGGGGATTCAGAAATTCATTGATTTCATACAGACTGCCTACATTAGTGGATAGTGTATGCTAAAGCTCCCTTCCTAATCAGGGTAACTGAACACTGTTTGATTACTTAGACTGTAAAATATCAGGTGTTTTGTGGTATCATCTTCTGGAGTTCCTCAGGCTCTGCACGGTATCTCTGCTACTCGTTATGAAATAAGGAAACTCAGACCTGCCTAGGGAGAGAGTGGCAAAATGTTGTTATGGCAAATAAAAAAATCTTAATTGATTTTTCTGGAAAAAAGACAACAGCAAAGGAACACAGGAGATGAGAGTATCTCTGAGCCAGGAAGCTGTCAAGGACAGCGACAGGAATGGACTCCTATCCTGAGAATGAGCCAGTGCAAATGTGAGGAGACCTACTCAAGGAGAGAACTCACTTGAAAGGTCAAAGATTCTCCTGATAAACAAAGGCTGCCATTGCCAGTACTGGAATCTGCAGATAGCAAAGTGTAATCAGTACCAGAATAAGCTCTAGTTTCAAGGCTTGTGTTACAACGCCTTATACTATAAATAGGCTGCTATTGTAAATTTTTTTAAACTGTCTTGTTCTTCACTGCTGATAGATGGCAGCAAATAACAAGAGATATTAGTCTATGCTGCATTCTGTTACTCCTTCTGTAGAATCCTCTTCTTTAAAAACAAAATGGTGCTGATTCTACACTAGCAAAATGTATGACCCCCGAGAAAGGCAAGGGTTTGATTTACCATATTATATAGGGAAAGAAAATGATGAAACTTTTCCTATTGTGTTCCTATTCCTTATGATACTGGCAGCTTTCTATGTGCATGTTTGTTCTGCCTGAATTGAATGGTTGTTTCTCTAGTTAATTGATGTGTCTTGGAAAAGTAATTTTATTTTTTTAACCTCCCTCTAGTCTTGAGATCCAAACATGTAAACAACTTGGGTTATGCTGCGTTACTGCTACGATGTGACGTGGTGTGTGGGAAGGAATTGCCTAATGGAGAGAGCAAATAAATTTTTCATTTCTATTGTGAAGTCACAGTTAATCTGCCTTTATCTGTTGGTAAGAGAAGGCTGAGTTCATTTTCTAAGGTGGGTTAAATGTTGTTTCTAGTGTACAATTCTGCATGAAGACACTTAGGTATTTCTAGAAAAAGCAAATATGGGGGGGGTGGGGGGGTGGAGTTAAACCGCAAGCAGACATAGAACACTCCAGATAAAAATATTTCTGGTGTTTGGTTGGAGATTTGGCCTACTACATAACTAACTTCTGGCTGGTGTTTTTGCACATGTAGCATCTACTTAAGAAGTTACGTGCTAACCCTTCTGGAAGGGTTTGCTAATAAAAACATGAGCACTCACAGATACCGCTGAAGCTTTGGTGAATAGTTTGAGGTGAGCTTCGTTATCTCCAAGGCTTGCTGCTCCAGCAGAGTCCAGCCCCTTGCTGGCTTGGTGTTTGCCTCAGCACAGTGACTGAACAGGGAAGAGAAATGAGCTTTTAAAATTCTGGGTGAAAGCTTAAATAATGTCAAGGTGTGAGGAAAAATCAGTCATGGAGCCTGGCCAGACAAGGATGCCCAAGATAAAGTTGAGAGTTTTTTTGTTGTTTTAGCTTTCAACTACTCAGCTTTCCACCTTATCAGTTGCCTCATACCATGTCAGGAAAATACTTTGTTTCAATGATTCCTGTGAATCCCTGAGAAAGGCTGGTTACCTGTGTGGTGGATGCTTGAGGTGGGAAGCCCAGCTGGGCACCTGCACCTTACTGCACCAGCCCTCAAAGAGAAGACAGTCTCGGTCGGACATTTATTCTCTTAACATTGTTTCTAGTCTCAAATATGAGGGAGTGACACCTTGAATTCCTACCTCACGACACGCGGCCGGCCGCTGAGCACCCCACACGCAACGCGGCGGTGGCGGGCGGTGCCTCCCCTCAGCGCCGCGCTCCCGCCCGCGGAGGGAGGGGGCGGCAGGCCCGCGTGAGGCGGCCGCTCGCGCGGGAAGCTTGAGCCTCGCGCGCTGCCGTCCGCGCCCCGCTCGGCGGCGGCCTGCAGAGTAGCACCCGGCGCCTGGCTGCTCATCCTTCGCCATGTCTGCCCTAGCGAAGGCCTCCGGCGCGCTCAAATCAGTGGATTACGAAGTGTTCGGGCGGGTGCAAGGTGAGGAGGGGCTCGGGGGTGCGGGGCGGCTGCCGCGGCGGTGGCGGGGCGCGCATGCGCGCGGGGCCGAGCGAAGCGGTGGCGGCGGCTGAGGGTGCAGGGGCGGCCGCTGCCACCACCGCCATCGTCCCCGACGGGACAAAAGTTGTGAGGATGCCCCCGCCCTAAGGCTCGCCCGGTTACCTGGGGAGTGCAGGCTGTTCTGTTAAAGGCGCTTTTCGTTACCTGCCTTCATGGTCGCGTCCTGTCGGCACGGTGGTGTGGGAATGAGCGCGGTTCTGTGGGAATGTCGCCCCCCCCCCCTCCCCCTCCCCGGCGATTTGGCGGCAAAACCCTGAGGTGACAGTTCGGTCAGAGGCGGGTCCCGCACTGCGGCGCCTCCGGTGAGGGAAACTCCGTGCGCTGACCGCGCTAATGAGAGCGGTTTGCCGAGGGGAAGGCTGGAGGCCGGCTCGTACCCAAATTCTGTGGAGTTTGCCCGGTGTTAAAATTTCACAACTGCTCGCTGAAACTTTTGTAAGAAAAGGCCATAGATGACTTGTGTGCAATTTCTGGTAACTTTGTATTAAAGTGAAATTCCTAGAACTGGTATTATTTCATATTACTTCAATGGATTTTTTTTTCTTTCTTTTCTAGGTGTTTGTTTCAGAATGGTAAGGCAATGCCTGGTTTACCAGTTCTCCTTTACAGGATAGTATTTCCAGTGCTAAAAATATGGCAATGGGTCAGCAGGGTATAAACACATCCAGCCTGAATTTTGAGTTCTAGGTTAGATGGTTATATATTGCGAGTGAATTTTAAAGGAAAAAAAATACTTGTTTTACATTAAGGTTGTATTAAAGTGGATTTTTAAAAGTTTACTAATGTGTGTTGCCTGTTTGTATAGCTTCTAAAGATTGTTTGGATTACTTGTGATAAAACAGCCACAAGAGCATTATAACATGTTAAACTTTAAAAAGGTTACATCTGAAGTTTCTTGATACTGGCTTCTGAAACAGTGTGTTCCAGTGTCATTCTTTTAATGGCATTTACGGTACCTGTGTTTAAGGAAACTTACTGTAACAATGTGCTACAAACACACAGTCTGTGGCTCATGTCACAACCAAATATTTCCACAAGCTCTGAACATGCAGCACGTGCAGTTCACAGAAACCCAAGAAACAAGAGAACATATTTCAAATAAGAATAATTATTTGTCTGAAACTAGTGTACCATGCTTAATATTAGACTTAAAAGGTTTTATGCATTGTTTATATGTATGATGAAATAGTGCAAAATTGAAATAGATAGAGGTTTACAATATAGTATGTCTTGAATGTAATTATTCTATCAGGTGGAAAGCGTATGTCCACACATGATGTGGTGGGCAGGTGCAAGATTGCTCTACCTTATTTTGAGCTGACCTGGAGCCATGTGAACACACACCAGAGTGCCAGTCCTGAGCTAATAAGCAGTATATAATAAGCATATATAATATGAAAGTGGTAATTAATTTGTGCATTTATTACGTATATGTGAAATGTCATTCTTATTCAAAAAATGGGTGCTTCTGCTGCAACTTCAGAGCTGGCAGAAACATCTTAATGTCTGAGTATGAGCAGCATCCATGGATATTTTTCTTAAGCGTAGGTCTTAAACCTATGAAAATGAAAGTGGGGTTTTAAGTGGTGTACATGTTGTGTATGTGCTAACACTGATTTTTCATTATTTTTTCCAATCAGTACACAGAAGAGGAAGCTAGGAAATTAGGAGTGGTTGGCTGGGTTAAAAATACCAGTCAAGGAACTGTAACGGGCCAAGTTCAGGGCCCAGAAGACAAAGTAAATGCGATGTAAGTATTTTTGTGGCTTTTTAGTCTTACTAAAGTAATTTACAGACATGTTTTGATACAAAGTGACTAGTAGATTCATATATCAGTAGTGTACAGTACTTTAAATAATCAGTTTTAGTTTTGTGGAGTTGAGGAGATGCCTTCTTTTTTGAGCAGTAAAAAAGTCTTTAAGCTTTAAAAATAGTGTGTATCATTAGCCAGTTTTAACTTCTAGTGTCGCACTTGTCAGTGTGTTTCCCTAACGTACTCTTCTCTTGTGAAATGAAGAAAAAGCCTTTATTCCTACATATGAGCAAAGACCTGGGGTTTAATTCTTCAAAACTTCTCTGTTACGAAACACTGAAGAATTTATCAAAATGCTTGCTCAGCATGTACTTAAATCAATTTAAACTGAGTTTAAATATGATATTTTCCCCCGCTTTTTTTTAAAAAAAACATAAATATGCATTTCAGCAAAGGTCAGTGTTCTCTACCATCTGGAAATATATTCTGAAGTATTTTGATGTCTTTAAAAGAATTGGTAATTATTTTCTTTATTAGATTGCCAGTTTCCAAAAGCTTGAAGCTATCACTCTGAGGAAACGATGCCTGGAAAAAAACACAAAGCCCGATTCAGTTGCTTCCAACTATCGTTTTTTGCAAGCGTATAGAGGGAGATTGTTGAGAGTTTTAAAAAATCCTTCAATGGTTTGCGCTCTCAACAAAGAATGAATGATTGTAAAAGTTTCCTTTGTAAGCTTTATTATGGATGGGCAACTATTAGTGCAAATTCTGCCAGCACTTTCCGATAAGGGAATTGCTTCAGAACTGAACTTAGATTAAGCGAAGTTGGCTTTCTGCAGAGAAAATATGTGTTACACTTTCAAGTAAAGAGATTTATGTATGATTATCTAATGTGACAGAAGTATTTGTAGCCATTTTCTTGGTTTTGAGCTCAAAGTTAGATTGCTTATCTTGGGCTGCAAAACATTTACAAAGCCAGAGAAATATCAGTTGTTCTCTTAGGTTAAATTTATACTCATTTTCTTTAAGACCTTTGTTCATAGCCTGATGTAAATATCTTTAAAATTTAGTATCTTGGTGCCATCTCTAGTTAATGTAGAGCACTGAAAATGGACATCTGAGAAATCAGGATTTGGTTTCTGTTTGTTGGAGTACTTTTTCACTTGAAAATTTCTAGTCAGTTGATTTATTTTCATTAAGCAGGTTGAAGTCAAAGCATAGCTTAGCTGCTGATACTTCTTGCATTTGCATGAACTAGGATTGCCGCAGAATGCGGTGTTTTCATCCACCCTTTTCCCTTTCCTGTTATGTCAATGGGATTTAAAGGAAACTACATTTACTCGCAACACCAGATAGTTTGTGCATAATAGGGGATCTTGCAATAGAGCTGCAAAATTACACTGTCAAGACTCGGCTCGTTTGCAGAGATGTGTTGGCATGCAGAATATTCGAAAAGGAAATCAGTTTTTATTTTTCATAGTTACACAATTTTAAATAGGGTCAGCAAGTGGGATTGAGACCAAAGAAAAAGTTGTTGAAGCTTTTGATGTACATTGTATTTGATATTCAGAACAAATAATAAGTTGTTTTGAGTTGCTGCTGCTTCATTTCATGCTGGAAATAAATTTTCCTCTGATTTAGGAATAATGTTGCAATGCTGAAGTGCAATTTTGAAGTATGCGTAGAGATATGGATTATTAAACTGGAGAACCTAGAGTGGAATGCTGAAGGAGAAACAGTTCACTTTTCCTTGTTCCCTGTGTGTGCTCTTATATATCAAAAGGGTAGTGAGCTTATTTTTGGCACTAAACTGGTGAACTTGCACATGAAAAAGGAGCTCTTGTGTATGAATAGCTACTTGGAAAGGCTCTTATTTCTCTCTGGTAGTACATGTTAATAGGAGAACAAAACAGACTTGAGTTTCTCAAGTTTTTTTCCAGAGCTTACAGCATTTTTTGTAATGCTCAGTCATGCTCCCTGGGAATTCATAATACTGTGTTCTAGATTCAATAGTTATTTAAAATGCTATATTAAATAAAAACAAAATGAGGCTTGCTTCTGCTATGGGAAATTAATATAAACCGGTAATCCTAAACATAGATTTGTATTAAAACTCTGATAATCAGTGGGAAATTCTGGCACCAACTTCCTATGCAAGCTCTAGTTTGTGTTTGCTAGATATTTAGAACTTAAAATTGAGCCTGTATGTGTAAGACACTTAAAAATTTGGAGATCTCATATGTTCAAAGAAACTGAACACTTTTCAGAGAAATATGGTACATGAATCAATGTTGCAAGATATTTCAAGAAAGGTTCCTGGTAAAGAGCTATTTCAAATGTTGGAGCAGTATGTTACCTTGTAGAATTCTTTCAAGAATAGTTTGTGCAGTGTCTTTTGGACAGATATTTTCAGACTTATGTAAGTTTCTAGTTAAAACTTTAGGCCCAAAAGGTCTGATTTTCAGAGGTGCAGCACTCGGACTTTAAAAAATTACATATCAATGGTAATAAAATTATTTGTCAGTAGTTTTACTGGTTTTGGCGTGTTAATGTTAGTACTGTTTAGGGAAAGGTGGAAGGGGTGTTTTGGTCAATCATAAACAATGTTTATCTTTTCATGATGCTAAATAAAATCAAAACCATAAACTATGAAGTGAGTAGAGATGCCATTAAAGTATAGTTCTAGAACAGGTAAATGGGAAAAGCAATATGGGATGGAAGAAAAGAGGGATAAGAGTTTGAGGGGAGGATAAAAATAGGGAAAGTGTAACAAATGTGGGGAAAAACAACATGAGGCAGTTCAATGTTACCAGAAGCATGGAGTGAATCACAAAGCATGCCTTTGTTCTGGAGCAGTAATGCGGCAGACCTCTAACGCAATGGTTTTCCAGCAGCAGTCCTTTGCTCCCTGTTTTCTGACCCTTTTTGTTCTATTTTGTATCACTGCTTGTATTGTGAGGCACAGCTATGAAGCATCCAGTACAGGCTCAAGAAGCAATGCTGTTAAATGATTCATTTTTTTTTTACACAGGCTGCAAGGTAAAATATATTCTGGGAGGAGTTATGAGGATGGTCCTGGTGATCTATTAGAAGTGTTATTGTAATGCACGTGTGGAGTTTATACTGGTTTGGGTCACTCTTCATCTAAAGTGGAGAAAATAAGATGTAAAGCAGGAGAGTTGGCAGCATGACTATCCACACATACTTAAAGCTCTCTAGTGAAGTGAGAGCATGTTAGGGAAGGTCTAGTCTGAAAATCAGTTGGCCAGGTAACTGATGATCTTTGGAGAGTTTTGGGTAGTCAAATACAACTTTACTGCATTAGAACTGTGGAATTAGGTGTAGGAGGGCAGCCAGAGGCGAAGTATCTACTGCTGCAGAGGCAGCACAGAAGAGTGTTTGTTAGCGTGGGCTGTGTGCTTGGTTCCTTCCCATCCTGCCCTAGAAAAGAACTGGCCTCTCTTACCCAAGTGTGGTGTAGTTTCTTCAGCAGAGTGCCAAAGCCTGGATTTTTTCCTAAAATGTGGAAGTAATTGTTTCCTTGCAGACATGAAGTATGATTATGATGAATTGCCTTGAAAGATGACATGCAGAATAGTTTGCTCTGGAGAATGTAACAACTTAGCAGGGGCATTCTGACTTTTACATAAATAAGCGGAAAATAAGTAGGCATGAAGGGTTGGGGCCTGAAAAATGTTGCATGTGCTAGTGTTTGTATTCCTTATTGACCCATTTGCTTAGTGTTGAACATGGGTATAAATTTTTGTTGAAGTGGTGCTGGGAGGCAGACTTCTTTAATTTATGTTCTGTGGTGGTGAAATCTTTATCACGCTGAAAACTGGCAAAATTTATGGACTTCCTTGAGGCTAGGATTTCAGTGAGTTTCACTGAAATACAAGAAGCTTAAGATTTGAATGAGCAGTTTTTGATTTTGGGTATTTTCATTTGAAGATTTGCCTTCAGTTTGTTTTTAATCTGAAACTTTTAGATTCTCAAAGATCAGGCAAATTTTACATCATGTATTTTGAAGCCAATTTTTTATTTTAATCTGGAGATTTTGCAGACAATTTTAGGGGTATTTTAAAGAAATCTTGAGAACCTTTTACCTGTAAGCTTGCTTTAATATCTCTTGCTTTTTAACCTCTAGATGGAGCTGTTTGTTCCGTAGAAACTTTCAAGTATACATGCCTTATTTGAGGTGAATCTATTTTTAGACTGTTGTGGTAGAATCCATATTTTTCTTCACTACCTTTTCCCCTGCTATATTTTATAGTTCTGTTCTGTCTGCTGTTACTGCTCCACATAGATAACACCCATTATCCTTAGATACTAAAAGCTCATTTCCAGTCTTTTACCTGTCTGTAAGCCAAAGAAAACTAAAGTCACAAGAAAAGCAGTTGCAGCATTTCTAAAACGTAATGACATAAGGTTTTTTGGTAAGCTGAAAGCCTTTTTGCCAGTCTGGATATTGTTAAATGGAGTAGAGGAGGTAGTCCTTTTGTTTCTTTTTTTCAGGAGGACTTGTAGGACAGGGTTTTTCGTTATAGTATCTTGCGATATTTTTTCCATTTTCCTCATTAAATAAGGCTAGAGCCTTTGTGGTTGTTGCCATAGCAACTTGCATTGACAGGCTAGAAATTGCTTTCATATGAGAATTTTTTTAACTTTGAGTGATGGCATATTAGTTATCCATTAAAAGAGGAATATAAGACATGTGTAGATTGTCAACTTCAGAATTTATTCCAAAAATCAAAGATTTCAAATCAGGCTTACATGCTAAAATATAAAACCTTAGGACACTTTTTAGGCTCTGGTAGTATATAATAACGTAGCAAATATTATTTCTGTCTTTGTAGAAAGGCATGATGTCAAATATAGATTGCTTGTCATGGAAATTATTTTTAATTAGTAAATTAATGCTAATTTAATTTGAATTTTATTCTTAATATCAGTTTTGGTCGAGAAGTAATATTAAATATATACGTGACTTGAAAATTACTTCAGTGTGTAGCTGCATAGAAAAATCTAGATTTTTACCACATAAGAGGAGAAGGGAACTCTGTATCAGTTAATATTGCAGCTCTCATTCTCTGTTTCGTTAGCCAGGTGTATCCAAGATTCTTGTCTTTGCCAACTGGCATTGAGTAAATATAATTCAATACTATTTCTCAATAGTAGAGAATAGTCCTGATGGCATGAAATGGAACTAAATGCTAGTAAAAAAAGCCCTCCATATTTAGACTATGACTGGATTCCTTGAGCAAAATCCCAGATCTTAATACCCAATTTATGTTGAGATATAGAACGATTTTAGTTTGTATTTTGAGATTTTTCTCCATTTTAAGAGGATATATTTTTAATTTTTCAGCTCAAACTAGATGTTTAGAAGAAACTGTAACACTTTGTTGCACATAAAGCTAGGCATAATGGTAGAAATTAATCTGAAAGGAACATCTGTACAGACAATGAAGTGGTTTAGGTTTTTAAATAAGTTAAAGGCATCTGATGTATTCTGCTCTTGAAGCTGCAAAAGCCTGTTATTCAAAAGAAGACAAAGGCAGTTGAGTGAGAAGTTCAGAGAGGCTGGAAGTATTGATAGATTATGAAGAGAATATGGATGTCAGTTTGAGTTTGGCAACAGCTGATAAGTAAAATAATGATTGTGGACTAGGAATCAATAGATTCAAGAAGTGTTGAGTAACATCAGACTAGTAGAAAAGGTACAGAACTTCCAGAGACACTTTTATGTCTAAGGGGCAGAGGCAGCATGGTACAGTAACTAAAGGTGTGCTATAATGGAAAAAAATCATGATGGGAGATTGGTCCTTGAGATAGAAACAGAATTCTGAAATTTGTTATTGTGGGGGAGGAGAATATCAGAGGGATGAGCTAATTGCAGTGGAAGTGAAATGCCAAGGGGAGTTTGAAACCAATATTATGGTCAAACACGGTAGAGAGGATTTAACAAGAGATTTGTTAGACAATCTTAATACAAGTACTTCTAAAACAAATTAAGTAGGCTATGAGAAACTCTTACCATTATTCAAAGATGAATGCAGTTGTTCTCAGAATAGGCTCCAGATTCACAGGTATACATTTTCAGGGTGGTATGATTAAAAGGTTGTAAAAATTTGTTACTGGACTGATTTAATTACTAGCTATGTTTAATGGGCACACTGGCTGAAATTCCATTATATCTTTTTTTTTGTTTGCATCCCACATATCCAGAAGAGCATAAAGACACAAAATAATAACTGCTTCATTTAAAGCAACAATTTCAAGTTGATCATACAAAGAACACTGGTCACTGTATGCTATGTTTCAGTGTTATAGAAAATACTTATAAAATTGTGAGTTATAATACTTTTTGCCATGCTTATTTTCTATGAAAATACAGCTGCTCTGATGCAGAGCACTTCATGTTTACCTTGTGTTTGTCAATGAGGCAGCTATGTGCCATAATAGTATGGCTGAAGTATCTCCTGGATGTGCTGCTCTTGGGAAGCTAACAGTGATACATTCTGAAGGAAAGGGGAGAGGGAAATTCAAATCCCATTCTTTAAGCTTTCTTTTCTACTTTGCTAAAATGCAAAATAGTGAAAAAAGCTTTGGGTGTGTTCTCATTTATGATTGTAATGAAGTACAATTGTTATGGTAATCACTGCTGAAGGTCATTTACAATGTTTCATGACTCAATAGCAGTCTGATGACAGGAAATATGATGGGGTTTTTGTGGTTCAGTGTGGGTCCAAGTATAACAAGCCTACTTTTCATTCATTTAAAGGTAAAATAACCTAACTTGAAAACTAAATTGCGTTAAGCTATAATTTTTTATGGCTAGTATAATGGTAGGTGTGACCATCTCTTTTCATACCAAATTAATATCTTATCTGTGATTATTTGTTTATTGTTTAAAATTGACAGGCTAAACTGAACTATTAAGTTATGCAGGCTCTGAGCTTGGTCCTGTAAATTGAATTTACGAAATGTTACTGCTGGTGACCTGGGAAGGAATGGACCTTGTTCTTTGGGGGTTTAGCAGTTCAAAACTAGATGATTTCACTTACCAAAACTGATAAATGAAGAACTAATTACAGCTTATTGTAGCAACTGTACTCAGCTGAAAAGGAAAGGAATGGGTAGGTAAGTCAGAAGACTGTAGTTTCTTGTTCCTGTCTTCAGAGAATAAAACCAGTGAGACATCAATGACTCTTAGCTGAAGGAGAGAGCTGCATGCTTCCAACACAAAACTAGAGGCCTGTGGCTTACCTTTGTTCTACCCTTGCTATTTTATACTGTACAGCAGTGCTGACTGCCCCTAAGTGAAGCCTGCTCTTGTTAGTGGCTTGGGGGAAGAGCAAAAGGCAGTTCTCTCCCTGTGGACCAGGAGCAGTTGAAGGGAGAGAGGTGTAGCTTTCCACTGAAGGTCACACAGCCCACCAGTGGCAGAGCCAGAAATAGAAGTGGACTCCTGGCTCAGGTCCTGTCCTTTAGACTGTGCTGGATTGTCACTGTTCTTTACTTTGAAATGCCATAAACCACTAAAGCTTTTAACCGTGGTTATGTCTTTCTGAATATGGAATAGTGCAAAAAGAATGCTTTCCACACCCCCATTTTTTTCTGTTGGGTATAAAGATAGCTGTCTTGTATGACCTTGTAGACTTTTTTAAATCCAGTAATTTTTACAGTTGCTGTGAATTTATAGTTGCTCAGTGGAATTGGAATTCTTTATAAAGTATCTGCTTCCACTTCTAATCACTGAAGTGTTCATCGTAATATTTTGATAACAATTATAGTTTGTTCTAAATTAACAATTCACACTAAGTGTAGGCTTATACTTCAAATAGTTAATTAAGATTTACTAAGTAATGTCTTATTAGAGCTTAATACTCATGTTTTCTTTAGCTTTTGAGTATTGGCTTTTTGAAGGAGTGCAGGATAAGCAGTTAGTTTTGGGAATAAAACAAAAGTTCCTGTTGAAGATCACATGTTGTCATTGACACTTAGGGTTGCTATGTTAGGGCAGGGTTTAATTCCCACAGTATTATTCCAAATTTCCCAAAATTCCCACAAAATTATTCCAAAATACATGTTATAGTTTAGTCTCATACCCTAAACACAAGTCTGCTGAAGTATTTTCATTTGTTGGAGGGAGGGGGCTACCTCTCAACAGCTTATGGTATTTGTGCCTGAAGTGATTCAATGAGAAATGTTTCTTCCTTCCATCTCCCTCTGAAGCTGCCAGAAATGTCACTTGCTTTAACTGAGAGCTATAGGACTCCTTTTGTTCCTTAAAATTTTAAGGTATTCAATGCTTTGCATATTTGTAGGTATCTGTAAAGGAGTCAGGGGGAAGTTGCTGTTGGCCTCTAGAACATATCTAGTCTCTTGTTCTTGTTACTAGTGGGATTATTAATATTTGTTTTAATGTTAGATACACAGAAGACAAAACTGCTTTCCTCTTATGTTTATAGACCATCTACTTATTCCTGCATTTAAACAGGACTGAATTTTTGGAATAAGAAGTGTTAGTCTGTACAGTGTCTTGGAAAACCCAGTATGTGATCTTGGACAAGGTGCTTAACTTCTTTTTTTTGTACTATGTCTCTCTGATGGCTTGCTGCTTTGGAAATAATGGTTCCCCTGGGATGTTGTGTTAATGCTTCAAAGACTTTTAGCAATGTTAGTACATGAAGTCCTAATTTGCTACAGAATTCCAGACTTTCATTTGCTTAGCTGATGACTATCTGTGATAACATTCAATTCTCAAATCTCTGTTGCACAGTTGAAAGCAAGTAGGAATGCGAGGTTACATTGGATTGTACTATAAACAGGCAAGTGGAACTGTTCTCTGAGCACTCAATTTAGGCATTTTCTTGCATAAGAGGAAGTGATATACCTTTTTCATCCACACTGAAAAGTCAAACTTATTTTGACTCTAATCTTTGTAATTAAACCACAGTAAGTCTTCTGCAACAACTCTGTGCAGGATTAGTTGAGCTTTTTGGGAGACACTTGAAATACAAATTCCAGTATGATGAGTTATTTCTGCTGGATGCTTTTTAGCCATTTGAGCCTTCTAAGTATTTATGCTTTTGTTATAGTTGATATTATTGGGACCACGTGTAATGTTTTGATATTTTCAAGGTGGAAGTATTCTCTTACTATTGATACAGTAGGATGTGGTACATTTCAATGCCATTATTCTGGCTTTTTGTGCTGAAGAAAGCATTCAACATGTCTCTACTCCAACACAACATTCGCAGAAACACTAATGAGTAAACTAGTATTTTTAAATGAGGATTTTGCACTCCAGCTTATCAAGGGGAGTAACTGTATGTACCCACTTAAAAACAGATCTCTGGCAACAGCTAGTAATTATCAATAAAAGCATGGACTTAGGGTTTTTTTTGAAACTTATTCTGTATGCTGTATTTGACAAGGCTGCCTGGGTTTTTGCAGCATGAAGCAAAACTAGAACTTGAGTGATGTAAGGTTCTAAATGTTTGTACAATAGAATATGGCTTATTTTGTTGAGATTACTGAGACAATGTCTGTTTTCCTAAGGCACACTCTTTATCTGTGCCTGTTGAAGCAGCCAAAAGCTGTGGGACTCTGTTTTCACAGCAGTGAACCTGAGCTGCTCTACTTCGCTTCTCAGCAGGGTTTTCTTGCTTGAGCTTGGTGCTTCACAGATGATACTCTGTAGCTTCCAGTCATCTCAGCTCATGGTAGAGTTTCATTATGTTTGCCTATATGAAACTGCATAAACATAATGGGAAAAAAATAGAGAAACGTGCTATAATTTCCTATGTAGAAAAGACTTAGATGCTGGTGAGACTGAATTTATTCATGCACATGGGTTACATGTGCGATTGTATATAAACTGCAGTGAGTTTATATACAGGCGTCTTGGCCACGTGATGTTTCAAACAAGTTCTGAAACAATTAATGCGGTTCTTAAAGAGCAACTCCAGGAAAGTAACTTATTGGTTTGCTTTTTTAATACAAAACACAAATTGACCTCGAATTCTGAAGTGTTTTTTCTACTGAAATTAATTGGGGCATTTGAAAAAAAAATAATTTAAATTGCATTGCTTAAGGCTAATGTGTTTCAGCAGTTTAGGCACAAAGATTGTGTGGGATCGGTGTGACTTTTTTCCATGGCAGAAAGTCATGCCAAAAGTATGGTATAAATTATGGTATGAAAAGTTTTGGTTTGGATTCATGTAAATTCTGATGTTTCTTCCTAGGTAGGTGCTAACATTAGCGTGAACCAGGAAATAGCAAAGGATACCTATGCTGTAGCTGGATGTCATAGTGGATCTTTGCCTTCTGAAAGGTACACAGGCGTAAGAATTAATTATTCTTCTGTATGCTGAAAGGGTAGCTAACAGTGTTTGTACAAAGTTATAATTTGATAAGGGTGTCCACTTGATGTTCTAACATATAGAAGCTTACTGAGAAAGAAAAGAATTCAGCTAACTGGTCTAAAAATGGAAGTTAAATGTGCAGAGCAATGTTAAAAGATCATTAGTGAATTTGTAAAGCCAACCATTCAAAAGTCAGTTTAGACTAGAAATGAGCTGTGCTACAGGGCACTATGATGTCTGTTGTGCTCTCTGATCTTCCCACTTGATGGTTGGAGAGGTTTGTTTTCCTTTTGTGTGTGCTGATTATATTTGGAGGTTAATGGTCCAGTAAGTAGGGAACAAGGCTGTTGTGACCACTTCTCTATCTTAAGAGGGATGAAGGATGTTACTCTGGGTCTAGAGATTTGTGTTTATAGTCCACAGGAGAAAGCAACATTTAACTAAAATTCAGGTTGCATAATATAAAGATGAGGAGATGTCTACAAGAATGCCTAGTTCATAACACTTGTTTTGGGGAAGCAGCAGCAAACAGATTGAGGATTAAGCTAGTAGTAGCCCTTGCTTCTGGTGACAAATCAGTAGGGAATATCTTTCAGATGTATTACATTATGTGCCTAGTACCAGATGTGAGAGCTCTTCTCTAAGAATGCAAAGATTTTGTATTCCAAATGGACAGCATACGAAGGAGGGGGCAGACAGCTAACCATGAATTCTGTGTTGAGTGGGTGGATTTGATCTAGTTCTGAATTCACTAATGTAATTATGCACATATCATATGGATCTTGCTGCTGTTGATCTTACCAACATTCTGGTGGTAAACACACTGACTTGGAAAAGCAACATCTCTCTAGCATTTATGCACTTAATTAGCTAGGTGAATCTAGAACTCTAAGTGAAATCTTTGTAACTGCACAGATAGCCCAAAAGGAAAAGGAAGCTAGTAAGAGCTTGGCTTATGGGGAAAGAGCTCAAAGCCTTTTTGTGTTGCTGAGAGATAGCTTTTTGTTTTATTCCACAAATTACTCTAGTACTGATTTGATTCATGGGCAAACTGTTCAGTTTATTTACAATATTTTTATAGAAGATGAATGTGTTTCATGCTTACGTACTTAAGACACATTTTTTGCCAACAGGAGAAAAAAAAAATCAAAAATTGCTTCTGATACATTGCTCTTCTCTCTGCTGCTGTTAATGCTTTGCAGCAGTAGAAAAAAAAGTATTTCTGGGTAATGTCACTATATAGTATATAACTCAATTTTACCTTGTTTTTTTTTCCAAACTCCTCCCTCTACTCCCTTGTTTTACACTCCAGAGAAATACAGTGTTTATTTGCTTAATATAGTGCCCTGAGATTTTTCCCTTGAACTATGCTGGATGTTACCAGCTATCCTGCAGAGTTAAAATTACTTTTTGTATCTTTGCCTTTCTTTTAATGTGGCCCCTCTGAAGGGAATACTGAAGTCTCTTTACAGAGAATCACTTATATAAACTTGGAGAAGACACTGGGTTTCATGTGAAATCCTTTTACTCTCGAGTTGATTTACTATAGTCAGTCTATGTTACTGGATTAGAAGATTTCTTTCCGAAGCTGGTATTCTTTGTGATGTTTTTTCCATAGTTGGGGTAAAACAGCTGGCTGTTTTAATCTATAATGAATGTGCTGCTTGTGTACCTTAAATGCTTTCCACTGGTGTTCAGACTTGTGCTCCAGTGTAATGATGCTGTGGGCTCTTCCTGCTTGTTTCCCTGCTGTTAAAGGAACAGAGAAAATCAGTCTGGAAAGTGTTCAAAACTTAATGAAAGAAAAGCAGGCTTTGAAGTGGGTGGCTGATATTATGTTTGGAAAAAGATTCCTTGAACTACCAATGACCATTTTGGTGGGAGAGGGTCCTGGACAAGTAGTTTTCCTTCCCCTTTTTAACTCCGTAAACCCTAGAATTTTAATACATACTAGAACACAAACCATCTGGAGCAAAAATCCCAAACTATTCCAGCTCATGAATCTCCCAGCAATCATTTAATGAGATTTTAGTCATCATATTTTTGGATCTGAGCAGGTTTGGCCTACTGTAAAGGAACTCACCTGAAATACTGTTACGCTGCACAAATGTTAATCCTGAGCCTCTGGCCCTGCTTATTACATAATATAAACCGTTCCTTGAAATTAGATTTCAAGGATAGTGCTGGGACACTTTTCAGACAGCACAGCTATGCACCACTGTCAGTCTATATAGGTTTAAAATAATCTTTAAATTTAGATGGCTTAGTGTTTAGGAAAATGAGACTGTTTGGCTCTGTATTCTGGGAGGGGTGCAGAAGAGTAGCTGGCTACTGTGGTTTGAGATCTCCCCTGTCCTGGCTGTGCTTTTGCAGACTGTGGGTCAGGAGCTGGAGCCTGGCAACAGGTCTTCCCTGCCAGTCTGGGGGCTGCGAGGAGATCAGCCGTGAGAGAGCTCTGCAGAGGCTAGTGCAGAGCCAGGAGTATTGGGAAGGATTGATCTTGAGCAAGTCCATATAGCACAGCTGTCTTGGGGGCTGTGAATTTTGAAAGGTCATGCTCCTTAGCAGCTGGATAGACAAACCGGCAGCATATTCTGATGAAAAACACTTTGTTGGAGTGCAACTTCAGTGTCTTTTGGAGATCAGTCTGTTCAAGCTCTTAGGTCAGTTGCTTGTTTGCCGGTGGATCGCACCTGTAACCTATCCATGGTTGGGAGTATATAGGCAGAATTTTTACTTGTGCTGCTGCAATTTACTGTTGCGTGTGCTATGCCTGCTTGGCTGGGAAGCTGTGCTTGAGCAGTATTACTCAGCTCCAGCCACAGGAGAACACATTTGCTGTTTCCTGCTGTTTGTCACAGACATCACAAATGATGTCTAGTTAAGTTTAAAAAAGTCATAGCTAGAATGTGGTCAGCTTTGCAAAAGTTCAGGTGAACAGGGTTCCCATGATGCCTTGCAAAATGAGTGCTGTCCATTTGGCTGCTTTTCCAGATCTTTGTTAGATCATGAATTGCTATGTTATGTTATCCTGCTGCCCTCATGAACAGTCAACAGTAATCCCCACAATGTGTTCCATGAGACCTGCTAGGGAGAGCAAAGCTGATTGAATGCTGGCTGTCCTACTGATGAACCCTGCTAGCACAGTTGTGTTATTTGTGTTTTCAGCTTTCCTCTAACTGCTATATCCTCTCAATTAGGGGAAAGTGCTAAATATTAGCATGAATGACATGAGATACACCTCTGCTTCATTTTAGCTTGAAGTGCTTTGTATGCTAAGTGTGCCAGGGATGTCACTGGGATCTTCTGAAGATCAAGATCAATTCACACAACATATCAACGGTTTTGTAAAGTTCCATTGTCAGGACCTACCCAGCCTAGCGGGTGCTTGCTGCTCTTGTTACTGCAGTAAGTGATGTCATAAATACATCAGTAGCAGTATAGTGCAACTTCAAAAACCAGTTAAGAGTTCCTGTTTACTTCTTGCTATCGTAATGGAGCTGAAATGGATAGCCATGAAGGTACTATGTATATTTGGAGTGAGGACTGAGGCAAATTTTGGTAAACACTTGTCTTTTTAAATTCCTAGCACAGATGTGAGTTAAAATTGAAAACAACTCTTAGTAGCTACATATGGATTATTCCCATGCTGTAAAACTGGGGCACAGAGCAGCATCAGTACAATCTCATACGGCAAATCTGTGATGGATTTGAGAGGGAGGTGTGGGACTGATACCCCATCCTACACTAATCATTAGAACAAAGTTTCTCCCTTTAAGTTGTGGGGGCTCTGCGCACTGGTTGGCTAATGTCAATAAAGCACTGAAGAGTAACACCTTGCTCTAAATTTCAGGGTATAGTAGGTTTTTATCTAGGTTCTAGTGACTGCATTTGGACTATTTCAAGCTATATTGTTGCATTATTGTATCTGCTGGTTTCTCTGGACCAGCTGGAGCAGTCAGTTTTTGCTGGGTTTAGAAGAAATTGTATCTTTGTGATATCAAAATCACCTTTGCGTTAAACAGTACAAAGAAAAAAAATAAATAGGCTGTAATCAGTTAGGACCCTGTTCTGCTTTATTAATATGTTACAAGAGATTCCTACTACCAAAGAACAGATAGTAAAATTAAGAAATAAAGGCAGAGAATGAGAAATATTAATTTACAAATGGAAACCTGTAGCACAGACATGAACTGATTGGCTCACGGTAATTTTATTGCAGTCTCTGAATTAAAGTTGTTTCCTGACTCCCAGTCCTTCACCACTGTGTTCTCTTCACCCTTCTGATCCTGTAGTCTAAAACAAAACAAAACTGTTTAACTTTGTCTGTATTTTATAGCTATTAATAAGAAAACAAATGCCTTTTTTAGTTCTTTCACAATAGAAGCGAAGTGATTGTTGTATATGCCAGCTGGCATTTTTTGTTAAATGCTAGCATTAATAATAATTGGATAATTACATAGAAAGTTTCTTTCTGGCTCATGTCCATATGGATAGTATAGGCAGAAGACTCTGAGCCATAGCAGTGTGGAGTGGAAAGTACGAGCAATTAATCGTTTCAGTGAGTACTTGTAAACAAGGTCAGCTCAGCAGGCATTCAGGAAATCTCTTATGAAATGTGATGCTGTCTTCATTATCCTTTAAAGGGTTTTGGTGTAGCACCAGAACAGCAGGCAGGATTTCTCTGCCATGCTATTTGAGTGCATACAGCAGATTTCTCAGGACTTGCAGACCCATAGATAAACACTTAAAAAGATAGACCTGTAGTCTTTTGTTGAAACTGTATATTATTTTAATCTTCTGAAAGCTGTTCTTTTGCCTGAGTTTAGTCCTAATTATTCAGTGAATTTAGGCTAGCAAAAATTTATTCAACTTAGTGTCAGGTTTACTATTTTAGCTAATATTAAGAGATGTTCCCCTTATTGTCAACCCAAAACATGTAGAAGGCTGACAGTCTAAATATCGACCTCCACATATTCTGAGAAGTGCTGAATGCTTTGCTTGATTGTGTTGGGAGCAATCTAATAGACTTAAAAATCATCTTGAGTTTTCTAGTTGTCAGGCATGTAAGGTATGCCTGCCAGAGACAAATGGAAATTGCAAAGCACGGAGCACATACAGGACCTGGGTATGAAGCAGCATGTTGATGGGTAGGTGCCAGTGTTTGCCTTGCCCAGTGAGTTAAAATATCACATTGCTGTATAGGATTGATGTGGAAGGGGATGCTGGAGCTTGTGGGACAGTGCCATGACCTGTGCAGGGGTCACTGCAGAATCCTTCCCACTAGGCACCTGCCTGATGCCTTTACCCTGACAACAGTGCCCCTAAGGAAGCCACGCTGTGCTATTGGCTCTTCTCTTCCTGACTGGGCTTTAACCAGCCTTCCAAATGGAGATAAAAAAATGAACTTAGCGGCTTTAGCTGGAGTCTTACATGGAAACCTGTCTTTTCCCAAGGGGATCGTGTCACTGGAAACATGACTTCCTGTAGAAAGGGGTGAAGAGGTCTGAGTTACTATGTAGTTTGAAAATTAACTGCTCTAATTGTTTTTGCAGCTAATGTGGCTATTAAAATATTGGCATTAATCTTGAAATTGATAGCTTATGTATGAATATGGAGCCCAGGTATCTTCGGTGGGACCCTAGAGATGCAAGAGTCTGTCTGTACATATCTCCCTGATAGCATCATGGCACTTGTTATGGGAAATGTTTGCCTTACTCTGCTTCATCGCCTGTTCAAAATCACAGCATGTGCTTTGAGATACAGGAGACTTGACAGAAATAGCATATTTTCTTATTCTTTGCCCGGTGATACGTGCTGTCTAGCCCAGTATTTTTGGTGAAGAAAAGGGACAGAAATGCCAGAGCACTGAAGGCAGTAACTAGGTAGTCCTTTTGGTTACTGTGAGTCAGTGTTCTAGGGTAGTGAAGTGTTTGTTTGCATTGGTGGTTTCCCTGGTAGGCAGTTGCTTATTGTTGCTGTGGTTAGAAAAAACCTCTAAGGACAAAGTGAGAAAGGACAGATAATTTATAGTAGTTTCAATAATGTATTGATGTCAATAAAGTATATCTGGTATGTAGCAAGTGTTAATTTTAAACAGCTGTCTTTATGTAGAAATAAGTTCTCTGATCTACACCTCCTAAAATACAATCCAGAATCATCATGTTCAGCTGGTCACGAGACTAAGCAAATCCGCAAGGAAAGTTAGCAGTGGTGAAATGAACATGAACAGAGGTGACACAGGCTTGCTGGAAGGTGGAACACACAGTCCATTTCAAATTAGTGTTGCTGCCACTTGTTTAGAACACTGTGGCCAGTAACCCTCAAACCCTGCTCTTAAGCTGCCTCCCTGCTCTTCAAGTGGATCAGCAGTGTTAACATGCCAGTGACTTCTGTAATTAATCTCAAGGGCATATCTAAATACAGAAGAACAAAATGGAAGAGCTGTGCTACACATTTCACACGCCTCACCCCCCCACTCTGCTGTAGGCAAGCATAATGTATACCCTGTGTTGTTATTGTACAGACATCCTGATCTTCACAGTGAACTTAACAACTTTTCCAAAGTGCATGTGTTTAAAAAAAATGAAATTGAGGTCAATGGCAGTGTGCCATAAGCCTCTTGGTTTAAAACAAACATTTATGTTTGATTAGTATATAAGAAAAATTGACCACATTTACCTTAACTTATTTATTATTACTGTTGTAGATAATATTTCAAACAGGACCTTGTGAGCTTGTCCTCTGCTAAGGTTACAGGATTGTTGGTACAGTAAGCAAAAGATCTTTTTCTCAGCTTTGGAGTTGGTGGGGGCAATGAGATGAAGTTCACTTAAGAGGAAGGCATAAAATGAAGTACTCTCAATGCTGACATAAAAGAAAATGTTAGTACTGGTTCTGTAACCAGCTCAGAGGAAAGAGTAAGATGAGCAGGAGAAATCGTTTAGAAGTACTTGGTTATATATATACATATATTTTTTGTCCTTGATTGTGTCACTCTCCAATAGAAAGAAAAGCAGTTGTCTTGAGGCCACCAGACATTGAAATCAACGAGTACTTTTGCTCTCCCACATGTCCTGGCTCTACTACAGCTTGACAGCAAATAAGTTCCTCTTGTGTCAATTTAAGTTGAAGTTTTGGCTATGTTTATGACACTATAGTGGGACAAAGTGATTGGATGACAAAGAAGTTCTGCCTTGATGAAATTCAAGCAATCTAGTGATATATGAATCAAACCAGCTAGCCTCATAAAGGGTTTTTTCAAAACATATGGATCTTGGTGGAAAGGTTTTTTTTCAATAAAGGTGGAAAAATTAAATTCCTTTAGGAGAAAGGGCTATGACTTGAGAAATTATGCTGAGGGCTATTGCACTAGCAAGTAACTTCTGGTGTGTTTCATTTGGTGAATAAAATGTCTAGAATGGGAGGTTAGTTTTCAGTTAATTATAGAGAACAACAACAGCCTGTTTTGTGAAGCTTGTCTTCAGGTACACTGATAATACTAAATTCACTAATGACTGATTGCATCTTGATTGACTGCATTGCTAGGTAAAGATTTTTGTGACGGTACTTGATGTTTTTTGTTGAAGCCCCAATGCTTGGTGGAAAACTGTTATGTAGGAATTGAAATTTTGTTTTAAAGAAAGGCTTCCAGCCTTGTGTATGGCAGAGAAAATGTTGGCACTGTTAAGATAATGCCAAAACCCAGAAGCAAGCAAAACCTCTGAATTTTATTTTAAAGATCTCATAAGACTTCAGCTGATCTCATGATTTTCTGGCACTTGATTAATAAACCTGAACATGTGGTATTATTACTAATCTTTAGTGAAAAGGAGATACTAAGTATTTTGAATAGTTTCCAGATATTTCTTGTTCTATGCCATATCTGTTCCGGTTCATTGCACATTTTGTTGTTCTGATATCTAGTTCTCCTAATAAAAAGGATGGTAAAAATAAAACAATTATGATTGAGTAATGCCATGATATGTTTTAATTATTTTTTTAACCAGACCCAGTGTAATACTAATGACAAATAAAAAGCAGATCCTGAATCTGTGTTTGATAACTGGTTCAACTGAGTTCTGAATGGTTTCTCTGGGTAATGTTTAGCTAGAGCTATAATTGAGTCTAGAGAAGGGGCCCTAAATTTCTCAGCCTCACAACAAAGTTAAGTGTGGTGTGCATAGTTCATGACCCAAGAAGGTATGGTATGAAATATCAACTGCTTCATAACTAGAGATTCTCCACAGTGGGAATCTCAGGTGTCACTTCCGGATGCACTTCTTCCATCCATTCAGTATTCCTTTCTTCATCTCCTGCAGTCTGTTTCTGAACTGTGGAGTGTTTGTATCTTAGGATGTAGGGAGGTATGTTTAATTTGTGGTTTGCATTGTGTTTCTCTTCCTGTAGTTGCATACAGATATATCTTGATTTATCAGATTAAAATTATGGTGGTCTTCACACTGCCTGTGTCTAGTGAAAAAATACATGTGTAGAGAGTAGGGCTGCTAGAGGAGGTCTTAAGGTGCTGGGATTAGTGTGTGAAGAGGTGAGACGCAAACTGCATTTGGTAGGAATAAACTTTTAAAGTAACATTATGAACTGTAAATTACATGTCTAATATGTAAAATATAATGGAGTTGAGTAAGTATAAAGAAACTTACTCTGTAGATCTGTTATACTTAAAGAAAAAAATTAAGCTGTTTGTTCAAAATATGTAATTTTCATCTGCTTTCAGTTACCTTGGGTGCAGTCATGGATCTTTATTGGGCATTTCTGCACTTAGTTTTGTATTGTTGGGTTGCTAGTGCAAAACCAAAATTGACAAGATGAGGATTTTTTCCTCAGGGTCTGCTTGTCTGCAGTTTCTGAAAATCCTTAGCTGGACGTGCAAAACTGGAGATTGGCGAGGTCTTTGATATTGAGCAAGTTCTTCTTAGCTTTCCTTTTAGAACTCTGTAGGGTTTAAATGATGCCAAGAAACTATTTTCCGGCTGACTTGACATGTACAGTATAGTTACTGTCAGGAAAGTTTTACTTTGTGTAGGCTTACAGTTCTCTGTTCTGTGCCCTTGCAAAAAATGGCAGTGAGCAGCTATTTGTTTCGTTTTTCCAGATGTACTTACCATTTCCAGAGCTTATCCTGAAGTAGTCATTCACTTTTGACTCATTGTGCAGAGGTTCCCTTGAGTCTTAAGCTTTCCTGAGTAAAAGCAAGCCTTTGGTCATATCTACAATATTAGAAACTTTCAGTTGTTTAATGATTAACATATTGAGTCAGTCAAGTGAAGGAATCGTATTTACTCGTAAAAAAGAATTATTTTTTGCAATTTGGCAAATTGTCCTGAGTGGTTATCAGAACACAATGTAATCATCAGTGCTTTTTGGATTTGACGCAGTTAACAGAAAGAAAGAATTTAGGAGTTGAGGCATAATAATGGGAAATATAGAAACTAATAGGAGGTAACTTTTATTTTAGATGCTTGTATGTACCACTTCTCTGCTGTTGACTGCTCCTTAATACCTGTTTGGTAATGTTAGGTAAATGCAGAATAATAAAGTAGTGTGTGTGGCCTGAAGGCTTCCTTGTGTGAATGTAGACAGTTAATCAAATACGTAAACCAAATTTTCTTATCAGTACCTTTAGGTTGTCTTGTCCCTGTGTGTAATTATTTCCATGCTCCTGCGCCTTTCTCTCGAGGCCTTTTCAAAGGCTTTTTAATTCCAGAATTCTGTGATTGAGGGGGAAATGAGACATCAATGTTTGTGATCCATCTAGTGTGTTCGTACACTGAGCATAAGGATGGGGGTGGACAGGCTATGAGCATTGCCTCTAAATACCTGGAGTGAGAACATACATGCAGATGACATCCCAAATGGCTCCAGCTGCTGCTGTGTAATTCCACTCTTATTTAGCAGGAAGCTTGTAAACTGTTTTCGGTTAAAAGTGTGTGTTCTGTTAAAAGCTGTTTGCAACACTGACACTAAAGCGGGGCTGCAGACAAGGGCCATAGCACAGATAATAGCAATAGGCTGACACTATCTGGAAAGTTTCTGACACTGTTTACGAGTATGAGATGAATAGGCTTGAGGAGATTTTGGCAGGGGCCAGAAGATATAGCTTAATATTGTTACAGTAGATGAATCATAAAGGAGTTGGGAGTTGTAGTATGAATGCGCTTTTGTCAGCTCTTTAAGATACGATTTTTTAGATAGAACTTTTACAAAATTACTACAGGCAAGAAGGTGCAAATAGGCCTGAAATAACTGAAAGTGCCAGGAAAACATGCTTAGGTCCAAAATCTCACCCAGTGCTACTGTGACCTTAGATGTGATACTGTTAAGAATAAAAAGGTCACAAACACTTTTGAGATTACATTGCAGGAATGAAAGCACCTTTGACTAAAGGTATTTTAAAAACTAAACTAGGATAATTATGTTGATACTAGGGTTCAATCTTTAGTCCTTAACTATGAAAAGCCTTTTGTTTATTCCACAACATATCAACTGTCTTTCACAGCTATATGCACTGTGCTAAAGAACATAGTTGCCTAGAAACTACTTACAACGCTCCTTATCAGTCTTTGGGCCTACATCACAGAAATTAAGGTGTTCAAGATCTTTTTCAGTCATAAACTCTAAAATAAATCATGCAGTCATTCTGCCTTTGTCTAACTTTTCTACTTCACCTTATTCAAGGCTAGAAAACACTTCTGCTTAACCAGCTAGCGTGTGTTACTTTCCTTGGTCTGAGTTTCTTCCCTGATTCTGTTGTTGCCTTTTAGGATTCATGGCTAACATCTTGTTTCTTCTTTTAGAAGCTGCACTACTTCAGTCATTGTAACAATTTTTGGCCCTTTGTAGCTATTTGAAAAAAATTAAAGGTGCTTTTATTTGGAGGGTTTGGTTTTCTTGTCATTTAAATATATATGTATTTTTTACTTGTTTTAAATTAATCCTTGTTGATATGCAGTATAGGCTTTGTAGTTCAGTGTTTTCACACTAGATGTCAATCTTCTTGCGTATGTAGAAGTTGCTGTCTGTTTTTTGCCTTCTAGATATTTCTTTCACCAGCTATGCTAGTAGAATGTTTTCCATCTACTTTGCAGGGGAATTGATGCCATGAGAAAAGGGATGATTTTAAATACCAGTTTTCTTTTGGTGGCTGATACTGAAGAACACTTCTTCAAAATAAGACAGGAATTTTGGGATTACCAAATGTAATGAAAATCTTTGATTTCAATAAATCTGGTTGACAGCTTAAATGGAAAATAAAGTTTCAACAACATGGAAGCACAATTTGAAGACCTAGGTAGAAGTATCTTTTCTAATTGCTGAACAGCTATTTAATATACCTATTAATATTTGTTAGCTGTCACTTGCTATTTGAGCATTGTAGGTACTGAATTTAGGAAAAAGGTTCAATATTTGTGTGACTAGTTTTTTGTTGGCTGTGTAAAACTTCTGTTTGCAAGAAGAAAAATTCTGGGTTCCCAGAAAATGGAGATTGCAGAAATATGGATGCTAAGCTAGAGGAAAGCATAGATGTGTGCTCATGTCACCCCACCTCTGGTCTGCTTTTTACTCTTTTCCTGTAGCAGGCAGTGTGTTGAGGGATATAAGATGAGCCAATGTGAACTTAGTAGGAACACTACCATTTTAACGGTGAGAATGAGAGGGAAACTTGAGTATGAATCATTTGGAAGTCTGAAAACATTGATTATAAACATACATACAACAAATCTTGTCCACTGTTTTGTATAGAAAAATGTATAAATCATGAAAATGTGGAGAAACTTGTTCTTGTGCTAATTTCTTAAATCTCTTGCCCTCTTTTCAAGTACCATTCTTGCAAGGTCTTACCGAAATGGGAAGGTTTTTGAATTAAAGGAGGAACACTGATATATTGTGTTGTGCTTGCAAAACAAAGTTCTAGGCTTTACAGTATCAGACATGTTGAGGCATTTGAAGTCCATTTAACATGGTATTCATCTATAAGCCAGGAGATGTCTTAGCTCACATCTGTACTGATTTAAGGATGAAATGTTCTGGATGGGGGTGTTTGCAGCTAACTGCTATTCTTAACTCCAGAGAAATCTTGAAATTTTTCAGTGATTAAGTACTGTTTTTGAAGAGGTAGGAGTATTAGGAAGAACAGAAACACTTCAAAACCCCTCAGTTTTAATATGTTTTATCATATCCTGCTTCTGTTGTACCTTCTTTTTTCTGTTGTAATTTAAGAAATGGTGGGGGGAATAAAAGTAGTTGTTTGAAGTGTATAATACTGTATGGAAGTCAGGTCCTCAGTACCAACCATTGTACTCTACAAACCTGCTCTTGCTGGTCTGTGCTCCTGGCTTATGCAGGTGTATGCAGACCACACTGTTCCTAGTTAGCCTGTTTGAGTGCCACTTATAAAAGCATTGCCCACCTTGATGCTGTGGAGCCATTAGGAGGATTGGAAAATCTTTTAAGACTGGCAGCAGTACAGGTAGAAGCTTTGGCCTCCTACTGGTTTTTCTACATACCTTTACTATCTTACTCAGGGTAACTGTTCAGAAGCAAATGGGACTAATTACTGCTATGAAAGCTACTAGCAGAATTCAGTGAGTTACACTGAAGTTTCTAGTCACAGAGTGAGTAATAGTGGTTGTAACAATATAACTCTTCCTCATTACATTACCCTCTTCCATTGTGTTGTAAGGCCAGTTTTGTGGCAGACCTTCTCTGTCTTCTGAAAGAAACCTAGTACATTTTTAGATACCGTTACAGTAGCTAATTGGTCTAACAGCTTGTATAGCTTGACACAGGTAAATGTGATTCAATATGAAACTGTTGCTAATACGCTTTGTCATCTCTGCCATCTGGATCCTGGCTGGCTTCCAAAATGTAGTTACCTCTTATAAATGGCTGTGGAGGTTTTCCATGGGCAGGAGAGCCTGCCTGGTGGGCTGGAGCAGTGTCTGGCATCTCTTAAGGTATGGCATACAGCTGCCTTCCACCTGAACTGCCTCTACTGATTGCCACATGTCCCAGCTTAAACCCCAGAGTTCAAAAGCCTTTTTTTTTCCTAGTCAAGCAGTTTTAGACATGTTTTAATTGATGTCTGTATAAGGTGAACTTGACCCTAGTTGGAAATAGTCAAACAAATTATTTCCACCATGAAGATGTTTTGTGTTATACTCCTGTCAGATTAAAGCATTCAAACAATAATTCTGCCCTTAATATCATGCAGGAGTCTTGTTATAATTTGGGGATGTATTAGCAGTGGTATACCAATGTAGGTAAAAATCTTCTTACAGAAGCATATTGGTTTTTGCATGTCCCTACCTGTATGGATCAGAGTTAATACTTTTGTATGTCTGAATAAATGAGTAAAAGTTCATGTACTTTTAAGTTTAATATGCTTTATAATTGCATCCTCACTGATTGTATTAACTACTGAATTCTTCAAAGCTTTCAGTGCCTTGGGGCAAAATAAAATACCCTATGATTTCTTTTGATTTTTTGAGTACCTATCAGTACCTTATGATTAATATAATTAATTTTCAAGATTTTGCTATTTCTTTAAAAAGATTCAACAGATTAAACATTTCAAACATCACTGAAGAACCAAGCTGGCCAGTGTTTCTCTGATTTGGAGATGTGATATATATTGTTTAGCCGTGAAAGAATACATTCAACATGAGAGTAGAACAGAAAAGCCAGGCAGAGCATCATGGCTAGCTAAACTGTGTTTTCATTCAGTTTGCATAATCTCTGGTGTGAGTAACCAAAATGTGTAGCTGCAGCTGCCTTTTTTTTGCACCAGGCTTATAGTTGTAGTGAGTTACCTGGGTGATTGCTGCCTCTGTATACTGACATGAAGCACCCTTAGAAAAAATGAGAGTGAAGGCAAGGTAGGGCCCAGTGCCAAGAGACAGGCCACGCTGCTTTGCATACTTATATAATAAACCTCAATAGTAATTTATAATGTAATTTCTTCATGTTACCTATTCGAAAATTATTTAAGAATTTTAAATATGCAGAGCCTTGTAGAATTTGTTCTTCTTCATTATGAAGTTAATTGCAGATGAAGAGTGAGGTGGACCTGAATTTCTAAAAAACCTCAATTAACTTTAACTTCTTAATTAATGTTCCTTCTTACAAGGTCAGAAAATCCTTTTAGCTCACAGAGGAAGTGCTGTAAGGTTAGGGAGGACTTACGACTTTGAATAAAAAGATTAATTGAATTTTAAGTTCAGAGTGGAATGTAGTCCCAATTGAGTGGCAGCATCTTTCATTATTTTATGCTATAATGAAGAACAATCAGAATTTCACTAAATACATCATTAACTGAAAAGATTGGATCCATATTGCAAAGAACAAAGTGCAGTATATGATGTGAATAGAACAGAGTAAGTGAAAAGAGGGGAAAGAGGAGGCATTTATGTAACAATAGGTAACAGATCTCTGGCTGATCCTCAACTATCTGTATATAGTATCTTGGTGGGATGACTTCGTAATGCTGCCCGGTTGATGCTGCCTTGACTGCTTTACAATTTAGAATTTCAAGGCTGAATACTTAATACTCTGGAGGTGCCAGTCTGACAGCATTACAGGTGCCTGGACCAACCTTAAAAGCATGTAACTGAAACCAGATGTGAGTGCAGACTAGCTGGGAAGGGAAGTGGGAACTTCATCATGGCAACCTGAAGCTAAAGAAGGTATTTCTAGCAATACCTGGTACTTCCAGGTACAACTGAAACTCTGACTGCAACTGTTGTGTAGAAATGTATCATCTTGAAAACAAAGTATTCTAGGATTTCAGTTCAAAAATACTGAAAGGGTTTTTGGTGCCTAATTCCACTTGTAGCTCAAAATACTTCTGAACTCTTTTAACATTATAAATTGCTTGATTTGTGATTTTTAGGTGGCTTAGTCCTGTCTGTGACTAGAGGTTCCTGGAAGGTGTGTGGTAGAATGTGGTCTTTGTAGCTATGCTTTGTTTATTTTGTTATTTCATAGGGCTTAATACCAGTTGAAGAGACAACTTATACACTGAGTAACTATTTGCAGGGAAGGAACTTAACAGGGCCATTACTATTACTTTGTAGCTGACTGATACCAACCCTGTTAAAAACTTTGCTAACCACCGCTGTGCTGAGAGCTTGCTCTTAACCTATGGGGTGAGTGTTGAGTCACATGGGCTATATTCCATGGATACTGCTGACAAAACTAGATGCTGAATGTATATTATTTTAACATAGTTTTGTCTCAAATACCTGTTAAAAGCGGTGAAAGTACATAAAGTAATTAATGAAAAAGAACTTTCTTTAAAATCCTTCTTTTTATCAGCTGGAATGATTTGTGTCCTCTATCCAGCATCTGTCATGCAACAGTTTCATTATCGGAAAGAATTTTGCCCTAAGGGATGTGTTTTGCATTCCTTAGAAACAGTCTCCTCTTAGAAATTTTAAGGTGCCCTGAAGAACAGTAAATAATAAGTAATTTCTTGGGACTTGGATTTTTCTTTAAAACTGAATCTACTTTGAAAATACAAGGAAGGAGTGCAATTTGAATGTTATATAGTAACATCATAGAACAGATTTAGGTATTCTTTATCATATTTTACACAAAATCCCCAGTTTCAAGAGCATGTTACTTTGGAGCAACCTACAAAGTGATTTCTGTAGGAGCACATGAGTGATTCTGTTTATATATGTCCTGTTTGAAAATGTGCATAGTTCTTTGTTTCTCTTGCTTCCACGTTTGAGCATATGGATCAAAGTGAATCCTTTATTCATCTTCACCTCTCGCTTGATCTTCCATCATACACTGGAGATGTTCTGTCTCAGGTTTTACCCCTGGTGTGAGGCTTTACTGTGTGTCCTTAATTCCTGTTATCTACAAACTACCCAGAAACCAAGTAAACCTCATCAGGAGGCTTAAGGTGGTGTCCTCATCCTCCATGGACTCTTCTGCCAATGTTCATGCAGGTTGTGGTTGTTTTTAGCATAATAGTGAAAACTAGAGGGTGTGAATGCTGATGTGTTGCAGAGTTTTGCTGTAATGAGTTCTTCTGTCTTTAACTGTGCATATTTAGGCACATTATTACTCTACATACTTGCCTGTTGCTCTTTGCTACATGCAATTCTCCTTAAAACAACTTGTTTTTCCTGTCCTTTTTGCTGATAAGTAGTTATTTTCTGTCTTGTGTACCAATGGTTCATAAGGAAGCATTGGCAGCTGCATCTTTGCATTAACAAGGACCAATGATTTTTGACTGTCAAACTTGGTCATGGAGCAAAAGGCAAGCAGCCTAAGTTAGAGCTGTGTCCACAGTACTCAGGTTGTGCCATGGAGCGTATATGTGGCAAGGCAGCCTTGATTTGTAGGGGTAACAGTAATAGAGATAAAGAAAAATTGGAAAGACAATGATTTTCCCACACATAAATGAATTGAAAAGCTAGCTGTTACTCCAAATTAGAAGTGCTCTTTGCATCCCCCTTAGTGTCTATGTTTGGGTCTGGTGTCCAGCCAGGTTTCTATCAGAGTTGTGTGGCTGTTCTATTTAAATGAAGCAACTTTGAACTGCTTATGGTTCATGTTAAAACTACAGCCATGTAACCATTTTTGTCCCATGTGCTCATAGTAAATGTAATTGTAATAAAACTATGCATACAGATCAAGGTCTGAATTGTTTATGCATAGTTTTCTGTTCTGGTAATTTGTCTTCGTTTGAGTTCTCTCTGTTACTTTTTTTTTCTCTCCACTGTATTTTTTTTTCTTAATCTTGTAAGGGTTGTGTACATGTTCAGGTAAAAGAAAGTTTTTATTATCTTCCAAATGCCCTGTTGCTTCAGGGTTTTGTCTGTTTCCTAGCTGGCATTTGCTCATACCAGTGGTGTATCAATTGTATATCTGGGAAAAACTCATGACTCTTTTCCTAAAAAAACCCATGGGTTTGCATTTTGTGAAAGGTAAGAAACTTGTCATCCGTTCATCCAGTTCTTGGATGTTGTCCAGCCTTTTGGATACGTCAGTGCTGTGGGTTTTGGAGAGAACCTGCTCTAGCAACTTGAGTGATCTTTCTTTGTCTCCAGACACAGGGAAGGAGCAGTAGATAGGCCCAGTGCTGTAACTTAGGTTTGAATATATGGAGAGGAGTCTTAAGGTTTTTTTCCTCAATCATCAATTACAGTTTTAGTTGGGCGAGATTTTTTGGCTTTGTTGGTTTATCATTTTACTGCTGCTGTAAGAGCAAGACAAAGCAGTAGATATTAATATTTAATTAAATATTCTGAATTTCAAATGTAATCGCACTGCTTTTTGTCTGGATTGAAAAAGGTGTTGCCTCTTCAATTTCACACTGGATTTCTTTGTCTGAGAAGCTGAATCCACATTTCATTAACTACTTAATCCTCGAGTTAGTTATATTGTATATTTGTTTCCGAGTGGTGAATCATGACTAGCCTGTTAGCATTCAGTATTTATCCTTTTGTGCCTTTATGAGGCACTGGTAATTAGCTACAAAATCTAAGTTTTGTCAAGCATGATATTAATGGCATATTTGTACATAACACATTTCAATAAAACCAGCTGCTAGTGAAATTACTATGATTTTTTTTTGTAGTTCTCAATTCATGTTACAAAACATATGTAGTCCCAGCAGCAGTCTATAAAAGTGATCAGAAACAGATCTGTCTGCTTTAACTGTCTGGGCAGAATAAAATATCAAAAGAGCGGGAAGGAAAGGAATGAAAATGGCATAAATTACAGAAAACAAATTAGATACTTGGTAGTTCTTGATGACACCTGAAACTTGAAGGAAAGATGAAAATATGGGAAGACTTACAAGTTTAGGAACATATTTATACTTTGCCTGTAATTCTTACCAAGCATTTCACAGAATTTCAAAATCTGCTGTACATGAAGAAATTACACCATATTACTCTTACTCTGCTATTATTAACTACCTCTGAGAGACAGTAGTTAGGTCACAAGGTGTCATTGCCTGAGCAATGCTCTTGAAAATCTAAAAGGTGATATGCTTAGTTATATAATCAGCAGAGAGCTGACTTTACCTGACTCTTACTGCTTACTTAAAACCTTAGTGTTTCATTATTAAAGCATACATTCTTAGCTCACTGTCCATAGTTCTTCTGAAAACGTGTTTTTAAACAATTGAATGGAAACCAAACAATTTATTTGGACTACAAAACATTAGAGAAACTCAGATATTTAGCTAGGTGATAAACGTGTGAAAAGAATATGCAGTTACCCTAAAAACAGATCAGTGTTTTCTAAAATTGAAACTCATTGTAGTGGAGAATATTGCCCAGCTCACTGCACATTTAATGAGTTTGAGCAGTGTTTCCTGGGTCTGTTAGTGTGTTAACCCAAAGCATCTTTTTTCCAAATTTCCTCCTGATGCGCACTTTTGCTGCGGTACCTTACATCACATGAAGCATATGTGACAAAGTTAAAAATCTGTGCAAGACAAGGTGCTCATTATTATTCAGAATACCTGTTCAGGAATATTTGACAATACTATAGACCAGTTGTCTTCTAGAGATGGTTTCCTTGGTTTGGGCTTTTTTTTGACGTTCATTTTTTGTAAGTAGTTGTAGATCTTGGTTTAAATTTTAACAGTGATCTCGCTGTCTTCATTAGAAGCGTTGCTGTTGACTGTAGTAGAAATAAGATGCTATCTTCAATAGAACTCTGTTTTTATTCTAGTTTTGAAGTCTGAAGCTGTCAGTACCAAAAAAAAGTACTGATAAAGGGCAGGCTGTAATGAGTCAGCAGGAAGATGTCCAAAACTAATGGAAAGTGTAGGAGGAAAGATCAAGCACATTAACCTCATAGTTAAAACCAAATCAAAATAATCCATAAATCTGCTGGTTTGCTTTCTGGTAAGTGGTAACTTTAAGTAGCATGTACCGTAGCTCCTTAAAGGTGATAATTTAGGATTTCAAGTCTCAGTTTATTTCTGTAGGAAAAAAAGATACATAATTTTTCTAGAAAAAAGTATCTTCCCTTTTGTCACAGTTGCAAATTGTTGCACAGGAAGACTTTTTTTTTATGAATACTGCAAGAATCAGGTTTAATAAAAATATCATGTGGCACAGGAACCACTGAATAGCAAGAACATGCATCGGATCTTATTTCAATAAATATTAAAAGCCTTGTTTAAAATAACATTTTTACACAAAACCATTGAAACAAAATATGTGTTAGTGCTCTGATAGCTTCCTTATATAGCTTGGAGCTTTGATGTTAAGTGTTTATTCCTACCAATGAGTATATTCATAATGACAGTTTATACCACAGAAATGGACTTTGCCATAGGCATGCCTGCAGCACTATTGCAACTCACGTAAATCTTTTTTCTATTGAGCTTTTCATGATATTGATAGAAAGTGTAAAGCCTAACAATCAGAGATGTTACAAAGCTGATTGAATAATGTAGACACATAAGAAATCAGGTAGCCTGTGCTTGAGAATTGTTTTTGGTTCTCTTACTCAAAATCTCAGCTAGTATATGCAAGATACCTGCTATCAGGGTATTTGGGATGATGGCTTGAAAGGCTTCTTCAGATTATGTATTTAATACCTACCTGCAAAGATAGCCTGTGTCATCTTGTGAGCTTGAGACCAAAGTGCCCACAAGTGAAATGTTATATCTATGGAACTTAAAAAGCCAGTAAAGAAAAGCAGTCTTTATATTAGAACTTTCAGGAATGGTATTTTTAATGTATGTGAAGTCATAAGAAAAACATGAAGAAGTAATATGCTAAAGAATGAAAATAATTTTCTTGCTGTAAATGAAATACAGTTCTTTGGGATGTGACAATGTGGGAAGATGCAGTCAGTTCCATAAGGTGTCTGTGCCCTTCCCTCAGGGACAGCATGCCAGAGGCTTGGTGTGTCTCACTTTTGTGCCTCTGCTGCCTTGGGCCGTCTGGAAGTTTACCTCAAGGCAGATGAGACAGGCTAGTCTTTGGGAAGTATGTGACTGTTTTTAAATACGAGATCTATTTCTGTTATTTATAGAAACAATAAATAATACATATCAACAAATCCTAGTTTTTGTTAGCTAATCAGTTGTGAAGGGGATTTAATTTCCAGGGAATATTATATATGCGTCTAGTATATGATGGGTACAAGGTTACCTTCGTTGTAAGCATACCATGCTGGGTTTGCCTCAGGAGCACGTGCTTGAAACCATAAATAGCTCTTGTTGAATAAAGAGCGTAATAGCTGTAACATCCTTATGTTAATCTTTTGCTTCCTTCTTAATATAGCTATATTCATAATGCAAAATAAAATAGAAAGTTAAGTCTTGACAACCCCTAAATTTTCTCATTGTGTAAAATTTAAGCAGACTATTAGCTAGTATAACCTACTTGGTATTTTTCTGAACGGTTGTGCTCTCTAACATTAGTACAACATTTTCCTGTTGTTTTAATTTGTATACTAAAATGTCTACTATGTTATATCACAGTTGGTTTAAAAAAAAGCTCCTTGAGATTGCAGGTTAAAAAGATGGGTGTAACTCCTTCCTTTAAGTGTGCAATTTAAATTAACAAATTAAATCATGTAAAGTCAGTGGGAAAAAATGGAGCTGAGCTAACTGAATGCTTAATAAGAAAATTTCAAAACACTTTAGCGAGCTATAAATAAAAATAAAATTCTCAGTTGTTACATGTTTTTCTGTCAACAGCATCCATTTCTAAAGGGCAGACACGTGTGTGTTGCAGTTATCTTTTCTTTAAAGGTAATTTGTAAGTCCCAGCATACACTTTGGTACTATTAGGCCAACTGATCAAGGTATGTGAAATACCAACACAATCAAAGGAAGTATTTCAGCTTGGAATTGCTACGGCTGAGATTTTTGTGACAATCTGAGGGGGTGGGGTTTGTTTTTTTACTATAAAAATAGACAGGCAGATGTTTTGTGCATTCGAAAGCAATTGTATATGTACTTCAACATGAGGAACAGCTGGACAACAAACTACCTAATCTGCTCCCATGCGGATGCTTATATAAGGTTCTTTGGAAATGGTCACTCCTGCATATTTTGAAGTGAGCCAACCTTTTAGCCTCTGAAATATTCAAACATTGGTATTCTAGGGAAAGGTGAATTCATATACAGTCACTGCAACGCTGAATATGATATTCTCACTCAGACTTGCTCAGTGCTCTAGAATGAAGTGCTTTAAAAATAGTAATGCTTCCCTTTTAAGATACCTCTCTTTTTTTTTTTTTTTTTTTTTAATTGGAAATTGCAGCTTCTCAGTGAGTCTTCTTGTGTTTCAGTCTTTTGTCTATCCTAAGTACTTTGTAAAGGAAGGGAGACTTCTGAGAAAAGTGGTAAGAATCCCAGTGGTGCTTGAAGGAATTTGCTGTGTTTTGGTCTGGTGTTATTTTTAGTTCTTGCATAATAAATTAATCTGTATTTTTCTGTGTGAATCTGTCTTCTGAGAATTGCATAGAGGATACAGCAAGCATGGTAATGTAAAATGTAGGGGCTGGGCCTCATGCAGCTTTTGTCTGTCTTCCTTGCTGAAACTTGTTACCAGAGAACAGAAAAGTGTTGTCTTCAAAATTCTTGATTGCATTTGTTATCTGGGCTTCCTTTACTATAGTGGCTGTTTTATTTTTACCAGGCTTATAATGAAATGGATTTTAAGTAAAACTGAATTGGTCAAGGTATGATGATTCATTATGGTCATCCAATAGGGTTAGTTTTAAATGGCCTAGGTAAGGGTTTCATTAACTTTTTTAGGTATAAAATTGATGGTCAGCAGCAATAGTACTTCACTCTTTGTTCAACTCTATAATACAGCTATTTGTTTTAAATACAGTTTGTGGGTGATGGGTGCTAGTCAGTTTCTAAGCATTAGAATGAGTTCATCTTTTCCAGGGGCCTGAATTGGTACAGCAACGGTTCCTCTTCACTTAAGCTTCCTGTGGCCTTAGATTTAATAGATGTGGAATAAGAAATAACTTCCAATTGCTTTCTGTATAACGGAGTGGGGTTAGCCAAAATTCCTAGTCTGCCTTGTGAGCCAAATTGTACCCTGTAGAGGCAGACATATTACAAGGGGAAAATACAATAAGCCTTTTAGCTGCTTCTGGCTTTCTGGTATGTTTACTGATTTGGGAAGATAGGACACAAGCTTAACAGGAAATTCTCTTTTGTCTTGTACTTTCTGTAGGTCAGTGTGGATATAAAAACTGTTTTGAGTTACTGAAATGGCTGAATCTGGTTTTACTTTTCATTTACTTCTTTACTCCTCTTTGTTGGAACAAATTTCTTCAACATTGCTTATTTTTTTCTGATAAGATCTATAAAAGAAGCCAAATGTTACTTGCCTAATATGGTTTAAACAAAGAGGTATTTTGATAACTTTTTAATAAAAATACACTTCTTATGATCTCATGTTTAAGTAAATAATTGAATTCGACTTGAAGTTTTCAAAAATGGTCAATGGGAAAACCCACAACAGATCTTTGCATTGTATACAGGAAAACTTCAGCCTTGGTTTCATTCATTCTGGGATAGTTCCTACTCTTTAAGAGGTGAAGACATTTAATATAGATTTGATATGAACAATAAAGTGAACTTGAGGTACATAGGGTTGAACTCTGTGCAAATGCAAAGTAGTAATGATCATTTTTACATGAAAAAATCTTGCCAATAACATACACAGTGTGGTGAACAATACCATACAAGTTTTTTCTCAAGTTTATAAATAGAAATGTGACACCCAAAGATGTATTTGGAGCTTATTCAGTATTGTCACACAATTTTTTTAACGTATCGGATTCTGCTGATTTGCCCTTGCTGTTGATATTACTTTCAAATCGTACCTCAAAGAAAAGCTCATCATATATTCTCTAGAGAAATACTGGCCTTGAGTGCAGCACGGTTTGATAGAAAATGAAGAAATATAAACAAATTAACAACATTCATCTGACAGCTGTGTTTAAAAATGCAAAGTCAAACACTAGTTTTGATTAAATATCTTTTCCCCCTTTCTAAAACAGTTACAGAACTTCTGCTAAATATTCAGAGGGCCAAGAAATTCCTGTTGTCAGGATGCCTGGAGGAGCTAGTGAACAGGCAGAAGCAGCAGCGCATGCAGTCTTCCCCACATCTACAGGCTCCAGCTCTATTCTGGGGCACCATGCCTACGCCTGAGCAGGTTGCTTCATTTCTAGCCCACCTACTTCTTGGCCTGTAGCCTTATACTACTGCTGGCATTCTCTTTTTCTTTTTTTGTTTTAATCCTCTGAAGTGACCTGTCACTTGGCTTTAATTTGGTGGACTGTGGTGGGGTCATCCTAATAAATGTGCTAAAATTTCCCTCCCTTCTCTTGGCCTTGTTCTCCTAGTGCTCCTTCCCCCTTCCTTTGCAGGTATCTATATGCAAAAGGCACAGCCATGCAACAAAGTGCAGACCCCTGATCTTGACCTAGTGTGGGCTGCTGCTGGCAGTGGTTTTGGTGGTGTATCAGGCAGCAGGCACAACAGTTTAAAAACCACCCAGTGCCCTTTGCCTGAAGAGGTGCAGCACAGAGGGCCCTTGAGCAGAGCTTTAGAGGCAGCAGCTTTATGGCTTAGGTGGCTTCAGGTTTCTACCCCAAGCTAGAAACTAGTTTTGAGAGCTAATGAAAGTACAAGGAACAGAGGATGAAAGCCAATAGGAGCAAGTCGACTGTACATATTGAGTCCTCTTGACCTAACCCTGCACCAGAATATTAGTGATTATTCCCAGGATTCTCTCCAGGATCCCTCGTGTATTTTCTTCAGAACCAGTTTTCTTCACCTTACTAAGACATTGATTGCTTCTGCTAAATTAAAATGCTAATTGTGGTATGTTTTTTCAGGCCACACTGATTCAAATCATGTCAAAAGCTGGTATTTTCAAACACGCTTCTACCAAGGTTTTTATCCTTCCTGCTACTTTTCTACAACATTAAACCCTATACATTTTGTTTCCAGATTCCTATTTTACTATTAGGCTCTGGCAGCAGGAGCAGCGGTGTAGGGGACCATGGAATGGTTCTACAGTTAGCTATGAGTTATCTTTACTATGCAGGCTACTAGAAGCTTTACCTAGATGTGAATTTCAGGTTTATAAAAATCGTTTTCAAGTAAAATGTTCCTAGCCTTTACAATTGTAGAGAAAAGGTTGAAAACAATGGCTCAGAAGCCAGACAGGAATGAAAAATTCCACATTTCTTATGCAAATATTTAAATATCAAGATTTATGAAAACTTGGCAGTACTGTTTAAGAATACGACAACGTTTTGGAGGTATTTTATAAATATTTGCAATCCTTGTCTATATGCTGTCACAGATGTAAATACAATCTTCAAAAAGCAACATTCTCCCCAGTATTTTATCCTAAACAAAGGGAAATAGAGTGTAAACAAACCAGTACCTTTATTTTCTCTCCTGCTAAGTAAAAGCAGACATTTCTCTTGTTCCACTGTAACTGACACTGTGGTTAAGGTGAAGAGAAACTTTCCTAAACTGTGCCCAGCTCTCCTGGTATCAATGCTGTAGGTCATTTTCAGGTCCATTTCTAGCACTATAGATGGTAAATTGCTTCACTCTCAGGATGGAATAGTTTGGATTTTTGCATACAACAAATGCAGAAGTGTCTGATCTGTATTGATGGTTCAATACAGAGTCTAGCACAGGAAAAATGGCATTGTTCTTTCACGTGCTTGCTTGGCATGCCTGCTGTGTAAAGATGCCAGCGCCTGCTTCTTCCTCCATCAGAGGTGCTGTTTCCTTATCAAAGCAGAAGATTTCAGTTGGAGAGTAATGCCAACCAAGGCTTTTATTTTAGGGAAATCAATATAGTGTAGATTTTAGTTAATAAATCTTACTCAGGGAAAACATAAAGCTACTCTACTGTCTGTAGTATTCAAAGTGCAGTGTTTTTAGGGCTGTGCTATCATTATCTTGTCTTACAGAGGTGAGGCTCCTTAAATAGTATTTCCAGGGAGCTCTTCGGAGTTTGACCTGGTCATGTTTCATTCTGACAAGTTAAGTTAGGCATCTTGCAAGAAAGATGCTTGCCTGGAAAAATATACACAGGCAGGCTACTTGTGCAAGGGTCGAAATCGGGATGGTGCAAACCCAGCTCTTCAGACGTTGTTTTCCGATAATATGTTGACTGGAGAGAGCCCGTTGCCTGGGTAACAAGACAGAGCCGCTTGGCAAGGTTTGTTTCAGTTAATGAAATGATAAAAGGAAAAGAATGATAGATATGGTTGTTTTAAAGCCCAAGGAGTAAGCCACCATGACTATGGGTGTAGAGCAGGCGGGTAGGCTGGGCTGGGAAGCTGTCTCTGGCAGGCCGTCCTCGCCGGGCTGAGGAAGGAAAGCCCAGAAGGCTGAGAGAAGGTGCTCCCAGTTGCTCCAGTAACAAAGCCTGGTGTGCCCGCTCTGCTTGGGAATGCTGCTCAGCTTGGTTTTGGGGTACTGGTGTGAGCAGACCGCCCAGGTGTGGCAGCGCACCGGCTGGGGTGGTTACTGGCTGGTGAGCTGTGGAGAAGCTTCCAGAAGGAGGTGGGTGGCCCACACTGGCTACAGCCAATTGTTGGGTGCCACCTGTCTGAATGAACCAGTCAGGTGGGTGTTCTCAGCCCTGTGGCGGGAGTGCCAGGAGCATTGCATGCTCTGAGGAGAGACCCCGGGGCACCACGGGACCTGCCTGGCTTCTCCCCCGCGCAGCGAGGTTGTATACCGTGTAAATCGTAAATCATGATTAAAGTGTGTGGGGGTCGGTCTAGTCCCCCCACTGCCAGCTTGAATGGTGAGGCTGGAGCATGGCCAAAGGCGGGTGCATGAACATGTGGTACTTCAGAAATAAAACATTGTAGGAAATAGCTCGTTGGAGATGAGCTCATGTTTCATACTTGAAGCAGCGTAGCTGTAAAACATCCTTTAAAACTGAAGAGTAAGCTATATACTGTCCTGTCGCAGAGTAAAGGAATGTCCTCGTTTGATTCAGACCTACCCCTTGTGACAAGTGAGGTGGAGGCTGTCTTTTCTCACTCCTGAAGAGAAGTGGGTAGCAGCAGTAAATGTTAAAATGGATGCTATAAATGGCAAGCTAAAAAACTTCAAAAAACTAGTAATTGTAGCTAATCTCTTACATACATTGGGTGATCTGAAATTCATGACAAGTGAAATAAAGCTAAGAAGGCTGAGTGAAGGAAGAGGAGAATACAGAACCTTTTCTTAATTCAGGCCTATTGATCTGAATACAAACGAAATATCAGAGGTGACATTTTCTGCTCTGTGGATAAATGAGGGAGCTGTAACTGTGTACTATTCCTTGCAAAGACTGATTTCCTGCTTTCTTAGCTTGTAAAAAAGCGTGCTGCTTCATACTGTTCAGTGAATGTTCTGTCTCGAGCAAAGTGAGGGAAGATCAATGAAGAAAGTCCTCTTGCAAAGTGTTAGCATCTCAATGAAGAAGTGAGCCCCTATAGTCATGCAAATCCCAGGTAAGGAGCAGTTCTGTCACACTTCCTTCTCTACTTCCTACATTAAGGAAGGAATAAAATACATGCATCCTATAGTTTCCATGGAGCTGAATTTTTTTATTGATTTTTTGTAATTTGTGCTTTGTCCTTATACATGTGAGAATATATGGAGTTGGCAATGAATGAAGTTTGCTCCGTGCAAAGCTTGCAGAGTTTCTTTGTTCATGCAGTGGAACTTGGGAATTGGAAGCAGCCATGGATGAATTTTGGTCTTGGGTCCAGTTGTGAAGGCTGAGCAAGGAATGTATTTCTTCTGGTTTTGTTCAGGTCAAGGTCATCTTAAAAATGAGAAGAAAAGGAAGCAGTTTATTTACTTGTGGATATCACATTAGTCTTCTAAAAATAGCACAGATTATTTTAAGTATTTCAAGTACATTTTCTTTTTTCTCACTCGAGGACATGCAACTGTATTAGATACTTTTATGCTAAATAAAAAAGGGACTTTTCTGATTTATTTTTTATTTTTTATAATACGGAGCAAAATGTACTGGTCTGTTATGAGACTTCTTTCCTTCTGTTGAAATATCTGGTCTGCACTGGGCTCCAGTGCAGAGTGGATAGTTAGGTTCTTGCCTTTCACTCATGTACTCCTATTCCTGTGTTACACTCCTTGCTGGAAAGGCTTCATCATCTAAAACGGATGAGAAGGGAGGTTGTTCACAACATGAAGCAAAGAACAAATGGTGTGAAGGTGTATAAGCATCTGATGGAAATATTTATTAATTTTAGTTGCTGTGTACTATATTAAGGCTTGTCATACTTTGAACATGAGACTCATCTGGTTTGTGTTTTCTAGGAAGTCTTTATAGAAAGACCCTCTATTTTAGTGGTCAAATAGGAAAGAGCTCACATAGCTTTTTGACACTGCAAGACTGTAATCCACCAAGTGTTCTCCTAGGGTTACATTTCAGAATATGTGAGTAGAGGACATACCTGCTTTCCTAAGCATATCTATTTCTTCCTGATCAAGAGACTGTGTGGAGTTTCAAGAACAGTGTTGCTTGCGTAGGTTCTGAATGCAGGTGTGGAACAGTCTGTGCTAGTGATGAGACCAGTCTTATGAAGGACTAGCATGGTCTGGAGAAAATTACTTGTCTCTGCTAACCAGATAAGACATTTGAGACGTCTTGTGGTGTTATGCAGTGTCAAATTGTCTAAAAAAATCTTTGTCACATAGGGTTTCTAACAACATACATTTCTATATATAAGGTGTGTTTTATTTACTAGCTCAAGGTAAGCAACCTCTATGCACAATTCTCATTATAAAGACATCAAAATTAAGTCCTGCTGCAAGAATATTGCATTTTAGAATGCTCAGTGTGATTTTGCAAAGGATTAATTACCTGTTAATAAGACAGCTTTTATGGTCTTACATTGAAATGTGAATGAATAATGACATTTTCTAATACTAATCACAGTTGTGTATCTCTACCAGTTTATGCTTCATAAAGGTATTTATGTGGAAATATATTTCTCCTGAAATAAGGTATACTAAAATACTTTCTTTTTTCAATTTCTGAGACTTTACTACAACAGAAAATGCTGAGAAAGTATTTCTGGTAAATAAACCTCTCTAAGCAGTGTTGTGTGCTGCACTTGAAGTGTTATGCACCTCTGTTTATCACACAATAGCTTATCACTACAGCAAATTAGCAAATTGCTGCAGGGATAGGAATATAGTGGATGTGCATGTAGGAGCAGCCATCATACTGTCAGCTTCCAGCCTTGGTTACTTTATGGTAATTTGTGTTCAATACAGTTTTCTCATGTGCTGTGGAAGAAGGCAAGCCCCAGAATAATTAGAGATTGGATCATAATACAAATACATGCAAAATCCCCACTTAAGAACGCTTGTATAAAATTCAGTATTTATTACAATTTAATATTGCTTTGACATAATTTTGATTTTTGTTTGCTTTATGTCTTTTTGGTGGTTTTGAACTTATTTTCATTTCAGTTTCCACTTTTTTTTTTCATTGTCAAAGGGCAAACTGGCTGTTAATTATTTTTTTTCATAATATTTTTCAGTTATGAATGGCTTTAGGTCCTTGCTATAAGTATAGTATTGAATCTGCAAAGGTGCTTGTACCTGTTTTAATGCTATTAATAAGCACTTAAGAGGGATCATTACTGTAAATCTGCTTTAGTGTTTTATCAGATGTATTTTGATGTAATATTATGTAATGCTCTTTGAAATGCTGATACTTTTTAAATAGTTTGTTTTGCTGTTAATGGAGAAAGGGAAGCAAAACAGAAAAGAACTAAACATATTTCAGGCAGTTATCTCACCGGAAGGCTGCTTCTTATGGATCTTAACAAAAAAAGGTGTGACAGGACATGAAATCCCACATGTGCCGTTCTTCATATGCTAACCCTCTCTTATTTTTCTTGCAGGAAATCATGGCTGAGTAAAGTTGGAAGCCCAAGTTCTCGCATAGATCGAACAAATTTTTCCAATGAAAAGGAGATTTCCAAGCTTGACTTCTCAGGATTTAGCACTAGATACTAACAGAAGAAAACATCACTAAGCACAAAACGTTTCTGCTGCATGAAATTTTCTGTGCCTCCTTACAGTGTCACAAGAGCATTTGGATGCTTTCTGTGCTAGAGATAATATAAATGGTCCCTGTTCACATGAAGTAGGAATTCTTAGTTGATGTAATTGAACGTTTAACACCATGAATGTAAATAGCTAGTCTCTAAAATGCCAACATATAATTTATTGCATCTTGAAAGCTAGATAAATGGTTAAAAGTGTCAGTGATTATTTGTGCACAATGAGACTTGTTATATATAACCATATGGCATCTAATCTTTACACTGTGATTCATAATTTTGAATGAAAATAATGCATTTCTGTTCTACTGTTTGTAATCTCACAAAAAATACTTAACTACAGAGCTGGACCACAGATCTATTGTGGCAGCTCTGTATTATAGATCATGTTGTTTGTGATAATTAAAATATAGTGGTAATTTAAATATATACTGCCTTAAACTAAGATTATCTAACCAGCTCTGGTTTAAAGTTCTCTATAATAACGCAGATAAGTCTTCAAACAAGATGATGAAATGTATGATCTCTCACCCCTTATTCGTCTTCTACCTACAGCTTGCATATGTACTGACTATAAAGGATGTTTTGATCATTTTGCTCTTTTGATGTTCTTACTAACATTGAAGATTTCAGTTATTTTCCTTGTGGATGCGTATTTGCGCCCTAGTTAAGAATGTGTGTTGGAACCTGACTCAATGTGATGCACCCGCCATATATGAATGATATCAAGTACATGGAAGGTCCTGAGAAACTTGAGTTATGTGGTTACAATAAATACTGGATAATTCTTTGTAGTATTGGATCTAGTTCTCATATGTAGTGCTCTTTTCACAGGCACCAAGTAGTCTGTCAGGGCCGGAACAGACCTGTATCCTCACTTCTAGAGTAATTCTGTGTCAGGATTAGTACATACTGGAAGACTTTGGTTAGATCTCTGATGTATCCAAGCGGGCACCTGTGTGATGCAGCAGTACTCCCAGTTAACCAAGGTTGGTGTGTTCATGCTGTGACGGAGGCTTACACTGTAAGTCCCTGTGAGGCGTGTGTGATAATAAAGCACATGAATACTGCAGGAATGTGACACGTGGCCTCAGGTTGGCTCAGGCATGGGCAGAGCCTGGGCTGTATCCTTTAAGAATGCCCTTCATGAGGACATTTAACCTGGTATTTCTGCTAGCTGCTCTGTACCCTTGCTAAGGATAGGTAGTGTCAATTTAGGCAACATCCTCAAGTCTGTGGTTAACTTTTTTTTTAATTTCAGGAAAGGACTTAACTTAAGCATTGTGCTTTTTCATCTGTGCAGAGCAAGATGTGCATAGAAGGGTATTTCAACTGACTACTAGATTTATTTTCACTGGGCCTTTGTGCATTAAGCAGTAAAATCTCCCCTCTAGAATTTGCAGGAGTTATTTATAAGTTGTTATAGTTCAAACTGCTCTTGACTTCTGTGATTATACACAAGAATCCTCTGTTAAAGTGTCAATAACTCTTGGTCAACTTGAATGGTAAATGGCAAAGTTCAAGTGTAGCGGTAGCTCAATAGCTGTTACATCCTCTCTGAAAATTGTATCCTGCTGAACAGTAGTTTGCATTTTCCTTGAAGCTACCTGGCAGGAGATACCCCCTCGGTCAAAGGCTTTTCCAGCCAAGTTGCTTTGCTCATATTTTGAGCAACAAAGATAGAGAAAAGCAGAAAACAAATGGGACATTAGATACACAGGAAGAGCAGCCAAAGATGAAATTCTTTTGTTGATGTGTTGACATGGGTGGAGCTGGATGCTTATGAGGACTCAGTAATTTTACCCTGACTCCACTAGAAATGCAAGGCTTGGGGAGGGGGAGGCAGCCATCTAAAGTGCTCATTTTATGGGAGAGAAAATGTGCAAGTAGAGAACTTTCTCAAAGTTGAAAGATGAAGAACTGTGTCTAACTTTCTGACATATTGAAAATCAAGAAAATATTTGAAGTTTTGATATGAGCTCTACACCAAGGACTTTAGAGTGCTTTTGCCAACCTAGTAGTATTTTGGCAGAAGTTATTAAATATAATTCCTGTAATATGTGGCCTGTATACTGTAGGCTAGATCTCTTGTTGCATCTATGTCACAAGGTGGGGTTTTGTTCTATGTCTGTGTGATAACACTTGGCATCTGCTTTTATGCTTGATTTGAGTCTATTTGATGAAGAGGTTGATTCTGGAATACATCTGTAACCTTCCTCTTTGTTTGTGAGTCAGCAGTACTGATGTTTTCTGTTTTTAAATGCACGTCCCTAACATCAGTGATATGACAAGGGGCAAAAAATACATGCAGGTTCTCTAGTGAGTTTAGCTCTGAGTGTTTTTGACATTCAAAACTAAAATACATGTACTTTGTGTGGTGCCATCATGTATTTAACAGTTTCCTAACAGTAATAAATAAATTGCTCACAGTATGCTTTTCATTCTTAGAAGTTAAGGTTTTGCTGAGCAAATAAGCATTACATGTGTGTTGATGTTTCCCAGAAACCCTGGGCAGTTTTTTTTTGGAGGAGAAGGGAATAAGTATGATATTCCATAGCTTTAGAGTTTTGGAAACTCTTGTAGCTGGTTGTACTTCTAACATGGAGAATTTTCTGAAGTGAATAGAGTTCCAAGGGGCAAAGGGATCTTGTCCATTATGCTTTCTCATTCTAGCTGAAGGTGGCGGCCCAAGATGGTGCCAAGGTTAACAATAATGCATAATATAGAGGGGGGGGGGGGGAAAGTATGTCCTTGTGAATTTAGGGGTTACTGAGGCCAAAGCCCATCTGTTATCAGGCTGAGGAATTAATACTTGACTTAATGAGGCCTGCTAGCATCCGGATGTGTGGCCATGGAGAAATACCTTTACAGACATTTAAAGTTCCTTTTACATTGCACTGAATTCACACTTCAATGCATCATATATCTGTTCTTAACTGTGTTGCATATACATGTTTTATTCATGGAAATGCCTGCAGTACAGTTAGGATCCTGTATTTGGCGAGGCATATAGCTAGCTTGAAGTAGCTTGCTTTATGCAACAGGAAATATTTGATTTGCACAAAGTGGCACCTGCCTTATTTGTGGGTAAATACAAACTTGTAGGACTCTTGCCCAGGTGATCAGCAGCAATAAGCAAATAACCCTGCATCTCCTTGGAGGTATGCTGCACAGAAAATGGAGGGTTGTACTGACTGCAAGAAAGAAAATAGATTGAAGTTTGTAGTTGAAGTTGAGATGGTGTTGTCAAAAACACGTTGAAAAGAAGTAGTCTAGAAGACAGTGTGTCATTGTTGCTCTCCTGAAAAGGCTATTATAAGTGAACAGATACCAGTTTGTTTTTTATAACTTGGGTGACTTTTTCCAATACAGATATTTGAAGACTGTTCAAAATAACTTCTGTTCGCTGTTTGAAAGGTCCTTCAGATTGAGGCAGGATGCAGCCCTATAGTCCAGGCAGCTCAGGGCTTAATGGTGAGCCTGTGGCATAGCAGGAGATAGCGGTAACTTCCATCTGTCAGCTTCCTGGGGAGGCTAGCGAGGCTGGCCTATGTGCTGGTGAATTCAGGGGTTCTGAAGTTGGATGAAGAGCTTGTCGGAGGAATTGGATGCGTCTGGGCATGCAGACACCTTCACATTTGGGGACAGTGGAGCCTTCTATAGAATTTGGTTGCTTGGAAGTATTTTTTCATGTTGCAAGTTACATGTTGTTGTGTTACTGCTACTGATGAATGTTTTCTTGCACTGCACGCATTAATCTTCTAATCTTACTTAATCTTCAGATTCTGTTAAAATATCATCATGAGTCCAAGAATCATCTAATTTGTGGACAATACAGTGTGTACAGAATATCAGTGTAGTATCTCCAGATTTAATGGAAACATCTCACTGATTTTGAAGAGCCAAGGAATTCCAATGGTAAGATAGAAAAAAAATGCAAGAACAACTGGCTAATTAGACATCAAAACTAAGCTGATGACTTTTTCCTCTTCTACTACACACTAATGTCACTCGGTTATAACTGTAGATATCTGTTAATTTTATTTTGACTTGTTTTTTTAAAATGCGGTGCAGCAAGAATGAATGATATGTAGGCCAGCTCCATTCTTGCTGTAAGTAGAAACAGTTTCTACTTACATAAAGAGTTGAGACTTCAGGAAGTCTGTTCCCACTATTTCCAAGTCATGTGTGAATGCTAGACAATGCTGACTTTCTTGAAGGAAAGTTTTGTGCCTGACTTCTAGTCTACTATAATTTAGGAAAGTTCATTAAACCTTAAGACCAGGCATGTTAATTGAAATTGGAGCTTAACTCCTAATGGCCAGACAATTTCAAAAATTTATGGGTTTCTTAATATTAGATTAAAGAATAAAAAAATTAAATCTTCCCTAAGCAGTGAACAGAATGAGAGCATTCTGCCTCATCAGGAATGATGTAATCTTGTATTACTCAATTTACCCTCAATACTTAGTGCTGTAATGCAGAATAGGAATGTTCTGCTATACCTACTCATTCTTGAGTCTTCATACAGAGCCAAGCATGATAGTATCTCCTGCCATACTTTCTCTTATGTGACACCAATCTGTCACTTTTTATTTTCTTGATATCCTCTGGAGCTGCTTTTCTTGGCTGGCTTTCTTCTTAGAAAACGGTATGCATGTTTGCTGGAATCCTTTTACTAGACAGAATGAACTGGCTTAGTCAGGAGAGCTTAGTGATTAATGCATAGCTACGTACTGCTACCTGCTGAAAGTACTCTAACTTGAAGGGAATGCTGAAATGAAAGATGAGGAGGGCAAAAACTGGGGTATACTATAACTTTTTTAACAAATCTGTTTATATAAGGGTGATGCTGTAAGATGGAATTTCTGTAGTGTTCATTCTTCAAGGCTCCTCACAGTACCTTGTGTAGTGGATAGGAGTACTAGTATTAGAGTCAGAAGTTATTTCTGCATCAAAACTAAAAGCCATTGCACAGACAAAATAACTCTGCTTGCCCCAATTCATTTGATGCTAATACTGACGTAACTGAGTAAGAAATACTGAAATGGAAGATCAGAGAAAGAGCAACCTCACATTTGGTTGACAGGGCTGCAGAAATGGATTGAAAGATATTGCTAGTCAAAATTCGAGAATGGTTTATGTGTGAGGATACTAGTTGTCTTCTGCAATTAGGTGATATTTTTATAATAGTTAATATACAATATACATAATACAAATACATAAAAATATCTTCCCATGAATTGCTTCATAAATCAGTTCTGAAATGTAACTGTCCACATCAGAAGGTGGCAGCATGAAGAATTACACCCTAAATGGCATTAATGTGGAGGAGTATGAGAAGTTTGACCCAGTCTCACCAGAGAAGAGATCTGCTTGTTTGAAAAGGTGCTGTGGGCTCTTTTGTAGCTGTGCAAGTAGCTTCGTGGGGTTAACTAATGCCCATGATTCCTCTATTTTAGAAATGGGAAAGTGTTTAAATGTTTCTTTTTGCATTTAAGCTTTTTCCTGAATGTGGGCAATAGGCCTTAAGCCATGTTTTTGATTCACAGACATTTGACCAATGTCAAGAAGTAAATTTTGTCAGTCATAACCATGCACTGGTGTCTAGCCCAGACAACAGGGATAATGCCCTTTAGGCTTTTTGAGACCAATTCTTTCCTGGATATGATACAAATAGCACACTAAGCCCAGGCTGAATTAGAGGTATACCCAGAATCCCGAGGTTTCTCCATTAGCTGAAAGGTAACCTGGCATTCACTTGTATTTGGCAGGGAGATAACAAAACAAACAGTGGAGAGACACAAGTTCTGTCCTTGAGGCACTAACATGTTCCATTGGAACACTGCCACGGACTTCAGTGAGAACAGTAATTGGTCATGCAACTGGAGGAACACGACCAGGCAAGGAAATGCATTATTAATGGGACAGTGTTTGAAAAGTGGTAGATAAGATAAAGACACTAAGTCACTTTCTAGCTTTGTTTTTTCCTACTTAAAGAAGTATCGCTGTGGCTTCAGGAACATGCAAGTAAGTTCAGGCTTTTATAATGAAGTTCACCACTTGAAAACATGCCAGATACTGCACAATCCCAAGCAAACAAGTAATTACCAATTTGCAGTTAAAAGTTGTTCTGCAAAGAGTGGGAGCAGAGATAGGCGGATACTTAGAACCCTGCAAAGCATTAATAGTAATAACAATGAAGTTCCAGCTGAGGCATAGGGATGGTAAACAGAGCAGGAAGGGTACACAGACTGGACTTCTTAAAAGCTCAACATGGAGAAATTTACCTGAAGTTAGTTGTTTGGATCTGTGATTAGTGATGTAACTGGAAACCAGTTCTTGGTGAGCAGCATAAAGAGAAAAGGGCTAGCTGGGGAAGAGGATCTCAGCAGAAGAGGTCCTACCTTGAAGGAGTCCTTGAGCTTGAGAAGTCATTCAGGAGCAAAAGCTGAGGAGATAACATTTGGAGCATAAAGAGAGGTCAAAATAACATATCAACTTTTAAGAATCATCTGTTCAGCTGGCTGCCTTTTTGGTGCTCTGGGCAGATTACAGATTAGATTTACTGGGAGTTGTATACAACTGTTCACTGATACTTTGTAGTTTTTTCCCTCTTCAAAAGCCACTAGCCTCAAAATTTCTATGACATATAGTACTGAACTGTACAACTAGTGTACTGCTGAGCAGCTTGCTTTACTTGGGAGGAGAAATCTTAGTACCCCGTCGGAAAATACATGTGAATTGTGGTGGGTCTCTCCAGATAAGGGAGGGGCTCACAGTAACATCTCCTAGCAGAAATAACCATGTCTGCAGTCTGGAAATAGGCAGACAAAAAATTTGCAGACCAAGTTAAAACTAGTTAATGACCCACTATATAACTCAGAGGAAAAAAAAAACCAAAACGACAAACCACCACCAACTGTTCAGTTATCTAAGTTTGCTGACACTTTCAAAACAAAATGATGACTAAATAGTAATGTGTACTCCAAAGAATGAGTGATATACCAAGATGAATAGGATTTAGGCACTATTTATCACAGTTAAGCCATAGCCTGAATACCATAATGCTGATTACTTAAATTCATTATGCAGACAGTATAATCTAGCAGTCAGTAATGTGCCTGTGAGAAGGAAGAAACTATTTCTGTTGTTTTAAACTGAATTGTAGGCAGAGATTGATTGACATGATTGTGCTTTCTCTTATTTCTAAGATACGATACTAACATTGGTAACAATGCTTTTATCTGAAGTCCATTAAACCCACTGAATTCTTATATTCCACTGTTTAAAGTATTTAGAAGAACTGTGAAATTCACACGGCTGATGAAAGACCAAAGGTGGAAAATGGGTCCTTCAGTAACATGACATTTCACCTAGTCTGAAGCTGATGTTTGTCAAACTGAGAAGTGCATTTTTTCATTCTTCTACACGTAGCTCTTCAAGTTTGCTGGATCCAGAGAATATGCAATGTTTGTGATAAATGCCTTCCCAAAGCTTTCCTGCCTAGAACCACCAGATGAATGACAATACTTAGTGCCTTTCAACTTCCAGTCATGGAACTACTTTATCAAAGGTAGGAAGTGTGATTTGCCCTGTGTGGAAGCTAAGGCACAGAAACATTAGAAGTTCTGGTTTAGATAGTAATTTCAGCTGTAAAAAGGGATCTTTATACCTTTGCAGCCCTTAGACTTTGGAATTGTGCTGTTCATTCAGCACCAAGGTGCAGGTTAGGAAGAGAGCCTAGTACCTTCATAAGCAAGACTTGAGCAAACTGTTGTATACTTGCACTTAATGGATATAGTGGTATGTCCCTCTACATATAAAACATGTTGGTGATGCTTGCATCATTTCTGTTCAAATAGCTGGCAGTGCATGGGTGCACTACCAGCTTCTATTTGTGACCACTTTGTCCTGTGGAATAAACAATAGTGCATTTCTATGGTGTTAATACTCACTCCTGAGATTCTTCTGAGCAGAGTGTTACAGCTCTGGACACAATTTTTTGTAGAAATTATTATGTATGAAAAAAAAATTTTGTCCTGACCTAGCCATAAATGTAGTCCTCGGGTGGTAGGAAATGTTGCACTTCTGACCTGTGCTTTTCTTCAGTGGAAATCCTGTAGTATTTTGGGAAGAAAAAGAAGGTACAGAAATAGCCACAACTCCTGAAATTTTTGACTTGGTCAAGGTATGTTTAAAATGCACATGTGTTCTGAATGAACTAACTTAATTGTTCTGAAAATACCAAGGTGACAGTTCTGCCTGTGAGAAATGCCAACAGGTTTTCAGCCAGGTGAAAAGGGCAGATCCTAATGGGTAAGGCCGGCAGTGCTTATTTTGGTGCTTGTACTATCTAATACCAAAGTAAATTAGCCAAGTGTTTTATATACACATGCAGGGTGAGCTGCAGTGGCTGCTTTTAAATTTTCAGACAGTTTGTGGTACAACTGAATGCTAGGAGCTATTTTAGTGTCTGATGTAATGGCTAGCGAATCACTTCAGTGTTGCATCTTCAAATATAGCATTGGGTTAAAGAGAATTGGAAGAATTGTGTTGTATGCCTAATGAATCCCTCTTATGTCAGCAGTGCAAAGTTTCACCTTCTGTTTCTAGGTGATGTACTTTCCCTCCCGCCCAGCCCTGACCAGTTTCCTTTAAGTCAGGCACATACCATCCTTTTTATCCTGTTGGCAAGAAAGTAGTGAGAAGGGGAAGACATAAAGCCCAGTAGCAAACCAGCTTCCTATCTGGCAGCTCTGCTGACCAGCAGCTTTTTTCCTCTGAGTAGCACTCGCAACTCACTGGTTGCATTTTTAAATTTTTAGGTAGTATTAATGAAGTGCAGGGAACAAAATCGCATATGAAAGCAGAGATTATTTTTTTTTTAATGTTCTCTTTCCTTTTTTCTGAAAGACATAGCCAGGACTTATTTGCATTTTTAAAAAACTGTTTGGGGGAGAATGGAGACATTAAAAGCTGTAGTGGATATGACATGGCTGTGATAATTAACATGATATGCTTAATACAGACTTGCCTTGAAGCAAATAGACATAGAAATCCAAGTTGTGTTCAGTCCCTAGGAGAAGAGCCTGGATATGTTATTTTGCTTTGTAGCAAGCCCATAGGGTAAGATTTTTTGAGTGGTCTAAAGGAGCCAGTTTGCAGAACCAGGGCCATTTGGCTAGAAATCTAACAACTATCAGTTTTGAAGAACCTTAGCAATAATGTATTGTCTATGCTGTCACTGCAGAGCAGAAGAGAAAAAATGGATTTTTCTCTGTGCTTCCACTGCAATACAGGATGCATTAACTTCTGGAAACTAGGAGGCAGAATAAGATGCTCGTATTCACTGAAATAAAAAGACGAGATGCCAGCTCTACATTATTTAGTATCAAAGCTGATGCATCTAATAAAAGAACAAGGGAAAATACCCTCTGAATTTTCAAAATATGCTTTCATTCAGACAGTAAACAAAATAGATGCATGTCTTTGATTTGTGGTTATGAGAAAAATGCCTTATAACAACCTATTTAAAAGTAACCTGAAGCAGCAACTAAACTAATGCAACTGAAACAAGTATTCAGAAAGAAAAAGAAATTTCCCTGCTAACTATTAGAGGAATCTTTACTACTTTACTCGTGCTGCCACTCCTAATATCAGTGTATTTTTTGGTCTTGATTAGTACATGTAATACTTGCTGCTCAATGGTTAATGGGCTACTTGGTTATGCTGCTGTGTATCACAGTTGTTATAGATAATGCTCGTCTTAACAAGAGAAATCTTACCAATTTACTGCTTCGCACTTTCCCACTAATTTTTTTCCTCAAAATCTTTTCATATTTTGAACATCTGAGCTGCGATCCATCTGTCTGACAGAGATGTTTATTCTTAGTTCAAGATGGAATTTTAGACTTCTGTTTCTTAGTTACCATTTTCCTTCACCCAAGACCTATATGCTCGGACGTATGATATTGACAACCTAAAACTTCAAGTGGAGCAACTTAAAGAACTGAAGCACCTTAAGCAGCTAGATGTCCTTTGAAATACATTGCCAAACTGTATCTTGATGGTAGCTGCAGCATAAAGCGTGAGGACTGTTTACAGGCTTTTCTGCACTGAGCTGCTTCCTTTTTTTCTTTTTTTTTCCCCCCCAGTTCTTTCTTGCTTCAGATTAGATTTGTCATATCCTAATAGCTAATTCCAAGACACTCCCTTCTTGACAGTCTTTTTTAGTTCCCTTGAGTCTGAGGTCAGCTAGAGTTTTATAGTCTGACTCTCAGAAACCTTTGTATCTCTCCTCTGTCCCTCTGGGATTTGTCTTTCCATTTTATTTCAGGCTTTCACCACTGATACAGCTCCCTGTATAATGCTAATCCAGGAACAGCCTTATATTTCTTCCACTCCTCATTCTCTCCTCTAGCTATTCCATTTTAGCTGATAGTGATCGCTAATAGCTTAGGCTCCTCTTTGTGCTGTAGTTAGTCTCTTGCAGAAGTCCTGCCTCAACAGCCACACTCCATTGGATGCTTGGGGGTGATACTTCCTGACAGCGTGACACCACTGGGGATTGCATTACCCAGGCATGCGGAAAAGAGAAAGTGCCTGTCTAGCCTAATAAAATAAACACAAGTAGAAAAATACAAGCCAGAGGTAGAGCTAGGGCTGCACTCATGAATCCCAATATAGGCTTCCGCTTCAAAAAGCCTTCCCTACATAAGTATCTTTAATATAGTCTCTGGCTTCACGTTATTTTTCTTAAAGAAAATGCTAGGAAAAGGAGCTTTGCTTGGATCAATATATCTGATCCCTTTCATCAGGGCACAGTGTGTGCTGCGTTTCTTGCAGGGGGAGGCTTTGGAGGATACACCCCGAATAGGGGAAAATTGTAATGGCAAATTACAAATGTTTTAAATAACCAGTTCATAAGTAAAATGCTGAATTGGGCATTACCGTGGCATAACATATGCCACAACTGTAACTACGGGTAGATAAAAGGTAGCTCTGGACTGGCCTGCTCCTTGAGGAGTGACTTGAACAAGTCTATTTTGCAATGCTACAGATGAAGGAGGCAAACTTCACAGCCAGTCAGAAGTAGTAAAGCTGTCACTGGTTAAAGTATTTTCCTTTAATCTGAAAGCTTTTTCCATAAAGCTTGTGATTTTTTTTGTTCTGTAGGCATCTAGTGGGCTTTCCTCTGTTCAGATTGCTCTTCTCTTTCATTATGAAGAAAATTTTAATATTGGAAAAAGTCATGTATGCACAGGCTTAGGGAAATTGAATCTCAAAACTGACCAATCAGTTTAAGGTCAGAGTCAAGTAAATTTAATCCAAGAAAACAAAATTAGGTGAATCAATCTTATTTTTTTCTTCAACCCACTTTACAGTGAATATAGTGTTATTAGGATCCTGAAACTTAGTTACCCTTCTCTAACCACCTCTAGCTCCTTTCGTGAAGCTCCCACTAAATCCCTCTCTGAACACATCCTACAGTCCTTTCAGAAGCAATTGGCTTACAACAGACAAGTGGAAGCCCAGTGTGCCACCTCATTGCTATTCTGCTTTCTCTTCAGGAAACCAGAATGACTAAATGCTTCCACAAGATACCAAGCTTAGCAAATTATTTTATTTTTAACTCTCAGTATAGATACAGTACACAATTTTCTCCATGCTTTCATATGCAGTGCTGAGATCTGCAGTGCACCCACTTACATTTACATAAACATTACATTGTGATTCTTTATGGAGGGGATGATTCTGTCATGGGGAGAACTTCAATCCACCTGTGATCAGGTGAGTGACTCCTGTGACACATCAAGAGCCATTTTCTTCAAATGCTGGCTGTGAATTTAAAAACCTGAACCCTCACATACCTCTTAGGGTATGCTTATATATTCTTTAAAATGTGTTTGTGGGAAGAAATGGGCAGGAAAATTTGAACTTGGCCTCAGTGTATACTGAGGAAATTTACTAAGGAAACTTTTTTTTCTGCAGGTGAGCTATTAATAAATTGATAGATTCCCTTTTTCTCTTGCACTTAAACTTATTGCCCCTTCCTCTTCAGATAACTTCTTTCCCAGGACTAGGTGAGGATTGTGAAGGAAGTACGGATTGGAGTTCTCCAGCCACAAAAGGAGCAGCCTCCAAAAGAGTGATGTAAACTCTGTGTGCGTGTGTGTCATGGTACATGCCGCAGTTAAATGTCCCATCAGGAATTGGAAGTCGGGTCTGGCTGTAGAAACATTGCACTGGAGGCTGTATTCTTCCTTTTTAACTCATTTCTGCTTGGTGCTGAAACAGTAGCAAGGTGCCTTTTGATGTAAACTGGACTTACAGAAGAAACACTCTACATAGGTTTTCCTGGGCTGTGAGCACCCACATACTACTCAAGAAGTGTCAAATCAGCTAGCTGGAGATGCTGAGCAGTGCAGGAAGGTAACCTCACTGACTTCCTTGCAAAGTAGTATTGCGGCTACCCAGCCTGGGAAACTGAAAACGGTGGGGTCACCCAACTTTGCATATGTGAGATCAAGAAGTATGTCTTGTCCTAGATTCCATCCTGAGCTGCCGAAGGGGGAGAAATCTAGTCTATCAAGGCCATTTATCTCAATCAATATATGTTCTTTCACTCTGTGCAATTGCAGCAGTCTGCATGAACAGTCCCGGTCCAGCAAATGTTTTCTGTGCAGCCAAATAGGGAGCCTCTGCTTAGTGCTCCGTATTGAGCTGGTCTCCAGGTCTGCACTAACCGCTGTTGTGTTTCAGGCTGGGGTGAGAAGCTGGGATAGGCACTGACTGCACATGCGAGTGAGGGGGAAGGTGGGGAGGAGGTGCCCAGGGGGGCTGCCTGGGCTGGAGCCTTTGTTGGCAGAGCTGCTGCCGCCCTCTCCCCGAGGCTTTATACTTGCAGGAGCAGAGTGAACTGCTGAGATTTCTCACCTGCTGGTCCTGGGTCCAACGTGAAGCAGTATAATGTCATTATGGGGTGGAGTTCTGCCTGAGCATTTTCCAGTTCAGGGCTCCCCGTTCTTACTGGAGAGGTCGTTAGTTCTCGGAGGGGTGACTTGCAACGCAGAGAGTGATTTAGGTATGTAACTGAGGTCTGGCAGCGTCAGGAGCTTGGGATAGAGGTCATGTAGGGATGTGCAGGATGAGGCTTGAACCCTCAGAGTGTGTGGCAGAGGAGGTGTGTGCAAGGCAGTTCTGCAAAGTGATATCTCCATAACCAGTTATTTAACTCCCTTGAGAAACAAGGAAAATTGTCCAGGCTATTGGCGCTGCAGTGCTTCTCGAACTTGAGCTTGGCTGGTTGTGCATGGTGTTGTGTGCTAGGCCACAAAGTCATAGCCTGACTTCAGCTGGGAGTTCCGCTCCTTGTGCTGTGGGTACTACAACGGGTCTCTGAGAAGCTGTAACTGTCTTGGAGAAGTGTCAGGATATGGGAAAGTATCTGTCACTTACGATAGCTTTTCTTACGTGAACTGTAAAAGAATTTGTAGGTTTCAGGCACGGAACTTGGGTGCTAGTAGGCTTGGCAGTTTGTAGACAAAATGTGAATAGAAACAGTAAAAGAAGCAGAAGATAAGAGAAAACATTTGTTTCATAAACCTTGTAGTTCAAGTAGGAGCTGAGGTTGAAATTAAAGAGCATTGTTTTGGGGCCTGCAATCTGTCTTTTCTATGGATATCCTTCTTAAAGGGACTTCCTCTATCAAATTAGCTTTTTGAACCTTTTAACCTCTCCCCCCCGCCCCCACTCCCCCCCTGTTATTTAGCCACTCACACACTGGATAAACAGAGTTTCAAAGACCTTTGAAACCCCAAAAGATGGGGACATTATACAAATTAATCCTGCAAAGCAAGGTATTTCCTGGGAAAGCCTTCTAAAGGAATTTATTTTTCATTAGTGAGTCCTTCATTACAGGATTAAAAGCTAAGCTCCTTCCTCCCTCATTTCTTCCACAAATTAGGTTTTCATAAGACCTTTTATGTGTTTTTCTAAGTACCACAGATCTTGCCCCTTCTGGCAGAAATATAAATGTTAATAACACTAACTACTTCACACTAATCAACTACGTTTAGGAACTTTGGCTAGGAAAATCTTTGCTTGGAAAGTATACGAATTCTTCATTTTTATTTTTCTTTTATTTTTTTGCTATGATACACGAAGTATAGTTGAAAATACACAGGGCCATATAGTAGATTAATTTCATTGACTTCAAGTCAGTCTCTATCGTGCAGAATAACCCTGTTTTGGCCTTCTGAGGTCTTGCATACTGTATCTACTACTGGTATTTTGAGAGGGGATTTAACTTTTTAATGAAAACTTGGGCCTGTTAAATCTGCATATTGGGCGAGTAGTGTCCACGTGTGAACACCAGACCCTCTGGAGATGCTCTTATGTCAAGACTTTCCAATATGGGGCCAGTAAAGGGTCCTGAAGAGGGAGAGTGTAGCAGATTGCCCTGACTCTGAGGTCTCAAAGTTGGCATAAAGGAATTTGTCTCTTTTGCCTTCTTTTCTGTTCATGAGAGTGTAGCAGATTGCCCTGACTCTGAGGGCTCAAAGTTGGCATAAAGGAATTTGTCTCTTTTGCCTTCTTTTCTGTTCATGTACTACTGTAGAATTTGAATGCTTCATAGTAAAACTTTTCTTTAGCAGATAGGCAGGGAGATGTGTATCAGGTCGAAAACAAAAAACATCTGCTGGAAGATTAATGAGAAGATTATTGGCCAGGCTTTTTCCAGTTCATTATCTCTGCCTTCCACGGAAGTCGTCACTGCAATCCCAGTGATTTACTATGGAGCAGAAGGGAGTCAACGAAATAGGACTGAATTCTCCATCCTATGAGCTAGACCTCAGGGTCCAGTCGTGCATCTAGTAACTGCATGCAGGGAAAAGCTTCTATTCTGTGATCTCTGAAAGTGTATGGTCACTATTATGGTAGCGTGTTACAGATGTCTGTGGAGACTTCTGTGCATGTCCAGAATTTATGAGGAGAAAGGTAGAACAATGGACAATGACTAACTGTAAACAAAAAGAAAGGTCAGCCTTTTCTAGGCCCTTTTCTTTCCCTGTGAAGGTAATACAGGTAATGCCTGTATTATGTCGAGGTTGTTCTATAATAACAGTTAACCTAATACCATTCCAAACTTCCTGCTTTGCCTCATCTGGTCTCCAGTTGAACTGCAAAGAGAAAGAAAATATAAATAATTTGCTAAAAATACTCCCAGGAATAAAGTCACAGGAACATGAATACTCATTTTTATCAAATCAGGTAGATATGTGCAAGATACACCAAAGCTGGAATACTTAAGGTTTAGCAGCCTGACAAATATGCATGCTGTGGAAACTGCTGACAGGTGCTGAGCATTTAGGATCCAAGGGCTTACCCTCAGCAGTGACAAAACATGCACAAGAAAAAAAGGTTTGTGCTTCAAATGGAAGTGTAGAATTCCTGATAAGAAAATGTCTGATTTCCTGTAAAAAGGGTAATTTGTCTTGTTCATATCTAAAAAAAAAAACCCTGGTCAGTATGTAATGTTCTTACAACTTTCTCGCTTAATGAGATAATTTCATCCAGTGGTAAGATTTCATCATTACTTGGTTTAGGACTCTAGAACAAATGGAAAAATGAATAACAGTTAACCTGGACTTTCTAACAATTTTGTTAATCTTACCTGATTTTCTAGACCGGAAAAACATGGTAGTGGAAATCAATCTTTACTTACAAGCAACGGATGCAGTAATTCCTGGGTAACATGAGAACATACAAGTAAAACTAAAAAAAGATGGTCCCTGGTTCAAAAATTGGAAAGTGGGTGAAGAGCTGATGAACAGAGACAGTCGTATGGCAAGTCTGGAACATTGAGTTGAACTGGAAAGTTCACCAAATTCAGTCCTACTGGACTCATGCACACCTACATGAGTACATGTGCATGTTCAATATAAACATTGGGAAGAAGTGAAAATTTGCTTATTAAGAGGCATAATTTAGAGAGCGTGTCAGCATGATGAACATAAAGACCTAAACGACCTGGAAGTCTGTAGTAATAGCGCTGTATGAGGTCTTCCCAGAAGAGAGAGAGAAGTGTTAATACTGTTGTTCTGTGTGCTGTCTGACAGTTGAGAATGTACAAGGTGTTCAAGAAATTGAAATGGAGCAGGTTCGTTTGAGATGGGTATGATAATCATGGGATGCAAGAACCACATATGGGAGAGGAGACATAACCTGTCTTCTTTTAAACCTATTCAGAAAAAACCCAAAAATATTAAAGAATGTCATTGTTATTTCTGCTTGTGTTATAGGGGTAAGTGCTCAGGGTCACAGCAGAAAGAAATAACTAATTTTAGCTAAAGGATAATAATTGGATAAGAATGACTGGGGCTTTATTAGCCCAAGAAATTGATCACTCTGAAAATGAGATGGCTTTTGACTTTCTGGGCAGTGAGGCTCTGGCATGGCAGGAGTAGGACTAATGGGAAAAACCTGTAGTATTGTTATTATTGAGGTAGACTTAGTGAATACATAAACCTGGGATTGTATACCAGAGTTGCCTGCAATAGCAGGTTTGTTTGAATGATCAGGATGTCCTATCAACACTGTGTTCCTGAGGCCCTAAAACAATTTATGCATATTGCATATGAAAATAAAAATAGGTATGCGCATGACTTAACTTACAAACAAAAGTGCCTGAGAGGCAGCCCTGAACTGACACACACACACTGCTGTAGCTACACACCAGGAAGTTACTGAAGGAAAAGCTGTGATCTTTGCCGAGTTCAATAAAATCTGTTAATAAAAGACAGTTGTATGTAAGTAGAATTGATGTATAGAATAAAACTAGACAGGAAACTTTTCAGAGAGCTGATCTACCTTTTCCATTGAAAACAGTGGAAGAAATTACTACTTTGAGAGCTGGATGAGTCAGACTGGCTTTCCATGGCACATTTGCATACTGAGTGACATAAGGCCCAGTTTATATGACAGTCCTTCAGGTACAGCAATAAGACTAATGATACGTTTCAGTATGAAAGTGTGCTGTTGGAAACTTAACAGTGTGAACTTCTATTGGTTCTTTATCAGTTGAATATTTTGAGACAAAAGACCTGAGTTGTTGGTATATGAAGTTGATTTTCTTGTCTATGGTTTCAAGTTACTGCATACATAAAACTTTCTTACCAGAAAATAGCATTTGGTTTTGAGGGACAGGACTTCTTTTTTTTTAAATATTAATGGCATATTTCAGTATCAGTTCTGTTTATAAAAGTACACTTCACTATTTCCTTGAAATTACTGATCTGGCTAGGTGAATGTTTTGTAATAGAGAACTTTTTCCTTTTGTAACTTAAGTACTTAATTGCTTCTAATTAGTTTCTATTGAAAAGGAGGCTTGGATCAAAATGATAAGAATACAGAGGAAAGGATGGAAAAGACAATACAATAGTAACTGCATATTATTAGCATGTCAGTAGTATGATCGGAGATGTCATTATGGGGTGGTATAGGAAAAAGGAGTAGAAGTCTGAGAAGATCTGGCAAGAGTCACAGAGGGGCAATTGAGGGATTCTGGGAAAGATGGCTAAGATAAGTTGAAAGAAACCGCTGGCAACCGGAATCAGAAAAACAGTATTTGATGAGGCAGTAGTAGACTTCACTAATCAGTGTCCAAAGCAGCTGATAAGAATAGCCAAAACCTTTTAAATTGGCTGTTAGTGCAAGTCATTAGCACTTGAGAGAGCTGGCACCATGGCCAGATTAAAAAAGAAACCAAGCACCAAAACCCAGCCCACAGAATTAAATCAGGAATAAAAAACTGAACAATGTTTAAGAATCTCAAAACCAAGTAATCTAGTCCAGGAATTTGTATCAGTTTTGTGCTTTCAGGATCACATAGTAGATGTGAATGACTCATATTCTTAATCTAGAGGAACCAAGAAATTAACACTTTAAGTGCAACTTTTTGTAGAACCTGACCTTCATTTCTCTAGTATGACTCAGGAGTAACTAGAACAAAATGAGTGTGAATGAGAACAGAATCTAACTTTTGGTATTTGCTGAGACTTAAACCCAGATTATACCAGAATAACTGCACTGAAACCTTGTTCTGCTTTCGGAGCAGTGAATAATATCATCTAGAGGTTGCTGACTTCTTAACCAATATGTTTTTTCATTTGCTTGGTGTAAATACATTTAACTATTGTCAGTGAGTAGAGTACATATTGGTGTAAAAATTTCTTCCTTGTCTGGTTATGTCTTTCAGCCCAAGTACTTAGTTTATGTTTATATAAATATATATAAATTTTTAATACTGACTATGCACAAGAATTGTCATCAGAGACATTATAATCTTTTTCAAGTAAACACTGCTTATGTTCATCAGTGGTACAATAATCCGCGACCACATTATGCAAGATTAGCTCTGATGTGAGGTTACTAAATGAGCCGATGTACTCTATGGGAGCAAAAGACACCAGGACAAAACAGGTATGAACAATTTGCACTTCCTCTTTCAATATTGTGTAGATATGTATGTGGCATGAGAAACCCATAGTAAAAAAATTCTACACATCTGAGTGAGACCATCAGCCCTAGAACAATCCATAATTAAGATTTAAAATTACTTTGGGACTTCATGTAGCCACAGAATTTATTTCCTCGGAAAGCCAGTATTAGGTGTCAGAATGGGCTTAGCAGTAGTGGCAAGGTTTTGTTGTAGTGGATAGTGTTCTGAGGGGACACTTTAGAAGCATTGTAATAAGAGCAGCTTTGCGTTTAACTGTGTATGTGCAATTTCCTCTTCCTTCTTCTGCTATTAAAGCATCATTGGTGGGCAGCTGAGGAGTCCCACATGTATCGTTATACTCCACTGAATTACAGAGCACCCACAAAACGAATCTTCAGAAACCAGACTGTGAGTTGGTTTTGCCAGCTGAGTTCAGTCAGCAGCAGCCTTCATGTGGAATAGGTGAGAACCCTCAGAATTTTTCTCCAATGTTAGCTAACGTTACCTGACTGGATTGCACTGTATACGCTGTCAAATAGTTGTTATCTGCCAACAGATTCCTAAGTTCTGTGCTTTGGTTTTGTCTGTATTCAGAAATAGCAAATAACATACATTTTTCTAACTACACTTTATGGGGAGCGCTTGTCCGCAGATATGATTTTTGTTTCCTTGTAACAGTATGTGTTAAGAATTACCATACTGATATCACTCAAGGTGTTTCCTTCTGACTATCTGCCATCTTGAGTAAATATCTATAAAAATCGAATGTCTCTGCTAGCAGATTTCACCTGTTAAATAACCCTATATTAGTAACAACTGTTTTCTTCTGGTATGTAAAAAACAAACCTTTTTGAGTTACGACATGAGGAAATACTTCTGTTTTTAAAATCTCCATCTGGAGGCTGTAAGATTGTAGGCATCTTCCTTCAGCTGTTTTAATGTATAGGTAGAGATACTATTTTTGAGAGTGTTTGACTGAATTCTGCTGTCAGAGGACAGTTGTTTGCAGTGTCCACTTTAGCTGACAGAATGTCCTCCTGCCTGAGTGCTTGCTTTGAGCTGCTGCATTGCACTTTGCAGCACAGACTAACACAGTGCTAGTGAAGGGCTGTCTCAGCAGGGCTCAAGGCAAGCAGAATACATTCTCTTGTCCTTTTTCCCAGACACCTCCAAAGCAAATTAATGAGAGCAAGTCTAGACCAATTTTTAAAAAACTGCTCAGACAGGCTCTCCCTCTTGCTAGTGTTTTGTCAGTATAATGACTGGCACTTTATTCTCTGTAAGTAGGGTATTTGGGGATCTAAGTCTTCTATAAAACCAGACTTACGTGAGGGGGAAAGACTCATCTAAAAGCATGTCTGTAACAGGTGAGCTAGCGGACTGGCTGGAAAAGCAGTACTGGTTAAATGTATCTCTTTATGTGCCTAGTAGCAGTGTATTATCAGCAAGTGAACTCAAACTGCTGCTGCTGTGATTTTCATCGCTTATTTTTATGAGAAGAATTTGCTGCGGAGCAGCTGCAATTCTGCATTTCTTAACTCCACGCATATTTATTCTGAGGCAACTGGTTGATAAGCCAACACCCTCACTGACTGTGCCAGGAGGATCAAAAGGGACTGCTGCTGTCACCAAAGGATTTTCCAAGAGAGCAGCATGGCAAGCATGTGACGGCACTCTTGAAGACTAGAGTGTTACGGCTGAACTGCATTGTCTTCAACTAAAAAAAAATGATGTGAATTACTTTTTTAGTGCCAGATAACACTTTGAAACACAACAGCTTATACTCTGTTCAAGAACCCAATGCATTTTCTCAGTTATGAGAGCCTGATACACTTGACATTAAGTCTAATGCTGCTCTGATGCTCTGAGGTGCGTGGTTACTGTGAGGTAAGAGGAAGCTTAGATTCTGAAGTCTGGAGAGAGGCTCCTCCCTAGCTGGCAATTTCAGAACAATCTGAGATGTGCAGGAAATAGGGCAAAGATTATGCAGTGTTAAAATCTCTCCAAAAAAAACACTTTGGCAATTATAGGGAGAAAATAAGGGAGAGGAAGGAGGGGAGATGTTGCCTTGAAGAGAGGGATAATTTCTTGTCTCCCCTGGACTAAGGATTGGGGTTGCTGCTTCAGGGCTCTTTCTCTTTAGTAAATGATGAAGCAGATTCATTCTGCAAGACACCACGAAGCCAGAAGCAAAGGTGATGCTGCCTGGGTAGACGCTGGAGTTCCCAAGGTCTCTGGCAGCAAAGGGAGGGCAATGGCATTTGAAGCAAGTAATTTTTTTTACATTACAGCAAGAACTATCGTGTGCTGGCTTGCTTTCCTCCGGAGTGGGAGGGGAAAGAGAATGGCAGTTGTTGTTTCTTTGTCTCTGCTAGTGGAGGAGAAGAACATATTAAAATGTTATAATACAGATAGGCACAAATCTTTCAACATATCAGGCTCTTGAATCTTCAAGAGGTCTCCATCCAACTATTAGCATCTAGGAATGAAAGTCAGAGATAATAGTTAACTTATATATGTGGGTTTTGATATATACAGTATCGCTTGGTGTTAAGAGATCAAATGAGTGTTGTTTATAGCCTAACTGCTGCAAGTTTTTCAATTGTGTAGACCATTTTGCATTGAAACCATAGCCAAATTTGAGTGAGTTATGAAACAGTGTTTTAAGATTTACTGCATGTAGCTGAGCCTGTGTAGTGGAAAATAAAAAGCCACATTTGGAACCCTGACAGCTTTTGCTAAATGCTGAGGAGAAAGGAGAGAGACACAATTAAGGAATTACTTTCAGTTTTCTCTTTCTCTCTGCAGCAAAAGTTAGAGCTGTGCAGAGACGACTAATGAAATTTAGGATGACTTTTGAGTGTGGTAGTTAAGTTTACCTGAAGGATTCTAAAGCCTGTGACACTCTTCTGTGTGCTGTGTTGCTTGACTTAGTGACATAAGCATGTGCTGAACACAAATAATATGTACCTTTGTGGCAGAAATCTTTCAGGCTCTTCTAGGAAAGATCTTGGCTCTCTTGCCTGTTTGATGTTGGCCATGTGTCAAGGCAGATGGAAGTGGCCTGTAACAGAATGCTGTGATCATCCATCTGTGTCCAAGGAAGGAGAATGCTCTGAAAGGCAAGCCCTTCCCCTTGGCGACACCAGTTCACTGGTCCTAATATGACCCTGGTCATTGCTCCGTGGCTTTGATCAGTGATTTTTGGCCTTGTGGGAGCCCTTAAACAGACTTTTTGTATCTCTGGAGGCTGCAGCACTACCCGTTTAGTAGTCTGGAGCCCCAGATGGGAGACTTGTGGAAGGCTTTCATAGAGGTACTTATAGAGAATACTTGGGGAACCTGTTCTGTTGATGTCAGCCGAACGGCAGGACAAGTATCATTTTGTTAAGTTCCAAGTGGCTTACCCAAGTGTTGTTTCCCATTGAGAAAGTTAAGATAATCAGCTTTATTAAGAAAGAATCAAAATAATCAACTGAAAGCAGCAACACTCATACAGTTGGTGGTTGGATCCTGTGCTGTGCTCCATCTGTCGCTGTGAAGCAGCTTGAGCAGTCTGTGGCGTGGGCTCTGGGCAGCGCAGGTGTGCTGTAGTAGCTCCCACATAGCTTCATTCCCCAACAGGCGGCGTGGGGGCATGGTAAGGGCAAGGGGTTATGACTGATCCAGGTGATTTCAGTTACTGCAACAGCAGAATGGGGCTGCAGAAGACTTGTACAATCTACTCAGATTTGTACCCTGAACAGTCCCAGGAGCAAGAGCGAGTAAAGGGCACCCTTGTGCTCTTTACTCCCTCTGCTACAGTTGAGCAATGCTCAACGCAGCTGAGCGTCTGGTCCTTCCAGTTACAGTAACTAGTCTATGAGAATGTTCATACCAATTAAATCTTATCATCAAATCATTCTGTTCCATCACTCCACTTAATTAGCCATGGTCTTTGGTATCTCAGAAATGCTGTACCATGCCAAATAATGAAAGTATTCTTTGTGTCGTACACACCCAACAACTGCCTGTCTGCCAGTTAGTCAGATCAACAAATATTTCTCCCGTGCCAGAGTAGTATCTGCTGGAAAACGTAATTGCCCACTTCTGGTTTTTCAAACCAAAATAAGTTGGAGGCCATGGTCTTTTCATCTGGGAAGTCAGCTTTTGTTACAGGAAAAGCAAGCTGGTTTCTCATCAGCTGGCTTGTGGGTTTTGTGTGACTCATCGCAGTTTATGCTAACAACTAAAACAGTTCCTCGAGTGTTGTTTGTTAATACAGCCTTTCTATTTATAAAAGATAAATTCAGAAAGACTGTAAAGGAATACTAACTACTAGTCAGTAGGCAGCAGCAGTGGATCAGAGCTACTGCTTAGGTCCCGATCTGCAGCAGGGGCCATTGATGTTATGAATGTACGTTAGGTGAGGGTCTGACCTAATTTTATTTTATATGATTGAAAACGTCCAAACCCAGGCAGATCATCAGCAAGAAAGGGCCTGATTTGGCAGCCTGTGCTCTAAATGGCTAGAATTTTTTTCTGTTCTCCTTATATTTGAGCAGCTCCCATGAGTAAGCGTGGATGGGGAGCTCCATGGCCTGCAGAATGCAGCCTGGAGGAGCTCATCAGGAAATGGTAGCAAGGGGATGCATCAGAAATACATTCTCAGAACAGTATAAGGGTTAGTTACCTGCTACCCACTGATGTTGAGACACATTTTGACTGCCAGTGAGAAAGTGGTTACCAACCTACCTGTGATAAGAAGTCAGTTTATTCAGTGGAAATATAATCTATTTTAATAGCACCACCACAAGTCTGTGCTATGCTATCTGAGGCATTTGTCAGATGTGACAAGGCACTCGGCCTATTTTTGTCATGCAGCAAATCCTTTTTCCTATTCTACTTGGGGCTAAGTCCCATCCTTAGATATGAGCTCACTCCTCTCTTTCACTTACATGGAAATGTTGGGCATATGAGTGAAGGCAGAATTTGGCTGTGATCTGAATAGATGACATCTGTAATCTTCTTGCAAATAGGGGACCCAAAGGACACAAACAGGTGCTGATAAACATCTAGCCTGCATAGATGCATTTGTAAATCCTACATGGTGCTCATCTGCATCTTTGAGTGCCTAAATACATTTAAAAATCTGCCTTTGAGAGACTTGTGTGTGTTATTGCAGGAAGGCAATACAGAGGTAGAAATTTAGTCTGTTTCTTGATTGCCTATCATTAATTGTCATAATAGTCTTCCTCTTGCCAAAAAGCCCCATTGGTGGTTTCTATCTGCTATACATTGCAGCTAGGTGTGCTTCTGCCTGCTTGTCCTCCATGTGAAGGCCTCTCTTGTTCTATAATCCATAGAAGGACTAATTTCAGAATTCACGTTAACATGAAATAGTCAGTCCCAACACCAGTAGACTTCAAACATTCCCACAAGACCCTAGCTTTATCGAAAGCAATGGAAAAGTATACGTTCACCTCCATTGAGCTACAACTTCATTTTCAATTTGTGGGTCTGTTCCTGGGATGCAGAAGGCCTCTGCCCAGACTAACTCCAAAAGTACCACCATCACTAGTGTTTATCAATTTAAAAACCTAGATCTTTGCTTTCTTTCCACTTACACTGGCAGTTCTTTAGGAAGTTATTTGCCTTTCTTTTTTCCCTTTGCTATCCTTTGTTTTATCAGCCCAGAAAACTATTTGAACTAGACTTTACTTGCATTCTCAGCAGGAATTTCCCTTCCTGATCTGTCTCCAGATCAGCCACACAGGTTCAACAAAAATCCTCTGATTTTTTCCTCATGTTGCAGCCCTTCTGTCATTGTAACTTCTTTGAGACAGATGGGCTGCTACTGGTGTCAAAAAATGTAATCTATGGTCAAATATTCACTATTAAACCTTTCCCCTTACTTTCCTTGCTGAGACAGCTAACGTGGAGATTTTCTGGAGTCCCAGGGATGATTAGCAGCTGGCACGGCCTCACTATGCAAGCATAATTTCAAGATTTAGCTGCTTTTGCATTAAACTTGAGCAACATCAATGCTGGTGTGTGAAACAGCCTTGTACAGAGAAGGAATCAAGCTCAGGGCACGCTGTGGCTATCACTGGATAGAGGCTTTTTTGCTTTCTAGGGTGTGTAAATATCATTCCTACCCTTCACACAAGGCTCTAGGGATCTTCTATTGGATAATAAGTTTAAGTTGAAATAATGAGCCATTTTGAATGATTGATGGGGGATGTTGTGCACACACCCAGAATATGTCATTCCCAATGAAAAGGAAAGCAATTGTTTCCATATGTTGGCACACTTGTGATCTTGGTGTTGAGCCAGTTGTCTGGCTGCGATCAGGCAGCAGCATCTAACAGTGATGGAAGATTATACCTTGGAAGTGGGTGCTAACTTCAGGCTGTATTCCTTAAAAGGATATAAACTCTGAACACTTATCCAGGATGTAATTTATGGTTCCAGTATGTTTTGACTTTACATAGATGAAAAAATAGTCCTTTTGTGTATGCATATATGCATAAAAATTCCTTCTTGCTCAGCATCCCCCTGTCGTACCCCCCAAGGAATCCAATAAAACAATAGCTGGTGCTGTTTTATGTGCTAACTTAGCTGCATGGGCTATTGCCTGCTGAGGCCTGTAAGGATTCCCCCTTTTCTTAACACGACTCCTTAGAGGTGTTTTAATAGCTAGATCTAGTTTTGTTAAGTTTCTCAGCTGGAGTGCAGGCTCTTTGAATGGATCTTTAGATATGCTCTATACCTACCAAAACCATCTCTTTGGGATTTCTTTTAGTTTTGGGTTGTTTGGGGTTTTTTTTGTGTGTGTGTTTTTGTTTTTGTAAAGTGTCAAACTAGTTACGTATTGCTACACAAATAGATTACTAATTTTTAGGCTTCAGCAATGAGGTTCCTCTATGCCAAGGCCCCAAGCTAACTTCTGTGTCAAGCACAAGTATGTAGCCGAGGGAGGTGGTAAGTTAAAGATTGCTGGAAAAGGGTATTTTTAATATGTGAAGAAGCCACCGTTTTAAAATACTCTGCAAGTTCCCCAGCTATCTGCAGTTCCCTGAACCACCAACAATGGAGCAAAGCTGTCTGATTATGATCCAGCCAATGAAAGATCACTGCACCCTTCCTGAAGCGTCTCCACCAGCAATACAAAACCTGCAGTGGATGTTGCACATGTGTGTCTGTGACCCCGTTTGAAAAACATACAGGCAGGTTGTTGGAGGCACACAGACTTCTTTCTGTGTCACAGCCAGGCTGGTCCTTTTGGAAAATCTCAGTATAGAGTTCTAAAAAAATGCATTCTTTCACTCCCTAAATTGTGAGCAACTGTCAAGCTTTCAATGCTGCAGCCAAAAAACCTTTGCAACTGTGAGACACAGTGGGCAGAATCATTCAAACCACTGCAGCAATGCTAATTCCTCTTGCTGAGAATAATGAACATATCAAATCACTCTTCAACACACATTAAATCTAGGGAAATTACTAGATTAGCATTTTAACTCTAGGAATGTTTGCGGTGATATCATTGGAGCATTGTGGGGATGTGTATTGACCACCCTTATGATCCTCATTGTGCAAGAATTGCACATGTATGGAGTGAATGTCAGAACGCTTATCGGCAAGGATGTGCGTTTCTTCCCAAGATGACTTGCAGTGCTGTGGAAGGAAAACACTACCATGAAATCTGTTTTTCTCCTTTTCGGTCATGTGCATGGGTGATATTTTAGTTATTTATTGGAAATATTAACTCATTCAGGCTCTCTGCTGGAATATTTATGTAAGATATTATGAATAGATTTCTGATACCTAAAATTCCACTGAGAGAAATGAGCTAATCTATTTTTATAGAAAACAAATGTGCAAAACTAATGTGCTGAAATGTATTAAGATAGATAATGTATTTGAGAGCTGACAGAACTTATTGAGTAATCTATTAAGAAAATGGGTTTGATCGTCTTTGCAGGTGTTCAGATACTGAAGAGAAAGTCCCTGCTACTTTTGTGAACTACATGCATACTCAAAATTTCAACAATGGCATTCACATGTGGTTTTGAGCAACTTTAGTTTCTAACTCATGTCTGAAGAGTGGCATTTTCTATGCAGCAAAAGTCGAGTCTGCAGAATGGATAGCAATATTGTACATGCAGCTACTGCCATGGTTGATATAAATATATTTCTTACCTCTGTGTTCCAGTATGATAATTGGAAACTAGAATTTCTATCTAATTTTATTTTTCACACAAGGTCTTCCTCAATTTCATATATAGATTCAGTTATTAAACACCTGTGATCAGTAATCAGATAGGCAGTTTATAGTTCTACCAAAATACACTTCTTTATCTATACAAATAAAGGAGAGTTAATTCTAAACATATATAATTAATGCACAGGAAGTTGTAGCTAGCTCCAGGCATGCTTGAAGCCTGTAGAGCTCCACGAACAGCTGCAAATAAATCTTTACTTGTTCGTACTTTTGTAGGAACTTCAAAAGTTATGTTTGCACTTCCAAGCTGTAAGTATTACTATTCCCCTTCTGTAGCTAGTGAAACCGAGGCGTGAGATTTTACACATCATTGCCTGGGATTGCTCGAACATTGCTGAGTAGAAGATGATTGGCCTAAAACTGCTGGCACTGTACTTGAATGCAGATCTGCTCTATCTTCAGAATCACGTTAGTACTAATTAACCACTTCCAGCATATTAAAGGTCTTCAGTATATTTCTCACTACTAGTCCTGTGCTAATGTAGCAAGCTGCTACATGTTAATTACAACCTCATTGAGGCGACCAGTTTGTGAAAAGACTGGGAGATACATATCACTTAGTGGTCTGCATACTCATTCCCTCCTAGCCTGCTATGTCTGGCAGCCAAGCACTTAAGCACAGGCTGTTAGTTAAGTTGACCTTGAGGAACTCATATTGCTGACCTCTGTTTCCCTATCTTCTCAGTGGCGTATCTTGTTTGCTCTGCTATTACTCTAACAAAGGACTTTAGGTTTATCACACTTCAAAGACCTGATCTGGCCTTTGCTGCTCTACGGGGCCCATAGACCACTATTTCTGTATGATGCTGCATGTTACCCAAATAAATGTCCTTAAATTAGCCAGTTCAGTTATTAGGAGCAGTCTGGCTGTAGCAGCAGAGAGCTTGGTGTCAGCTAATTAATATTCCTGTATGTGTTTTTTGAGAAAACATGCTCTTTGGATGTTATTAATTATCTAGTTGCCTAGTTAATAATAGATACCTCTCAACATATTAATGGAATATCGTTATTGTCATATATATTTTACAAGAAGAGTGGGATCTTTCAGCTGATGTAGGTCTTGGTCCAGCAATGGCATAGCAGTAAGCCAGCATCTGTTGATATGCTGCTAGTTGTGTCATAGGGATGCCAACTATAAATTTACCGTATTCAAGCTCTGCTCCCTCATTCAGGGTTTATGTAGAGTGTTTTGTGTCCTTGTGACTCCCAACAACTTTGCTGTGTTACAGCTGTGCAAATGGAAGTGCAGTGGCCTACATTTCAACAGTGATTAGTGAGACAGCCTGACCTGCTTGAAATGCTCTAAGCAGCCCTGCTTTTCAGAAAGCTTTGAGCACTTGTTCACCAGTGAATCTGGTTTTATACCATGCCTCAAGCTGAAAATTAACAATTTCTAGTAATTTTGGAGACTTTAATACAGAGTATTTAAATTGTGCTGGACGTTTTTCTTCCTCTTGTGCCTGGATGTGTCATGGTTCAGTGTAATGGATCAGTCTGTGTTTCATTAAATATTAACAGTGAAAATTTTGTTCATTTAGAGGGCAATACTGTTGTGTTAGTAGATGGAAAATTGCCTGGAAGACTGCTGATGAAGGTGTAGTGGCAACTGGTACGGATGGTGCAGTTTCTAAACTGTCCTGCAGAGGGGACAGGTAATATGAAGTAAAACGTCCACGAGAAAACAAGAAGGAACATACTGTAAGAAGTATTCATGCACCTGCCAAGTGATCCGACAGGACTTTCCTGTCCTGTCCTTCAAAAATGATCGGACTGAAATGCTGCTCCAAAACGTGCCAACCTGGCCTTCGTCTTGACTCCTGTAAAACCACTGCTCTGAAGCCACCTCAGCAATGCTGTCCCTCAACAAAACTGTTGTTTTTGTTGAGGGACATGTGCGAGCACAAACATGAGGGACATGTTTGACATGTGTGAGCACAGCTGAGTATCCGACTCCTTTGTGCCCACTTCCCCTTGTAGTAAATGCTGTGGTTCCACTTGTCTGGCATGGAAACTTGAGCAGTTCAAGAAAAGCAGCTATCACTTATCTTCTGCACAGCATGTAGCGTGTTTGTGTGGGCTACCCTGGACCATGTAGTTCAAGTGCTTCCTAACGATATAATATTTTTCAATTCCGTTTGCAACTCCTAGAGGCGTCCGAAGGTCTTCCAGAGGTTTTACAGGAACAGACCTCCTTTAGCCATCAGTACGATGCCAGAGACTCTGCTAATGAACACATTCAAGGAAAGGTAAGACAATGTGCATCCTGTATGATTAATAGCATTCAGGAAGGTGGAGGAGTACGTTTATCCCAGAACTTCCGACTGTCTGTTTTATATGAAGATTTGTTGTCGGATGCTTTAGAATTGTTAGCAGTTAATATTAACGACGTGCTCTTTTGTATTACTTGTACATGCTTTGTTTTGGATTCCTGTGTATTGTAGCACCCAGGCTTCCTGTAGTTTTGATGAACAATAACCTAATCATAAATCACATGATTTGGATTTCTAAAGAGTCTGTTTATGCTGTGGCTTCACTGAACCTGACTGCCTCTCTGTGTGAAAAAGCTGGGATGAGTAAGATTAGAGCAAGGGCTAATGTATGAGGGCCTGTTTTGATACAGACTCTTTTTCCAGGCCTTGCCTCTTAGGGGTTTGTATGTATGGTTATGCGTTTCTTATAAACCAGTAGCTTCGTATAAATAGGGAACTGATCCACAGACTCTGATAGACTTAAAGAAGATCCAAAATATGGGGTTCAGTTGTGAAAAATATTTTGAGAAATGCAAGGTATGTTTGTTTGCATTTCTATCTGTTTTAAAAAAAAAATCTTATGTAGCTCTGATGAGCAAAATAATTCAGGATGCAGCCGTAAATCTCCTGGCCTACAAAAGCAGCAGTTCAGAATTGTATCCATAGCAACCCATGTAGCAAGAAATGAAATCTGATATGAATAGTCTCGTACAGAAGAGCTGTATGCAAGTCACACACTCTCTGAGGCAGAGTGGTTGTGAACCACAGAAAATAAGATGCGTTTTCTTGTTGCTTCTTTCCAAGTATTCCTACCGTGCCCCGTTTCATGAATAAAATGGGCTGACAAACCAGCTATTATTCCATTGCCTTCAGCTATTCGGACCTAGGCCAGTGGCCAGTGGAGAGGCCGAGAAACAAGCGTAAGCTTTGCCAGCACTTGAGCTAATAAATGAACTCAGTTCACAGCTGCATCTACGAGCTGCTTATGTTCCCCTGGTTAATGTCAACCTTGTTTCCCCTTCCAGTGACATGGAGCTTTTGTGTGTGCAGAGATAAAACCAGCAAGTGGTCGATAGTTCCTAAGGGAACAGAAATATTCCTGAGTGCTAGAGGGTCATGTTCACTAGAATGGCCAAAAACAGAGAAAGGAAGCTCAGTGGAAAGCCGAATGACCTCACCCAGTCTCTTCCTGCAGAATTCCTAGGAGACAGTAGGCTCTGAAAATCACTTATCAAAACCAGACGTCAGAGAAATAGCCAAGGCATACCCCAGAATTCCTGTGAGAGGACACAAAAGTTCAGGCATTTCTCAGACAAGCAAGGTAGATGTTGACTGCGCTGCTGGGGAGGAGTCCTTTGCATCCTGCAATGAAATGGCCTTTGATAGATGAGTGAGGGGGTTACCTACGGTATGTAAAAACATGCAGACACTGATATCACCATCAGCAACTGAAACAAAAAGAGCCTAGAGTCACTGTTAGGCCATTGCATTTGCTTATTCTAATATCAATAACACCAAACACAAGCTGACACCAGTGAATTGTTGGAGGGAACACAATACTTCTTTGACGTGCTAACAGCTGCACTATGCTTTGATGTCTCTAGAAAACTGTATGTTTATCAGAGTCTTTTTTTGTTATGGTGAAATTTCACTGTCTTCCCTGGAGCCCTCTTGATTCTTTCTATACATTCTACGTAAGATGATTTTTACATTAGTAAGTACTTTCGGAGCTGCTGGTTAGAACTCACTGTAATTCATGAAAAAGTACTTCATTTTTCAAGCCAGTTATACTTGTCCTTTTATTTTTTTGCTGGTTGCTAGGTGTTTTATGTAAATGGTTTGTATTTACACCATCTCTTTGGATGCTGCAGTGTGAAACGTAATTTTGCATGCCATGTGGTGTCAGCTTGTGATAAATGGAAGCCATTGTTGCTTCCATAGGAAACAATGACAGCCAAGAGGGACAATTTGCTGCAGTCCACAGGAATGCAAAAATAATATATCACTGCTCTCTACAGCTAATGAAGAGCTTGAAGCAAGCCCTTTCGAGGGAGAATAGAATGCTTTTACATAAGATTTAAGTCTATAATTTTTTTCATATTAGAGCACATTAAACAAGAAAACAGCTAATTTACTCTAGGCTTTCCCTCCATAGGAAAAGAAAACAATTGTTCAAGAGACTGAAGGACAAGTTTTACTAAGAATATTTCTCCATTATTTTTCCCTGTACTTTTCACTGGTATTCACAACAGATTTTTCGCTGTATTCATGTGTCGGAGAGATTCAACGTTTTAACTCAAAAATTTAATTTGCAACTTTTCATAAAACAGACAAGAGCAAGTTATTTCCTGCAGCACTCAAACTGGCCCCTCTGACGTGCTGGAGCAGTTCATGTATGCACTTTGCTGCAATGAGAGTAATGAAAAATCAACTGTCAGCTTTCTGCATCAAGAAAGACATGTCCTAACTATATATCATTTTACTAGACTTACACATTTGGTAAGTTTTTCTTTCAAGTACTGGTAACAGAATGGGAAAATAATCCTTGAACGTTTTGGGGAAAATACCTGAGATAGTGTTTACTTAATGCTTTAGATCCTGTGTTACAGTCAAAAGGAAAACACACCTTTATACCACATGCTGTGATAGTTCTTAGTTTTTCTTCAGTTGACAGAAAAATGTATGAAACTGCTCTAATTTAGCCCTCCCTTGTGCAAACTCACCTTCTATTTGTATCAGTAAAAACTGCACAAGATTACTAGCTGCACCTCTTCGGTTTCTATTATCATTGCCATATTGATAGTACATTGGCATTTGTAGATCAGGTCTTGCCAAAATGATCAGATATGTTTGCAATATAGTCGGGATTTTCCTGATCCTGTGCGTTAAAACTTTTCGTTTCTCATAATGAGCTGTAAGTTTTTAAAGTAACTTGGCAAAGTGTGGGGAGTAGAAGAGAGGGTAAAATCAATAAGAACTAAAACACTCTGTACAAACACCAACGCAGACATTAGGCACAAGGAGCCAATCCTAAAATGAGTAACAGCCTTTTGGGACATCTAGTACACTGTAAATAAACCTACTATGTCAGACTTCAGAGATCATCCCAGTAAAATAAGAATACCTTAGTAAATCTATCTGATAATCTCTATAAATTCAGTTCTTCCTTCTGTCACAGTGAACGCAGTTAGTATATTCCAAGCGGTTAGTTAAATACCTTAATAGCTAAAGAAGAGGAAAGCAGCTCTGCAGCCCTGGAATTCTTGCATACTTTCTCTAGATGGTTTTTTTTTCACATGAGGTAGCAGAAGCCCAATGTTATATTTAATTGAATATTTATATAACACGCACACAGATCCCAAACCCGTGATAATTTACTGTTAAGTTTTGCAAAGTACAATTTTAGACAAGATATCTTAAAAGAACAAAATGCCAAAATTAAAATCAATGGGAGACCAAGTTAACATGATAGAGAGGACATTGCCATTGCATCTAATGCCTTGTCAGTCTCTTAAATGCCCAGAGCGTGTTCACTAACCAGTTTTAATTTTATCGTTTCAGAAGCACCTGAGCCTTGACCTGGATTATCTTATTTGTTGTCCTGTGCAAGTAGCACATAGTGCACATCAACTGTGTTTTCCAGAATCGTACTTTCTCTGTCCCAACTGGAATATTTTTCTCTCCCATGTGGAGTTTCCTGGAGCCTCTGTCAATGCCAGCTCACCTTCCTGAATAAATTAATTCTGTATTCTCCAAGTAGAGTAAATATGCAGGTATTATTATTTTAAATAATGAAGAAATGCCTATTGTAGGATAAGAGGACACATACATGGCAAGTTAAATCAGAAAATTTGTTGACACAGGACAGCTATTAGGCATATATGTTGTTCAGTTGTACTAAGGCAGGATAATGATGCTCATTAAAGGACAGTCTGTGTCACCTGAAAAAGAAGTTGGGCTATTAACCCATGTCAACAAAAGAGCAGTCTGAGGGAACTTGCATTCTTGAATTTACAATCTAAAGAATCAGCAGGTGCTATGGACAAGCTTAGAGTTAGACTTCTTTCATAACAATGAAAATAATTTTTAAATTAATAATTCATGTTATTGCTGTCCATACTTCAGTAGAAGGATCAGACTGCCTAAATCCTTACTAGTGTGACTGGTTTCTACTTAGGAGTAAGATTGCTACTCATGGCTTACATGAGTAAATGTTTCCAGGCTCTCATTCATATTTCCTAAAAGCATTACATGTTGTGTAGTTTATTTCATACAGAGTAGTTTAATTCATATGTTACCCAGACTATAAACACACAGTCCGATGCCCGTCCTACCCTGTACCACATCTGTATACCTGCACTTTAATATTTTTGATGACTTCTTCTTTATATCAGATCTGCTTTTTGAAGATATTTCATTTGTTCTGAGCATCTCTGGTGAATTCATAGTAACTGTACTGGCTGTTTGATTGTGTCCCTCTGCTGTGCACTCTGGAAGATCTATTATCCAAGTATATTCATCTTTTCTGCTTTCTAAGCTTGTTACTTTAACAGAGTTGCTGTTTCATTGGTGACAGTTTTCATTGAGCATTAGTGAAAGCATTTCATTAGTTATTGTACATATGGAGAAATCAAAGTTCCATTTCATTTGAACTTTTTACAAAATACCTTTCTATATTCTGAAGATAGCTTTGTATTCTGTAAGTGACATCATATAACACACAGAACTTTCCTGTCATAGAAGGAAAAAAAAATCTGGGATAAGTCTTCCTCATCCTTTCTTGTTCTGTGTCTGTTCAGATATATACAACTTAGGCTAAACTGTTGTACTCTGTGTTGCCCAGGGCCTCTGGTCATCATTTGGGACTCCATTGTGCCAAGTGCTGCATGGTGGAACAGAGGAGTTTACCACTGAGGTGTTCACACTGCTAGATTTAATAGAAGGCCACATAGAAGTTGGCCATAAACCAAAGTATTTGGTCCCTATGCATCCCCAGAGAGCTGTTCTGTTCCTTGAGGCTTGGAAACAGTTTTCATGGGTTGTTTCCAGGTGGCAAATTTCAGTCCAGAAGGAAACTACAAGGGAGGAATTTTGTAAGAGAGCTCTAGCAGAAGGATTCTAAGCCTTCTCTCACAGATTTTGGCATGTGTGGATTATTGTTACGAAATAAATGCAATGTGTGAGAGATGGGTCTTGGTTTATCTCTCTTTTTTTTTAATCAGACATTTGGTGAGCTAGAGACTTAAAAAAAATATAGTAAGATCTTTGAAACGTGCTAACATTTTAGGGGTTTTTGTAGTGGTTACTAAACCCAGAAGTTACCAGTATTGCTGTCCAGAATGCACACTTTAGTCTTCAGAGTGTTTACTGACTTTTTGTGACATTTGCATGTATTGTTAGGAGCTTGGTCATGAGGAATGTCTTTAGAAGCTATGCTACCCGGTGTGTCTGGGTCATTGGTCTGTGAGCTAAAAAATCCTTCAAGGCAACAATGAGATGATAAAAGCAGTTGTTATATTCTCACAGGTCACCAACCCAACCTACAGTCACCCATACTGGCAGGGTGAGGAGATGCAGATTATCCCCCTGTGCCAAAAAAGAAGGCATGACTACCATGAGTTGAGAGAAGAGGTTAGTGTCCCTACTGCTGTTCTCTGTGGGGTGCGAGTGGGGTTTGGGCTTGCCTTGTGCTGCTCTCATGAGACACAATAAAGGAAGAAGCGAGCAAGCATTGGCCTGGCATTCAGGTTTCATGCTGCCGTGCTGTTTAGTCGTTCATTTGCCAGGTCTTTAAGGTTACTTCTGTGTCTGAATGTGCGTGTGTCTGCTTAGGTCTGGAGAGCTGTACTAACTAAATCAGTCTAAGTGTTGAGTAATGTTAAAGTGGTGGGATAAAGAATAATTGGTGGCTGCAGTTGTTGCTTCTGCAGTGAAATTTAGAGTAGTGAGAAGCCTAAAATCCAGTTGGTCCAGCTATGATCTGAATTGCTCAACCCTTACAAAATAGACAGACTGTACTTGTTTTTGCTGGTGGTGTGGATCCTATTAGTAGAGTAACTACAGAATGTGTAGTGCCTCATCTTTCAACCCCGAAAGAGAATTTTTCACTGTAAGGAATGCACTAGCAGCCTCCAAAATCCGGCTATAGAAGTGTTCTTGCACTTGCTAGGAAGCCCTCTGTCCTGGTTTATGTGATGGAAGGCAGCAGAACCTTGCTGTGAATTCAGTCTATGATTGGTACAGTCCAGTATAAAATGGCAAAACTTATGGCTGAGGCTTCTTGCAGTTCCTGGCTGCATTGTTTGCTCCATAGCACACTCTTCCTTCAGAAGCTCTTGTCAGTGAGGTATCAATGTTTTTTTCTACATTGCTTTAAAATATATAAATAAAAGAGGAGCTTCAGGGAGGATAGTTTTTTTTTTTAATAATTTTTTTTCCCCTCAAGATACAGTTCAGGATGCTGAATAGGAATTAGGTAGACAGGCATGTGTGCATGTTTTTAGGAGCTCAGTCATGAGGAATTCCTTTAGAAGCTGTGCTACTCAGTGTGTCTGGGTCACTCGTCTGTCACTTTGATGTATTACCTATCTGTTTGCACACCTGGATGGGCAGAGTGTTCTGTTAAGTTGGGTGTTCTCAAAAAGAAACATGAGAGAAGATGCTATGATTGTGCAGGAAACGCCATTCTAGATAAGTTGAAGGTAGCATGATTGAAGACCTTTGCGTTGTGGAATGAAGACAGTGAATGATTAGCCATATCATTGTCTCTATAGCACTGTTTTAACAGAACTTGTGAGATTTAATCTATATGGTTGGGCTAGTGAATTTCTGAAACCTCTTAGAGCGGTTACTGTTGAGTACTGTTGAGCAGAAACCTCTTATAATCAGCACTTGTAATCGCAATAATTAGTCTGTCACTGATCAGCCTAAAATGTTGTGTTGCGCTCAGCTGACTGGTGCTTCATGAGGACGTGTCTGCTTCTAGTCCAGTGGCAAGTTCATCAATTTTATCATTCTGTAATATGAATGCCAAAATAGCTGGAATACGTGACATTATGGCTTATTACCAGACATGACGGCCAGTCACAGGTTGGGAATGGTGTCCTCTGCTAGGCTTTGGGTCACAAAACTGCAGCGCTGAGGCTAGGTTCATACGGCAGGCTGGCTGCTACTTGCATCTCTTAGAGCTTCACCTCTTTTCTATGCGTGGCTACTTGTGAAGGGCAGTGGAGCCGCCTGAGATGGCACGATTCAACCATTACGTCACACTGTCATTTTACATGCCAGCTTAAGCAGTAATACCCTCATGTTACTGTGACATGTGGCATTATCGCTCTGCATTGTGGCGGTGGATGGTCAGCATGTTTAATAAAGCAGCAGCTACTGGTAGGAACAGAATACACTTTAGAGTCAGAATAACTTGTAAGGTACTATTAAGTCTTTTCCAGTCAATCTTTAGTTGTAGGGTGGGGTTGAAGTCAATGGAAATGCCACCATAGGCTTTAACTGTAGTTGGATCCAGCTCTGTGATGGCACTTTATGTTCTAATTGTCTCAGAGGACTGTGGCTTTCATCTGGTTGCAAGTTAATGAAATTGCAAAGTCAGTTGTTCCAGCCTAACAAAAGGCATGGAGCCTTAGTTTAATATGCGTTTCCCATTTGTAGTAAGTAATGGGAGCAGGACAAAACTGCAGTCTTTGAAAAAGGACACAGCCCTGTCGTTGCATTTCTTTGGCACAAATCAATGGGGATTAAGCTGTAACCCATGGAAGTTCCTACTAGAACTCTTCTGTGAATACAACTGCTGTCACTGCACATGGGAGGGAAGTGGTTTGTGCAACCACAGAGTGTCTATGAACCACTGCGGTTCTAACCAGGGGTGAAAGTGGGGAAGGTCTGATATGAAGTGAATAAACACCAAATGTAACGGCTAATGGACATAATAGGGCCAAAACAAGTAAAGTTTACTCTAGGAAACTATCTAGGAAGTTTACTCTAGGAAATGGTGTCCTGATCACTGTCCTGACCAAGATTTTATTTAAATTTAACAGTACCTAAATAGAGAGATATACTGGGAGCTCTGTGGGTGATCTAGAACTCCTTCGTAGCACAGCTCAGTGCAACTGTGCCTGTGGTCTTCCCTTGTCTCCAATCACCCTCCACTTCTCCTGCAAGAAAGACGTTTTTCAACATGAAACTTATTTGTCAGTACTTGAGGAGATGTGAGAGCAATGGGATAATTAAAAAATACTAGTCTGTCTTTGTTTAAATTCTAATGTCTCAGGAGAACATGCAGTTTACAGATGCCAGGAAGCAGTTAAGAAGCTGCCTCATGCTCAGGGAGGGTGAGCGTTGCACACAGATTTGGCATTGATCTTCCTCATTCATGTTCTCATTAATCTTTCCCTGTTCCTCCCTTGACTGTCTGGAAGCAGCTCTAGACAGTGGAATGTCTCTGAAGGCAGTATGTGCTACATAGACGCTGGTCTCAGCTGCTCTGTGCTTATTCTTACGCAAGGAATAATACAGAGAAAACAGTAAAAGACTTATTAACTGCAAATGCCAATTAAAACATTAATAAAATGTCAAAGTAGATTGTGGGCAATTTAGGCAGTATTCATCCCACTGCTGAGTTTCGGAATAGCTGCTTGATAAGAAAAGTGTCTCATCACCTTACTTTCATTTCTAAATCTGCTGAAACTCCAGTGAGCTCCCTTTTAGCCCTATGCAAAGTGATCATAATGCACACAAATGCCCAGAAAATGTCTCTCATGATAAACAATAGATATTGATTTGAACTGAAGACAGTTAGCTTGAGAGGTATGGCTTAGCCCAGTCTAAACATTTGGCTGATGTAACAGAACTGCTGTCAGTGAAGGTGCTTTGCTTGACATTGTTTTGCATCGTGTTCAGGAGTCTTATCACATAGGCAGCTAAATTACCTTCAGATGTTCATTTGTTCGTTGTCTGGCTTTCTTGCATTACTGCAATGAGTTCTACCACATGGAAGGAAATCTAATCAACAAAAATTAAGGCCCCTTCCTGTGACTCTGCTACATGTTGGTACAGTGCATGCTGACAAGGGTGGTTTAATGTAGTGGGGGGTATAAGCTCTGTTCAATTAAAAAAAAATACTTCTGGACTGTTTTGTAGTGAACTTGTAGATTCATTCATTTATTAGCATAAGCATCAGAATAGTTCCAGTCATACAAAATTACAGAAAAAGAGTTTTGTTTATATAATTAATAGTGAATGATTTTATAATGCTTTTTGCATATTTGGGACGCTTTACAGAGCTATAAACCATTTACATCTAGCAATTGCTATTCCTATTGCTGAAATGGATCAATACACTGTGTCTTTCCGTGATTTGTGTTAACCTTACATATTAACACTGCAAAGGCAAGGTACCCTGACAGTATCATTATGAACTGTATGTCTAGGCTGAGTGATTTCTCAGACCATTGAAAGCATATGGTTTTGGAAGCTTTGGTTCTCCCTAACAGAAACAGAAGGAATTTCCTAAACAGAACAATGGGCATCTGGCTTTAGGCTAGGACTCAGATCTGTTGATCCGTTTGATTCCTGGCTCTCAGCTCCCCCGTCCATATAGTGACTGTGAGCCAGTCTATTTTTATGAGCATCAGCGCTTGCTCAATAAGGATGATGCTTTTCTATTTTGCAGGAGTCTTGGAAGTTTATCATTAATTTAAGGAACCAAGGCAGTATGGTAGTGGTGGCAGTATTACTAGGTCAGCCATATCTAGCTTTAATTAGCCATACTGTGAATCTGCTGATGTGGTAAAATATTAAACAGAGCCAAAATCCAAATATCAGGAGAAGTCTCTGAATGTTCTAACAGTCATCTAAAATGCTGCCTCCTGATCTCCTAGGTTACAGGAGCTTGTGTCACTAATTATTGGTCAATGAGTGTGCAGCACCGAGGATGACATAGATGAAGCTAGAGCATAGCAATTACAGCTTAAGAGATTTTGTAAAGAGCGCAGTGAGAACAGACAGTTGGGCATGTATACAGAGGATTTAATAAAGGTCTAGTATAAATTCCTGTGTTTGTTCACACAGACCTATTGTCTAGTGAGTGACTCTGAAGAAGAGACTCAGGCTGCAGGATCACTCTAAGAACCATATTTGGTAAATTGTGTCTTTTCTGTGACTGAATCATTGGTACAAACCAAATTTTTTTGAGAAGCCAAATTTGCTTATTTTGTGCTCACCTTGCATACACAGGCCTGCACCTTTACAGTGCTGCAAAATTCATCCTTTGAGTAGAGCAGGTATTTGCTATATATCCCATGAATTACTTTGATGCTTTCTTGGTAGCCAGTTAAAATAGTGAGTCAGCTATCTGAGCTTGAAAAACAGTTTAATCCTATTACAGCACAAAAGGCATAATCTTTTTTGTTTTTCTTTCAATAATGCTAGTTTGTGCACTATTCACAGATGTTAAGGAACAGGTTTGTAAGCGGTCTTTCTAATCTTAAAAAAGTGTGGATCCACAGCAAATGAGTATTACATTTTGCAGTTTGTATCACTAGGACTTGAGATTCATTTCACCTGTGCCTTGTTTTATTACTATTTTTTACAAACTGTCACACAGATGGGGATAGTTTGCTGAAATGTTTGGTTGTGATTTTTCCTCATACACTCAACCTGTAGCAGAGATCTGGACTAGAAGAAGCATGTACCAACAAAACAATGCATTTTTTTTTTCTCTGTGTGAGACAATACACTCAGAAAGAGAAGAGCAGCCTCCTTGCTTCATCAAAAAGGAAACACGTAAGGGTTGGGTTTGTCTGATGGGGCCTCCTTAATGAAGTTGGGCTTTCAGTAAATATTCGGCTATGGGGAGAATTCTTGGTGTGAGAAACCCTCTGCCTTTGGGGTGGTGGCATGGGGCTCTGCTGTGGCCTTGCAGTACTGCTTGTTGCTTGCGGAGAAACGAGTTTGTGAGTTCATTATTGCAGGGAGTGCACAGTGAAAGTCTCTTTAGTACCCATGACTGTTTCATGCTTGCCGTGGGAACTCTGAAGTTGGCTGCGTTCCAGTGCTCCTGCACTCCTGTTCAGTATGACCCTCAAAGGAGAAACAAAGTTAGATTGTTCCTTTGTACAATGGCCTGTTCCGTGGCGTGAGACTGTATGCCACAGGATGGTCAGCCACCTCACTGACCTCACTTCCTCCACCTTCCTAATAGCTTTGTAAGCATAACCCGACGACGGGGACAGTCTGTGGCAGGACCATCACATTCTGTAGTACTCTGCTGAAACAGAGGCATGCAGGTAATGGATATTTTATTTCAGTACTTTGTGCATATTGAGCAATATATTTCCCTACTTATGTGTCAGAGCTTGAAAGGACTATCCATTTTTAATGCACTATACCATGCATAGCTAATGCAGAAACTTAATTTTAGATACAGATTTGGGGTTTATGCATTAGGGAACCATGTAAATTGCTGCTGTGAGTTAGGATGACACAAGAAATGTGGTGTTCAGTGGTGGCTTAAAGACCCAGGTGCAGGTGAAGGTGGTCCTCCTGATGCCCAAATCCCAGATGATAGATATTGTCAAGTATGAGCTGCTGCATACATAATATAACAGTCTGTTTCAGTTGGCCCATTCCAGAGCCTCTTACAGGCTCAGTTCCCTGCAGGCAGGGACTAAAAATAAACCATCTGAAAGTGGTACTAGCTTAGCTAACAAGCAGAGGAGCAGGGTGCTCAAGTTGAGCTGGATTGCTGTACTGTTGCATTGATAACAGTACCTAGTACCTAGATAGCTTGTTCTAGCCCAGCGGTGGGTGCCAGGCACTACTGACTGAAGCTCTTGCCCAAAGGTGAGCTCCACGGTACAGCTGCTGTGTTGAAATGAGGTGCTTCTCTAGTTAGAGGTCCAACCTGTTTGGTGAAATCCTCAAGCCAGCTGATCTTAATGTTCTGGTGGTATAAAGCATGCATAAAGTATAGGGGTCCCGACGAGTAATTCCATTTCACTGAAGACCAGTGATCTGAGCCCTTGCCTGCCAGCAAGATAATTCAAATCTACCGTGATCATGTTACTGTCAGGGCATCCCAGAATGTTTTAGGGTACAAATGTAAGAGGTCAAACTCTCAGTCAAGCTAAATAAAAAGACAGAAATTCCATAAAAGGAGTTTCTCCCACCTTTGTTTTCTGTTGTATCACTCTTCTTCACCTGTTTTTTCTCACTGCAAAATGAAAGTTCTCCTTCCGTGCTTTGGACCGCTAGTTTGGGGTGCAGTGTAGACTTTTCTTTGTTTCTCATAATTCTGTCTTGTTTATATTTTTTGTATTATTTTTTAGCAGTCGAGGAGGATTGTAAAGTACTAAATTTATGCTGATTGCAAGTGGCAGAGCAATACCACCAAGGCCTTTGTGCCCCAGGAGATCACTGGGGCCCTTTATGGCTGTCAAATCTATTCCTCTAGAAGCATCTTTTTCTCCTTCCCCTACCAGTTGTTTATTCACGGATCAACAACGAGAAGCAATTGAAGGTGAGTTTACTTTTATAGCATATTAAAATTAAAGAGCTGTGCTTCCAAGAATTGCACTCTCCTTCCTCAAATGAAAAAAGAAAAAAGACAGACCTGAGCAAAGTGCAGCAGGAGATATGATGTGAAGCTCATTCAACTCACATAATTAAATACAGAGATTCACAAGATCAAAGGGCACCTGGGTAAATTAAAAGAAAAGCCTACAAGGAATGGATCCATCTCTTGAGCAGCTTCATGTGGATTAGAATGAGGTGAAGCCTCATCAATCAAAGCAAAGATGAATATGGCTGGGAATGAACCGTTGGTCAGAGTGCACTTCTGGTTTGAATTCAACAAAGGGTAAAAACAGCGCTGCAGACTTACATTGGTGAAATGGCGTGGCAGCTTTCTTGGACCTTAAAGAAAATGGATGTCAAAGTCACTGGGAGTCTTTCCATTGGCAGAAAGTGATGCTGGGTTGGGGTGAGGTGTCCACAAGATGTATGTCACCATCTTGGCCAGGCAGGATGAGCACGAGATCCTTGTGGTACGATGCAGCAGGGAGGCAGGGCAGGGAAGTGAATGTTGTGGGTACATGGGTGAGTACAAGCAGTGGTGGATCAGAAACTTTCAGCAGCGTTGAAATTAATCAAAGCAAGCAGAGAGAGTGAAATGTGTGGAAAAGGACAGCATGTTCCTGGGAGCGTTCTAGAAAGACACAGACTCCAACCTGAAATAAGTGGGAGTGACTCACATGGACTTCAGTGGGAGCTGAAGCTGTTCAGACTTGTGCAGAGGTTGGTCCAGTTTAGCATGGATTATTTTCCAGGGATGGGTGAGAGCATCTCTGCTTGCCCAAGGAGCGTTTTTCATTGCAAGAAGCCTCTTATTCCAGTTCTAGAGATTTCCCACAATGCCAGCTGAGCTGAAGGCACTTCAGCATCTGTAAGGCACCACTCTTGAGCGTCAAGGAGATAAGGATCTGAGGCCAATAAGCAGAGTTTAGAGGAACAACACACACTTGACTTTGTTATCATAAATTATCCCATATCCTTCCTACAACACAAGTTGCTGGGCCATCCAGATACATCTGCAGGGTAAACACATGTCTGTAATAATTGAGTGCTTATGCCCTGCTTTGTTAAGCCCTCTACTAGTTCAAAAGTCAGTGGGGATAAGTAATGGATCCTGGAGCCAAGAGAGATGATTGTACGCTCATTTACATTTCAATGTCCGCATTGCTCTTTCAGTTCACAGCTTTTATGGCGGTGTTGATGATATCTGGGCACTAGGAACAAAGTGGCAGATCTGAAGGCATATGTCTGTGTACTGAGCTCTTTCTGCAGCAATTAAAAATCAGCACTTTGATTTACGTGGGACCCTTGAAAAACTTATCTTCAGAGCTGTGAAGCCCCAGAGGTGCTAAAGCACTGTCAGCCTTGCTGCTTTGCAGTGTTGTCCAGTCTCTGCATATACTTTATCCCTTTTGCCTTCTTAAAACGAGTACAGTAAAGTGGGTGGGGTGTGCACGAGGGTCTCAGTGGTACAGCCTCTGGTGCTGTCTTGATTGCGGTATGACTGAGAGTGCTTAAATGGTGGGTCTGTGCTGAATATCAAGTCTTCGTTAGTAATGAGCAGAGATTCCCATGCAAGGAGTGGGGATGTTAAAAATGTTAACTTTATAAAATTAAGATGATAAATTGGTTACTAGGGCTTACTGCTAATTTTAGACAAATTAATTTTCAACATTTGGCTAGGCCTTTACCAGTCTCAAAGGAGCTGTATATTCATATCAACATCCATAACCTTCAAAGCCTATAAGCCAGTGTTACTAGTTCTGATGAGTAAGAGGTCACTTCATCTCTGAAAAATGCTGCAGAGCCTGCGAGCAACTGTGCACTGCTGTGGGACTCCCTCTGGAAGTCGGTGCAGAAGCGCTGCAGAAGCAGAACATGCGAATGCAGTATTTCTATGCAATGACAGGACATCTTATTGCAATTACTTTGGGGGGACTAAAGAGGGATTTGGGAGGCTCCAAGCAGTCAGGAAAGGGATGGAGAAAACAGGGTGTGGAGACCTCTTAACCATTTCCTCAGTGTTTGGTGCGTGACTGTGACAGTGTGATTTATTGTGCCTAAACCTAAGTGGAGGGTATAGGATCTCAGAGCTTTGGGTTCCAAGAGAGCAACATACAGGGCTAGAACAAGTCATAGATAGATCCATATCCACAGGGGACATTCGCATTGCTGGAGCCCATGCACTGTTCCACCTCTAATTATGAGCAAAAGGCCTGCTTTAAATTGCTAGGCCATTTTTCCACCAACCTTGTTGTTTCTTGCAATAACTATAGTTTTTAGCTCAGCTGGCTGCTCGTGGGTTAAATATCATATACATACATTTCTTTCTCTTGTGGCTGTAGGAATAACTGTCTTCTCCATTAGACAATTCTTGGATATTAATTGCAGGCTTATTAGCTTGCTCAGAAGTGTTCATTGTTTGCACAGCTGAGCTGCGTGTCTCAAGAGAAAATAAATAAATGTTCTTGTCCTAGGAAATGTCAGTGACAGACTTTCAGGCTTAGCAATCAGTTTACAGTAGTTCTTTTCAGAAAACAGAAGGCAGGACATTTGGGTTTAAGGAAAACCCTTTCTAGCATCACTGGAGGTGGGCAAAAGAGCAGTTGGATGTGAAAGTCACAGGGCCTGGCTTTGAGCAGTGGAAAAACAGCCAAAAGAGCTTACCATGGCTGAGCATTTCCTAAACAGAGCTGCAAGAGAGGAGAGCATCTGGTGGAATTAATTGCCTGTAATTCTTTGAGGTGATGCCTGAGTGTGAATGGCTGCAGCCGAGCAGAGATCTGAAGGGTGGGAACAGGTTTTGTGTTTTCACCAAAAAATGTAACTGGTAAAGCATCTCAAAAAACCTCAAACATGCTATCTTATCACACTGACATCTCCCAAAAGCTTCAGTTGCTAAGAAAACATGTTATAGAAAGTTCAGGTGGCTGTGCCAATAAATGACACAGAAACTTTGTCTGAGAGACTTCCGATTCCCTGTTTTCAGTAGCTTGTAAATGTCAATTTGAACTCTTCATACTGAAGTATTTTGCCCTGTGTGTCAGGCTCACATTGAACTTGCTTTTGCTGTGGTTTTTTAACTTTCAACTAAAGCTCTTCAGCTCTTTGTCACAAGTGTATCACATGTTATATGATTTTTTTTTTTTTTGTAGTAGAGTGGTTAAACTTTATTGACTTTGCTGTTTAGGAAGGCAGTTACCACAGATGTGTGGTTTGCAGCTTCTGTGTAAGTAGCCCAAATTTAGTCATCAGAAAACCTCAGAAAACCTGTAACGCCATCTACCAGGGAGAGGCTCGTTAGAGTTTGTCAGCTAAAATCAGGGGAGAGTTTGTTGGCACTGAGCATGACCTGGCACAGGCCCACCTCTGAGCAGACCATCATGGCAATTCTTCCTCCTACTGATGGTCAAAAGCTGTGAGTTATAAAGTGCAGGGGAACACTGTTTCCTGTTCTCTTACTGATTCCCCAGCTGCTACATCAGCTGCAGGAAGTGAAAAGAGAAAGCAACTGATCTTAGTTGGGAGATGGAAATAAGGAGGGAAGGTGGCCTAATCAGAGGAGTAGGTAAGGGACCAAGATGTGGCACAGATGGGTGCAGAGCTGGGGTTTGGGGCCAGCACTGGTTTTTCAGGAGGGGTAAAATCCAGCACCAGAGGTGGGCAGAGGGAAGAATCTGGGATTGGGACAGAGAAAGGCAGGAGAGGAATTAGGTTGAGGACAACCAAGGGAAGGAGCATCTAAAAACCATTGAAATGCTTTCCACGAAGGAAACTGCATGTTCCTGAATCTTTGTGCTGCTGTGTCATCAGGAAGTACCTCTGCAGCCCTCGGCAGCGGGTAACTCCCTCTCCTGCTGGAGGCTCAGCTAGAAGGCAATGCACAGCAGTCTTCCAGCGCTGCAGTTGCTGCTACTGAAAGCTTTTCCTGGGATACCACTGAGCATTGTGCCTGTGAGTACTCACAGCTGCCATTGATTCACTGATGTAGGGGAGGTGCTTGGATATGTGCTGTCCTGGATACAGTTCAAGGTATGGATGGTGTGTGGCGAAACAGGCCTTGGATGACTCACTGAGTGAGAACTGCAAGACTGCTTGAGCACTGAGCTGGGAATGGCCTGATCCAGCAATGATGAGCAGCTTGGATGCCAAACCGAGGCATTTTCTAACCTCCTGCTGCCGCTGCACAGGCTGCTCTCAGATATCTAATGTTCCTGAAGGATGGCAAGTAGCCAGGCAAGGCAGTCCGACTGTAATGGAGGAGTGAGGAGACGGACCTTTTGAAGGTCTATCAGAGCGCAAGGTCTGGCAGAATGGAATTTGGTAGATCATCGTGAATGAAACTGAGAGGTTTCGTGGAGCCCGAGTCTGACTAGATAAACAGGTAGAGATTGGAAGCCAAAAATTGGGGATTGATTGTGATGGCTAGGATGCAGCAGGGTATCTTCATTGTGAGCAACAGGGAAAAAAAAACCCAAACCAAACCAACGAAAAAAAAAAAAAAAGGCAAAGAAATAAGAAATGCAAAAGGCAGGCATCAAGTAACTTGTAGAAAAATGAGGAGAAAACAGAGTATCTGCTCGTTGCTATTGGGGACCACTTTTCCTGGAGACAGAAGGCTGGGGCCAACAGAAAAAACAGTGTGTAATAGTCCATAATACAAAGAATGCTGAATTAAAATTGTGCAAGCAGCTCGTAATCTGTGGAGGTGGGAGAGGATGCTGAAAAGTTAAATTAAAGTCAGAGGAGTGGTTTGGTATTTTTTGTTTGTTCCGCAGGTTTTTTTGTTTTCAACAAGGAGGGTAAGTAATTACCGCAACAATGTAATAGGGTACATAATGAATGAATAATGAATCCTCTTCTCCTTGGAACCTCTGAGTCTCCTAGGAAGATAAACCTAACCAAGATGTAATCTGTTTTACCCAGAATTTATTGCTGGTGAAGGAAATGATGATGGGGGGACATTGTGACTTACGTAAGAGGGGGCACTCATGCAATTATTCCTAGTTGTGAAGTCCCTGTTCCTTAAGTTCTGGCACTTCTGTGTGAGGTGTGCTTGACCACTACTTTAGTGCTGCTCCTTTTACAGTCAGGTTTCCATGTGCCTGTGGAGCTGCAGAAAGGAGCAAAAAAACATTTACTGGCTTGGTGGCAGCTGACTCAGTTGTGTTGGCTCCTATCTGATGCACAGGCGTGGCCTGGCAGTGTGAGCATCGCCGGAAAAGCCAGAGGAGGGGTCATTTGGGTAGGGCCCAAATCTCCCCTGGAGTCCCAAGGTCAGCAGGGACCAGACTGTGCTAGAAGATGCTTTTGGTTCTGAGCCTGCTTGGTCCCATTTCCAGGCTTCCCTGTGTGAATTGGCTGCGAAGAGGAAGCTGACCCTGACCTTCAGGCATGTGCTTGTCCCTCGTGATGAAGAAGTTCTCCTGCACCACACCAATGGTGTGACAAAGGGACAGGGAGCAGAATAGGGAAGGCTGGTGGGAAAGAAGGGAATCTCTTGGGTTTTTTTCCAAACCTGACCATTATATTGGTGCTTTGCAATACGCCTGAATCAATGAAATAGTTTAAAAACAATTTAGGAAACCACTGGAAAAATCTACTGCAGAGGGAGTGGCTGGCCTGTGGGCTCTGAGTGGTGGTGTCACAGCAGGTACCATGCAAGTGTTTCACCACACTGTGCAGTGCTTCCACATGGATCTTTTTTTGAAGGTGAATGTGGGGCTCATGCACAGGCCAGGGGGCAGCTGGAGAGCTTGTAGGCAGAATCTGCAATTGCCAGCTGAGCCTGTACCATTTACAGTGCTGGCTGCTGAGGGATCAGCACCTCTTGAGGCAGTTGCAAGGCCTTTTGTGTCCGGATGGCACAGTTCTGCTTTTGGCTGTCATGGTGTAGTTAAAGATATGGAAAATAAGAACAGAATCTGGCCTATAATGTCCTGTCAATGCCAAACTGCCTTGTAGATAGAGCTCCTTACTGCTGTGATCTGGTACCAGGTGGGTTATCCCCACCTCGTGTGGATTTCTAACTCGTTCTGCCTAAGTCAATGGTGGGAGGGATATTTCTCATGTTTATAAAGACCTCAAATGCATTTGGCAGGAGGATCTCCCCTCTATTTCTCCTCCGTTTCCCCCTACTGCACCCGGTTCTCTCCTCGCTCCCTCCCATCTGTCCTGCTTTGGGAGCGAGCTGTTCCTAGGAGGGGACAACCCTCCCCATCCCCAGCAACCATCTCTGGGGGGGGCAGGCAGTTCCTGCGCTGGGGGTGCCAGGAGCCAGCAGCCCAGGCTGCAGGCAGGTGACCTGGTGCCGGCAGGCCAGCTCCCTGCCTGCCTCTGCCGTCCACCCTCCCGCTGTGGCTGGAGCAGCAGAGAGAGGGAGTGCCGATGGGAGAAGGTGAAGGTGCATGCCTGCCGGGCTACTGCATCGTCTGGGGCTCCAGCACAAAAACCAGGGCCTGCTGGTGCTTTGGAAGAGGTGGGAAGTCCACAGCCTGGGCTGTGTGTTGGGTGGAGACCTGTTGGCCCTGAGGAATGGGAAGTAGGCCAGTGGGCTGGGGCCAGATCCTGTGGCCTCCGCTATCTTCTGGCATGGAGGGCTCCGCTCCTCCCAGCCCTTGCAGCCAACGTATGCTGCTCCCTCGCTGTACCCACGGTAAACGGGGGTGTGTGTGTGTAAAATCCAGTAAAATCTAGTCTGGATTTTAAGAGATCTCTACTGAACTTACATGACAAGGTACCCTGATTTCTGCAAAAGCTGATTCTTTTCTGCTGTGGTGGTTTAGCCCCAGCCAGCAACTAGGAAGAGAATTAACTCTATCCCAGCCAGGACCAGGACGCTTGCACAGGCCTGCTTGCCCGTGGCTTGTTCACTGGTGCCATCGGCTGTTGGTGAGGCCCTTAGCTGGTGCAAAACTGCTCCATGGTCTGTGATGAAGTCATGCCAATAAAAATCTGAGGATGTCAGTACTCCATGAAAATCCCACCATCCTGCTTTAGGATGTGCCACCATTTGGGCTGGATTTTAGGGCAAACTTTTAGAATTAGAATAGCTGAGGAGGTGCATAGAGAAGGAAGGGAACGTTGTGGAGGCTGTGACTGAAGGCCTGTCAAAATAACAATCCAAACACGGGTCTGACTGTGCACTAGGGCTGGGAGATGGGCTGAGCAGTCCTCAGGGATCCCTTCCACTCCTGTTTTTCTCTGAATTCAAGGCACTGGAAAGCCAGACTGTTTTGTTTTTTGTCAATGGCAGTTTTTCGAAGAGAGATGCAGTGAAAAACATCTGAGATATGGCAGCCTGTCACCTGAGAGAATTTCTCTCCCTTTTAGCTATTTTGGATTCCAGATAATTCCATCTATGTGTGCACATGAAAAAGATAATGTCCTAAGAAATTGGATGAGGTTATCAAGTCCAGCCAGCACTGAATTCATATTTGCAGATCTTGGAGAGTTTTCTCTGTGACACATGTGTTCAAAGCCAACCAAGCACACAAACATTTTGCAGAACACATTAAATCTTTATTATAATAATTTCTTCATGCACTGTCTCCAGCACCAGCAAAAATCTTACTCCTTTTAAGTATGGGCAAGGTGTTAATATTCTTGGCTGACGGGAAACCTAACAAATACCTTTGACATCCAGCTTGGCTGTGCATCTTGTTGGATCTGCCAAGCATTCTTTAGATGTCAAGGTCTGGGATTTATTTGCTGGAAAGCGCATGATATTTTGAGGGTGTAGAGTTAACCAGTTTTGCACAAAATGTACTAGTTATGTGAAACTCATTTTAAAATGAAATCAGTACCTTATGGAAAATACTAAGTACAGAACCAGGAACTGAAGCTCTCTGTTTATGCATAGTGCAGATGCAGCTGTAGGACTGGCTTTGCAGGCTTCTCACCGTCATATGTTACTGTGCTTCAACCATGACCTGAGGGGTTCATCTGAGAAGGAGAGAGCTGATTGGATTTCCATGTCCACTTTCCTAACAAGAGTTTCATCTGTGGTGGATTCTGTTTTGTTTTTCACTTTGGATGTGGGTGTGAAGATCTCATGTCCAAAAGCCAAAGTGGCCAGATAACACCAGGTGTTTTGCAGCGTAGACTAGTGGATTTCTCCCTGGCTCTGTGCAGTTCTGTTGATTCCTGTTTGTAATCAGAAGAGAAGAGAACTTTACGTGAGCTGGACGTCCTCCTCTTCACTTGGACCACTCACTCATTTCACTGCCGCTGTTGCTAGCCTTGAAGTTCCAAATGCCTCAAACTACATCTTCCTGAAAAGGAGATAGACTTAAATCTTATGAAGTTGAAGAAGAAAGGAAGGCAGGTGAACCTTTTATTTTTGCCTTTCAGATTTTGAGCTTTCAGAGGTCTTGAACACATTTTAAAGCATTTTTCAACAGCTAAAAAAAGAAAATAAAATTACTTTCTCTTTGATGGGTAGAACAACATGACCTGTAAAGAGGTCTGATATCTTACGCAATCAATTGATTTCAGTAGCAGGGTCCTCAGAAAAAATGTCGAATATCTTACAGTTCCTCATAAAATTGTAAGGACTAGCAACATGGCTACTCTATCAGCTGCCAGGAAAAGCAGGAAAACACCTGTCCTCTTCACTGGCTGGAGCATGAGCCAGAGTTCACTGTGTGCACAGCAGTCTCTTCCCAGATCGATGTCCTCACCAGGAGAGAGCCTGCTGTTGCTTTTCTTTTTAATTAATATAACTTCTCACCTAGTCCCCCAGTTCTTGCCCAAAAGCATGATGTTATAACTCTTTAACATGAGACAACTGGAAAACTGAATTGTGAGAAGAGATTGAAGAAATGGTATTTTGTCGGAAAGCATTACTGTGAGGCCTTGCAAAGACCAGTTGCTTCCTGTTGGTCGCCTGTGAACACCTGGTGGCATGTCCTGGGGGCAGGCTGCCCGCGGGTGAGTAAGGCAGGCGCAGCTGCCGAAGCTGCAGCTAGAGTCCGTGCACGGCGTGATGCGAGTCCCTCTCAGAAATGCTGTTATTTCCTCAACCATTTCATGCGGGGCAATGCTGAGAACCTTTGCAACCTCTTTCAGTGCAGAGAGGAAGGGAGTCGTCCCTGAAGCTGGCGTGTTCTCATGTGTTGCTGTGTGGATGGTGAGACTCGTGAAAGACGTGTACTTAGACAGTGACAGATTACCTCAACCCCCAGATCAGTCTGTGGCTTGTTAGAAGAGGAGCTGTTAAAGTCTCTTGTGCTAATAGGTTTCTAAATATTGTTTTGAACTGGCTTGCCCAGGCTGCAGGCTCCCAGCTCTGCTGAGGTGGGTCCTATGTGTGAGGAGCAAATCAAGCCCACAAAGCAGCCGGTCTGTGCTGGGAACTTCCAGTGAGGCCAGCAGGGACCTGGCCTGCAGTGAGCTAGTTATGGCATGGAGTATTTATTAGAAACCTATGTTTTCAAGCAATTGCTGTTTGCCTAGCTTTTAAAGCAAACTGTCTCCATTCCTTCCAGTCCTGCCAGCTAGAGAAAGGTGCTACGAGGCAGGAAGAAATTGAGCCTTTCAATTATTTTTTTTTTAAATTTTTAAATTAAAAAATAAATGTTTCTGAGATCTGATGGTAAGTAGCAAACAAACAGCTTTTTTGTAACTGTTAGAGATACTAAAAAAATGTAAATACCTTAAAAGGCTTGTGGTGGGTCACAGAGGTGGTTGAGTACGGTGGTCTTATCTGTTGTCATTATGTGCACAATTAAAGTATATTTGTCATAACTCTATTTTAGTTAATATAGAGTAAGATATTACCAAACAAGAGATATGGAAGGGAAACTGAGGTTATCGGTCCTTGCCACTGGCTTTCTGAACTGTAGCAAAGATCTGATTGGAGGCTTTGTTGTACTTCAGAGTGTAAAAATACATTGAATGAATATGCCTTTACTGTGAAAAACAGATATGGACTATTACTAGGTACATTCTGTAATGGAAAGTCTCCTTTTTTAGGTGGATGTGGATCCACCCTGAACATGTCTTTGTTTATTTGTAAGATTGTTTCCTGTTTTTTCTTATCGCATACTTTCAGCTGTGAATTAAAATTAAAGAGGCAGGCTATGACGTTACAGTCTCTAGACTAAGGGATGTGAAGAGACTGTTTCATCGGTGCTTTGAAGGTGTTGGACAACTGTCTTGGAGGTATGTGGAGTCAGAGAAGGCTTCTACAGCTTCCTCCTGTAATTCAGTTGTTAGTTCACCTCCACTGAAGCAGAGGGAATAAGATCAACAACAAACTTGGACTATTTTACAGTGATTTTTAGCCTGGTTTCACATGGAATTACACATCTGTGTCCTCCTCTTCCCAATATCTTTTGGAGTTGCTGACCAAAGTCAGCAACATTTGACTGCAAGGGAGAATTTCCAACAATAATTAAGTTGTTACCAGTTTCCTAAAAATAAGAGGTCAGGGAGACTGGAGTCGGATTTGAACATTGTACTTTTGCCGCTAATAAATCTTTTGATCCTTTTACCCATTCCTTCTGCATGGATTCTTTGAGGGTTTTGTGCTAAGGATTTAGGAAGAACAAAGGACATAAATTCCAGTGTTCTACCTGGAGATGAAAATATGTCTTTATTTGCATTGACCTATCAATAGGTGACTTCAGTTTATAGGTGTCAAAAGTGAATGAGGCATATGTACATTTCTTAAGGTTAGAAGGAACTACCCTGATTATCTAGTACAGTTTTCACAGCATAGGTCATCAGAGTTCAGTGAGTAATTTTTTCATCTAGCTAGAAGTTCCTGTTGAAGCCACTGGATTGCTTTCAGAAATGTGTTTTATTCTGGTATTTGCTGGAGAATTCATGACATCTCAGTACATCCTAAAGTGAATGGTTCTGTTAGTTAATTACTGACATGGGTGGAAAAATTTGCACTTTATTTGTAGTGGCTTTATCTACCATTATCTTCAGTAGATGGACCTTGTATTTCACTGATGGATTCAAGTCTGAAGTTTATT